>NC_133557.1:31399687-31715156 GCF_048773025.1 Camelus bactrianus
CATTTCTGTGAGAGTAAAATCAAAATAGTTACCACTGGGAGGAAACTCCTTTTGATACACGAGAGCTGTCGGCGGCCGTGTGCCCGGACAAGCCCACCGCTCTGCTTGTTCTCTCGCGGGAAGGGAGCGGACGCCTCACTCACTGCCCACCGCCTGGCGGAGGAGGGCGCTGCCTCCGGCTTGACTCGCGAGACGGGCTGGCGCTGTAGATCTGGTGTCGCATCTGGCTCACGCGTCACCTTCTTGTGGGGGGACAACGCATGTGAAAGCAATTTGTAAATCCTGACGCGGTGCGCACACCGGGGCCTGTTAGCGCTAACCCAGGCAAACAGCCTGTAGTTGTGACGGGGGCAGGTTGTTTTCCATGGTTTCCGTGATGACATTTTCTGTGTCTGTAGTGCTTTGAAGTCTTCTCAAAGCTTTTTTCATACCTATTATGTCATTTGATCCAACTAATTGAACTTGAACTGGAACAAAGAAAAACATTGATGCATTAATTACATCCAGGCCGTTTGTGAGGGCAGGAGGGGTGGGAAACATAGCTGCATCACAGCTGGCTTGTGGATGCCTGTTTAAAACTGTGACTTGAAGGGAAAAACAAAATCAGAAGCAGAATCTACACGCCCCCACCGCTTCAGATTAGTCCAAAAAAAAACAGGAAAGGGATTGGATCCCAATTTAATATCATGAAGTATTTGTTCATTGTTTTCTTTTTCTTCTCTCTGGCCCACCACCAAAAACAATTTCTGAGAATATTTTTTATTCTCAAAAATACATGTTTCTACAAGTTTTATAATGGGGTGTTTTTATAAGAGCCTGTGATGATAAGAAATCTTTGCATAACAGGGTCAAGGACGTTAAATCAGGGGTTCTCGACCTGGACACGGACGACACTGGGGCTGGCCCGTCCTCTGATGCGGGGCCGTCCTGGGCACTGTGGGGTGTTCGGCAGCAGCCCCGGCCCCCAGCTGCTTGTTGCCAGTAGCACCCCCCTCCCCCGCCAGTTATGACAACCAACATGTCCTAGACATTGCCCAGGTTCTGGGGTGGGGATGGGGTGGGCAGGACCTCCCCCGCCCCGTGAGGATGGCTCAGGAAGCACTCCTGGTGCAGCAGAGCATCTCCCAGGCCTGCAAAGAAAGCAGCCCTGGGCTCGTCCTGCAAGCTGGTCTGGGGATCAGGCCCAGCGTCAGCCAGGACTGGCTCATCCTAGGATCAGAGCCTCCGGCCAGAGGGTCTCATCAGCTCCTGCCTCTGTTTCCCCGGGGAAGGACCCGCCCGGGCCCCCAGAGCGAGGAGGAGGCCGAGGTCAAGGCAGGTCTTCATTTTTCAGGAGTTCACAGCATCTGAGGAAGAAAAACCAGGTTGTGTCACAGGAGCAACAGCTGAGAAAATGTCTCAGAATTGCTTCTTGTATCAGAGAATGCGGCCAAACCTCCCCCACCCACCTTTCCTCTGGTGAAGATGCAGTGTGGGTCCCAGGCCAGGAGCTGTCGGGGGCCCGGGGAGTGAGCCTCCTTCCTGGTATGTGCGCCTTATGGGGGCAGGGGTGACTTTAAATCACGCCATGTAAGGCACGAGGGCCATGCAGACTGCTGAACCCCAACAAGGTCTGCGCCCGAGTTCCTGTGTCATGCCGGCGTCCCCACCCTGCCCTGAGTGCAGACCCCCCATGTAAGGTGGCATCGGGGACCCTGGTGGGGAACTCTCTGCACTGAGCTTGCAACTTCTGTGAGTCAAACTATTTCAAAATGAAAATGTGACAGGCCCACATCCCCCACCTTCAGGTCTTGCACAGACTACAGACAGACTTCTTGAGCTGAAACGGTACACAGATTCTCCCATCTAGCCTTTAATGAAGAGCAACCAGAATCTCGCACACAAACGTGGCTTCTCTTTACCTCTGCTCACCTTCCCCACCATTAAATTAAAAAAAAAAAACCTTTATTCTAATGTGACCATTGAGACAGGCGTTAAAACTGCAAGGCTGGTTCCAATGCCAGCTTTTTATTCTCGGGTCAGAAATGACTTAGGGCGGGTCAGTGTTTGAACGATAGCTCCGCGGTGATTAAGCTCAAGTGGTACCTTGGACAGACCTCTCAGGGGGCGAATTCCCTGGCTCGTCCTAATGCCCACTTGCTCGCTCATCCTCTGTGTAATTTAACGCAGCTGGAAGCTTCTGGTGACGGGAGACCAGGCCGGAACAGCAGCGGTTTGGACAGGGTTTTGGCTGCAGCTCTGGTTTTGGAAGGGCCTCCGTGGGAGTCTCTCTGGGGGTGAGAGGGTTGGCGGGTTTGTTTCTTTCGCTCCCCCCGGGGTGTGCACGGTGCCTCCATGGATGGTTCCCATCGCTTGGGGCCCGGCACACGCGCCTGGGAAGGGTGGCACTGGTTACTTCCTGCGGGCATCTCCGCAGGCTACGGGGGGTTCTCTGGGAGGTGTGTGCAGAGATGGCCGTGACCCCAGCAAACATGTTCCTTATGTCGTTTGTATCCGAGACCCACCTCAGCTAAGCCCCCTCCACGTGTAGGAGCCAATGACTTGCTTACAGCCCAGAAGGAGGGAGGAAAGCAAAGATTCATGAAGCGTCTGCTGCGTGCTCGGCACCACGAGTCTCCCTCTCTCTGCAATAGCCACTGTCGCCTTGTTGAGAGGCTACACCCAAGAAATCCGGTCCCCGGGGCTCTGCCGGCCCCTTTCTTGCTGGCGTCCCGGAGCACTGCAGGTGTCCCCGCCCACCCTCTTCAGAAACCAAGCCTCCCTCTGTCCCAGCTTCCCTGAGTCCCTGGAGTCCCCTCCATCCAACTGCTGGAGTCGAGAGAGACACGTGTCTGTCCAGCAGCAGCGAGGGCGCCACCTGGAAGAGAGGGCTGTCCCCACGTGGGCACCTGCTCCAGTGGACGGGGCACACGTGTGTGGTGGTCAGATGCCCGGCTTTGCCACAAAGTTAATCCTCTCATTACCCCCATTTCACAGATGAAGGGACAGACCACCTTGCCCCAGTTCATGTGGCCGACACAGGGGAGGGGGCTTGGACCCAGGCTCTCCACCCCCAGGGTCTCCGTGCATCCCGCCGCCCACCACCCCTTGTCTGATGGGCACCGACCACCCAGGTGTTTCTGTTCTAACTTTGCAGAAGCTCCCACTGAACACAACACAGCCGAAACAAGAGGCTGCTTTTTCTTCTCTCTGCAGGAGTGAGTGCAGCCCACTTGGCATCTGTGTCACACCTGTCACCCGGGGCTTAGCGAGGGTCACATCACCAGGAAGGAATCAAAGACCTTTGCAGCGCAGGCATCCTGTGCTCCGAGTCCCGGGCCCTTCTCCACGGAGCAGGGCCCTGAACACTGCCGGATTCGGGGATTTCCTTCCCAAGATGGACTCACCTTTTTAAAAGTTTACATAAAGACCATAGCCTCATTTGTTTTTCTTGTTACGCGTTACAGGGAAGGACGATCCATTTCATGGTTCTCAGAGATGAAAGACGGGGAGCGTGGTTTCAGTTTCATGACTGCCGCTGTCACATTTCAGAACTTCCTAAATATAGCTTTATTGGAGGGGAAAAAAAGCCTACAGCCCTGCTTCAAGATAAAAAGGTTTCTGTCAAAATCAAATGACATGTCAGTTTTAATGAGCAACTGAAAAATTAACAAATGTAACATTCTAATCTAATTACGTTCTTCCAGAAAGCTCTTTGAAAATTGACTCAAGTTTGGTTGTCAAGTTCGCTGCCACCGAGGCAGCAGCGACAGCGTGCGGGAGGCCGGAGCCGCACCTCCTGGGTGCTCAGGGGTGCGCTTTGCTCCCAGGGGCACTTCCGAAACTTTGGGGGCTCTTGGCTCACGCGTTCTCGAACTTCCGCTAGACTGCATTGCAACACACGTCCAGAAAAGCGAGCAAGTCGTGTGTCTGTCCTTTTGAATCTTCACACGAGAATGACAACCACAGAACCAGGACTCCAGGTTTTTATAAATAAGTTTTTTTTTTTAAGCATCGGATCCGTGTCTCCCCCGACCCCCAAGTTCATTGTATAACTGGTTGATCAGATGCTGAACATGATTAACGTACACTGTTTGGTAGATGCTGGCAAGAGTGTGCACTCCTGGTCCAGGTAGTAAACGTGCCCGTCACGTCTGAAAGCCTCTGTGCCCCTGCACTGTGGTTTTTGTTTGTTCGTGATAAGAACCTGCTGTGGGAGCTCTACCTTCTTCACAGTTTTCAAAGTACCTGCTAACTTTTCACGGGCTGCACGGGGCCGTGTTGCAGGGCAGACCTCTGGCCCCCTCTCCCCTCGCGTGCACGGTGACTGAGGTCCACGAAACACCGCCTCCCCCGGGCCCAGCCCCTGCTCAGCCCCGTTCTTCCCACTGTTGACTGCCCGGACCTCTGACTGTTTCAGGTGCCTCACACGAGAGGAGTCTGTGCTTTTGAAGCAGGGGTCCGGGCCTGCCTTCCAGAGGACAGGCGGGGGATGTGCAGTGAGGGGCGAGGCCTGCGACATCTCCTGCCCCACGTCCCTCGCGCCCTGTGTGTTTCTGTGGAAGAGCAGCGAGGGGGTCCTGCCCCGGGGCCTCCAGTGAGTGGGAGCTTTGATGAGACGTCACCCCAGTCCTACCCGTGTGGGGCGTCTGTTCCTTGTCCCACTCACTTGTGTGTCTCCTGTGTCTCCTCAATAGGACGGGACACCCTTGCACGTCGCAGAACGCGGCAGAGGGGCGTCCGTTAACCAGGACTGGCTCAGCAGACGCCTCCTTGCCTCATCCGGCTTTCCCTCTTGTTTTGGGCACTTTGGTTTGGGGAGAGGGATGTACGTCTTGGTGCCACCAGACGTGTCAGACAGTCTACGGAGTGTTATTCTGGGCTTTAGAGACAGTAGGAGCTGAGGGATCCCACTTCTTAAGGATTTTACCAATTTGCAGAAGAATAGGGCACATCAAAATAATAATAATAAAGGAGAAAGAAGAGAGAGGGCAGGAAACGTGGGAGAAGAGACCAGAACGATGGGAACCGAGAGGCAGAAGACGGATCATTTAGTCAGTCTAGAAATTACCCAGAATCAAAGCGAGAAACACTATCAGGACAGACGGGGAGGGCCGCGTAAGTCCAGTCGCTCTTCCTCGTCTCCTGGTCCTTAGCGAGGGAAGCGGTGTTGAGCCTGCTTCTCGATGTGTTATGTTTTCTTCGTGCAAACGCGCGGTCGTGCCCCTTGGCTGTTCAGGTCTGGGTGTGGTCCACACACTAATGCGGGGGTCAGACAGGGTAGAAGGGTTTCCAGCAGAGCCCCTGGTGGAGAGGCTCTCCGGCGTCATGCAGAGTGTTCTCCGAACGAAGGCCTGATCCCGCAGACTCTGGATTTCACATCCATGGGAAGGGGTGGCCATTTTCTTGGTGACACGTCCATATTCGATGCCTGAGACCCAAAGCCACGTTTTCACCCTTCTCTTGAGATCCTTTCTGGTTGTATAAACTTCGGAATTCCGGAGATCTGGGCCATCAGGAAGATAAATTTACACAGACGTATACCTTAATTCTTGTTCCTCGTGTATTTCCTATCACATCATTTACGTATGCTTCAGATATCCCATGAATTGTAATAAATGGCAACTCATAATAAAACTGGTAATAAAATGGATTATTCAGGTAATGCTGTTTTATTACAGTCTCATTATGATTATATAATCCTTATTAAAATCTGGATCAGAGATGAATTTCTCACCGGAGGCGCCTCAAAGTGCTTTAATAAATTCTATTTATTGTGCAATCCCAGGGTGGGTATTGGTTTTTATAATTTCACACAAGTGTGTGGTGATGTGACGTGGAATCCATCCACAGGAAATCTGCAGCGTGATTCCTGGAGAATCTGCAGCCTACACTCAGAACTTCCTGTTCTTGCTCTGGATTCTTTTATTAGGAGAAATGTTTGCTGGGTGGGATGTGTTCAGGGCCTTATTGTTACTCTTTAGCTGCCATGGATGTTACCCCACAATGACCCCTAGAATGTCATTCTGATGAGATCTGGGGTCCTCTGTTGTAGATCAGAGCTGAGTGAACCATCAGAGAGGTGGAGGGACCCAAGGATTTATGCACTGAACCCGCACAGCCGGGGTCTGGCAAAGCTGTCCCGACCCTGCCCTCGCCAGGTGCCCAGGACGAGGCAGCAGTAAAGAGCGGGGAAAGGTGGGGCCTCGCTGACGCAGACGGGCGACGAGAACACTCTGTCTGGGCAGAGGCGACATGGGGAGGGTCCAATATCACGAAAGAGTGGGATCTGTTCCACCAGCTGTGGCCGCTCGATCCAGGAGGCGGGCCCGGGAGCATGTGCGCCTCGTCTAAGCACCAGAGAAGGGGCCGTGGTCCGTGGGAGCTCGCAGGCAGTCACAACATCACAAGCGTCTTGACACCAGTCTGCCGGGTCCACGTCCGCCGGCGCCATGCCGTCCACCCCGCCGGGGCTGCAGCGCGTCTCAGACATGGAGCTGCTCTGCGCTGCTCTCGGGACAGTTAGTGCCCATCGTGTGGCTCGTGTCTAGGCCCCCACACAGGTGGGTCACGGGGGAAATGGGACTGAACGATCTTAGCGCCTTTGGACTCACTGCCCATCAGGGCTGTCTGAGTCGGGAGGCCCTGGACCCAGCCTGCGGCCTCTGAGCCCCAGCCCCAAGACTCCCCAGCTGGGTGGCCCCCATCTGCCTCGGTTTCCCCATCTGTAAAATGGGCACAGCAAAAGGGTCTGCCTCAGTGTTGTTACATGGACTAAATGAATGCGTGTCAAAGTGCTGGAATGTCTGGCACACAACGCTGTGTGTTGTAAAAGTGTCCCTGAGTTAATTTAGATGAATAGGTTTTTGTGCATGGGGCTCACGGGCCACCCTTGGGGTGGGCTTGTGGAGGGCAGGGGTTCGAGCTCATCCACAAGAAACTGAGACCCCTCCTGGTTCTTCCAGGCAGCCCATGGGGGCGCTTGTGGATGGTGGCGGCAGCACCGAGCAAGTCCCGCTCGTGGGACCGAGGTGGGTCTGAGAAGGGCGGGGGCTGAGCCCCGGCTGGGCACAGAGCCCCGGGGTTGCACTGTCTGAATGCAGACTGGAAATTGGATGTGGAAATGTGTTTCCACCAGCATCAGACAGGGACACCCAATCTTAAAAGCAGGATTTAGCTAAAACTGCTTATTAGTAAAGCCAAGGTTACCCGGGATTTTGAAGTTGGTTCTTATCTTCCGCGCTGCTCAGGTGCGGGGGCGGGGACCTGCAGCCGGAAAAAGCATCAGACGGCCTCGCGGAGTGACCCCCGCTGCTGGCCCTGTGGCCTTCTGCCACCCTGGGCAGAGACGCTGACGAAAGCAAGCCAGCAAAACTGAAACAAACCGCCCAGCTCGGCTCCCGTGACTGCGGAACACGCCCAGGCCCACCTTGACGAGCCCCGGAGAATGGACCCCATGTGGCTCCGCAAAGAGGCAGCCTGATTCCGCGAGCGCCCGGGACGGTGCCCAAACTAAACCTCTGTTCTCACCTCAGCTTGTGAAGGACGGTCCGCCTGGTGCCGTGTTGGGCTCTGCACCCTGACAGGCACGCGGGGCAGATACCAAAATAGAGACGCGTCGTCCGGGCCACGCACTCAACGGGTCCCTGCGTCTCAGACCCCCCACTCCTCGTGTCTAAAGCAGCTCGTCTGTAGGAAGACCTGCTTCGCATACAGATCAAGAAGTACAAGAGCGCTGAGCAGCGGCAGAATGGAAGCGCGGGCAGAGGTCGTCGTGGGAAGACACAGAAGGAAGCGGAGAGCACCTCACGCAAGTGCTCCCCCTGCCTGGAAACCGCTTAGCAGCCAGCCAGAGGGCCTCGCCTGCTAATCTAATTAGCCAAAATCCAGAAGTATGGTGTCACTGCTGAGAAGGCCCTGGGGTGTGGGGGCCCCTCGCAGGGCTCTGTGGGAATGTGGGGCCCAGCCTGGTGCGGTCGACAGACGCACAGATACTGGCCTTCTGCCGTGGGGTCACAATTACCGCGAACTTGGCGGCGGCAGACGAGACTCAGTGATGTGCCCCAGTCCTGTGGGGCAGACGCCCAGGCCGGCTCTCTGCCCGGGGTCTCGGGTATAAAAGCGTAGGTCCGCTGGGACTGAGGCTCTGTTCTCATCAGGGCAGGGGTCCCCAGGCCCACCAGCTGGGGTGGAACTCAGTTCCGTCTCCTGTTTTCCATGTGGCTTCTTCCGCAAGGAAAGCCGGCCAGCAAGGTCTGGGAGATTGTGGGGAGGGGGTTGCAAGGAGGAGGCACGGTCAGGGGGGCCAAGGACGAGTCGGGGCCCTTGGTGGCACTGAGCTCAAGGGGGAAGACAGTTTGAAGGAGAAGGGGTCCACCGCAGCGGGAAACATCAGGGCAGGCGACGCAGGGCAGGTCTGGGGCCGACAGGTGAGCGAGGCTGCCGCATGTGCAGACCCCTGGGGCCACCTGTTCACAGGCAGTCCTGGACTGAGTGGGTGGGCCGGCTGCTCCCCTCTGTCAATGGTGCACTGTCACCAGCATGAACAGACCCTGCAGTGCAGACAGGTCATCCAGCCGTGCCCCGTGTCCCCTGGGCATGGGAAGATCCAGGAACCCAGAGGCCAGCGAGCCTTCCCTTAGCGTCCCCTTTCTCTGCCATCAGAGCCGCTCCGGTACGGGGACGTGAGCGGGGCCGCCTCCTGCTGCCTTGTTGAGTGGGAGTCTCGGGGGGCCGGAGCAGGCCTCCCAGGCTTCAGAGGGAATGAAGACGGTGAGGATGTGGCTGCGGGCGCTCACCGTGGGAGGCTGAGCCCCGCAGGCCTCACAGGGGCCAGGCCTGATTACCCCTCCGCGTGGGGAGGGCCCGGGAGCCTCGGGAGGCGTTAGACCTGCAGGCACGGAGCCTGGACGCCTCTGGAAGATTAATCCCGTGTCTCCCTGAGGGGGGACCCGGCAGCTTCCCCGACTCCCACGTCAGCATCCAGCCTCCCCGACACCCACCTCAGCATCCAGCCTCGCTGACTCCCCGCCCAAACCGTGCTTTGAGAGGTTTCTCTTGCCATCCTTTGGCTTTTTAGACAGGAATCACCCCCTCCTTCTGTTTAGGGAGATAAACTGGCTGCATGCTAACAAATTTGTTCTATTAACGTATTCAGCAGTAGGCAGGCAGGAGATAATATAACTCAATTTCTATCTTAAATCATTGTTTTAATCTCGCACTTGAATATCATCATTTAATTTGTACATCCAGCTGGAAATATTGATTTTTTCAGAGGCGTTTATTCTGTGCATTATGTAAAATTCTATTTGCACTCTGCTCTAGAAATATTACTTTGTGGCTTAAAATGTTATTGAGGTTATTCAGCTTTTTTCCCTTCATTTCCCACGTGCTCTCGCATCTCGTGCAGACGGGGCACTGTGACTTCCTTGTGGAGCTGGAGTGACCCGTGTGGAACCAGGCTGGGGGCTGGTGGAGCACACGAAGGGGAAGAAGGGGTACCTCCTTGCTTGGCTTCCGTGACTGTGTGTGTGCATTCTGTATTTAATGCAGTTGCTGAGAAGCTGGTGAACAGTGAAAACCGGGCTCGCGGCCTGACCAGGGCTGGGTGCCCACCAAGTCCCAGACCAGCCGTCCGTGGGCGCCTGCTCTGGAGAACCCCGGGGCGTCGTTGGGTTGGGTTGCGGGGTCTGGAGCTGAGAAGTGGTCCCTGGGCATCTGCACTGATCAGGTCCTGTTTCCTTTGAGGTCCTTCCCCAAGCTTGGGCCTTGTCTGGTCTCTCGAGGCCTCTGTCTCAGGGATACCATAGAGAAAGCATGCCGCCTCTTGTGGCAACCTCTGGCAGGCGTGGCCGTGGTGGGAAACGAACCTTCACCCAGGTTCACTCAGAAGGCAGCCCTGCCCATTTGGCTCCCAGACACATTTCACGGAGACGGTCACAGCCCTGTCTGCCTGGAGCACCTGCCCTGACCTGAGCTTTCATCCTGAGGTCACTTGAGCCCACACCTTACTTAGTGGATCTCCCAGAAACCTCATGACTCAGGCTGGGTGGCTGTGATCATTCCCATTTCACTGATGAGGAAGTTGAGGCTCCAAAGCAAGATCTAAGGGTTTACTGACTTCCAGGGCAGATTAGAGGCAGTTAGATAAGGAATGGATCCAGTAGCCTCCCCTGGGTCTCCAACAGCCCCATGGAGGGTGAGCTGAGTCCCATGGGGGCCCTGGCCCTGGGGACGTACCCGGAGGGTCATCAGGGATCGACCGACCTTGTGTGTGCAGGCCCCACCCATGGTCCCACGAGACAAGACCACAAGTCCATTTGTTGAAAATGTCCACTAATACAGAGAGGACAGAGCTGGATTTAAAATAACAGCCATAAGCCAGGCTTAGGGAAAAAATCGATTTAAAGTTGTCCAGAAAGCCTTTTAAGTAAAATGTTTTTAGAAATAAATTATATGTGGGGAAAGTTAGGACCAGAGCCATAATCTGTGGGGCCCAGAGCAAAATGAAAACATAGGGCGCTTCCTTCATTAAGTGTTAAGAATTTCAAGGTGACTTAGGGAGTGGGAAGTTCTCTGTGCTGTGTGCCCCCCGCTCCCCTCCCCCCAGCAGAGTTCCGGGAGCATCTTCAAGCCCCCTCCCCCTTTCCCTGCAGAGACTCACAGGCAGAGGCTCGGGAGGAACCAGCTGTGCCTTTCAAAGGGGAGGCTGAGAAGGGCCTCCCCGGGCTTAGGTGTGGAGAGAGCCATCCCCCCCAGTGCCCGGCATCGCAGCCCCGTGAGAGGGGCCGGCCAGCTGGGGCAGCCCTGCCGACGCTTCCCGGCCCTGCCGAGCAGCGGCCCCACCCGTGCCCTCCCGGGTCCCAGCAGCCTCGCTGCGTCGCTGTGAAGGCCAGCTGCCCACGGGCGGCAGCGGTGGGTCCCCCACCTGCAGTTCTCGTGGGGCGGAATGCAGCGTGCGGGCACCCGCAGGCCAGGGGTGAGGTCGGTGCCACTGTCCCGCTGAGACCCGCGTGTCACACAGACCCCAGTGCTGCAGAGCCAGGAAAAGAGCACCTCTGGTTACTGGGGCACCAGGGGCACCCGATTCCCTGCGAGCTTTCCTTGGAGTCTCTTCCTGTTCGAGCAGCCTCTTCCCCCGTAGATGGGGCCAGCGCCACCCCTGCCAGGCCTCAGCTGGGCCTGTCACTCGGGGACAGACACGCACCCCTGCTGCTCCCTGCTTCTGCCTCCTTGCGAGGGCTGCTGGATTAGGGTGCACCCCACGACCTCATTTTAACTTAATTACCTCTTTAGAGAGTCTGTCTCCTGAAGCAGTCACACGCTGAGGTCCTGGGGCTTCGGGCTTCAGTGTGTGAACGGGGGTGCACAGTTCAGCCCACAGCCGAGGGGTTCTCTCCTGCGCAGTTGTTGGCCGTGAGTTGGCCCAGAGTCCCTGTGGCTTTTACCTTGTGCCCAGCCCCTACACGCCTGTCCAGCGTCCTGCAGCAGGACGAGAGGGGCACAGTCCCCGAGCTCTGCACGCGTCCCCCTGGTCAGAGCTGGTCCCGGGGTCATGCCTCCTTCCAGGGTGGAGAGGGTGACTCTCTGTCCCCGGGGGTATCGGTGGCTAGCTCCCACTCCTCCCCTGCCGCCCCCAAATCCTGAGCAGCCTCGGCCGAGGGAGGTGACCGATTGGTCTGTGGTCAGGTGTGGACAGGTGGGCAGAGGAAGGGCCGGAACAGACTGAGCAGGACCTGGGGTCCCCTGCTGTGTCTGGCACCTAGACAGAGCCCCCGCCCTTTCCGGGCAGGCGTGCGGGGAGCTGGGTGGGCAGTGAAGGAACAGGAACATATTCCTTATCCAGTTTAGAAACTGCAGTTAGAAAGATCTTGCATGTGGTAGCACATTTAAAGAACTGACTTTATGAAAGGCAAAAAATTACACGAAAAGACATGAAAATCCAGCCAAAAGCCTATTGGTTAATACAGCTTGTGCCCTGGAAATTGGGAGGATGTTGGGAAATATTCATGAAGCCGGCCCACGCCACATTTGAAAGGGAAGGCTGCAGAATGTGGGAGAACAAATACCCAGGTTTCAATGGCTAATTCATGGGGAATTCACGTGCTTTCTGTCACAGGGTTTCAGCTTCCGGTCTTGGGGTTTTGGTTCTGTTCACAATCTCTTCCCAGGGGTGTTCAGTGCACCCTGCAAACACTGGGCCCGTGGGGGTAGCCGGGGGCGTCTCCTGGCCCAGGGAGGACCTTGCAAAGCCACCAGTAGTGAGAGAGGATTCGAAAGAACCGCCCCGTTATGTAGATGTCTACATCTCTAGTACCTGACTTTGGGATAAACTCTTCAGAACTTGGACGGAATCCGTGTGTCTTCAAGGCAGATTCCCTTGGCAGAACCTGATGTGTGGGAACTCGGTGGCTTCCAGCGATTCGGTTGCTCCTGAGTTGTCCTGCTAAGGCAGTAATCCAACAAACAGACCACGCGGTGGACGCCCTGCCGGCCCCTCTCCGGGCACCGAAATCCCCGCTTCCTTTCATGTCTCTCCCTCGTGCTCCATCACAGGAGGCGGGTGGGAGGACAAACCTGACGAGTCCCCGTGGCCCTGAACTAGGCTGCTCCCTGCCATTCACCCGCGTGCCCAGAGGGTGTCAGAGGGGAAATTTGGCGTCTCTTCCGTACCACTCCAGAAAATCATTGAATACCGCAGTCATCATTAATTCCGTTAGGATTTGCTCAGGTTATTAATCAGAACACGGAGTTCCCCATCATCTGCCATCACAGCACCGCAGCCCATACTTGACGCCCGCAAGTCAGCATGTAGAGGATGCTTGTGCAATTGAACGAGCGGGGTAAATAAGGCGCAGGGAGCTCACACCTCAGAACAGCGATGGGGCCTGGGAGGGGTTCGCCAGCACCAGCTTTAGTCGGGCCGAGCTCAGTGTCCACTGCCTCTTCCTTTGTGTTACCACGTGGGGTGGGTTTTCTGTTTTCAGCAAGCATATCGGTGAGTCTCCTATCTGTAAACAGAATCAATCAGACACTGAAAAGTGCAAATGACAAAGCAAACACGGGGTGCCCACCACCCGGAATTAATAGGTGTTAACTGACTTTTTGCAGAAATGAGATCATCAAGGGAAAGACGACATCCCCTTCTGTCCCCAGAAGTGACACTTCTGAGTGTGGCCTCTCTCCACCCAGGCTCTTGTACTTTTCCTATGCCATGTGTGTGCAGAGGTTACACTAAACTTTTTGTCGACTTATCTGGACTGTGTGTACGTGGCATCCCACCCTGCCGTCCTGGAATGCACTCATTGGGCACGGTGTTCTGTGCCCCTCTGCTCCCTCCAGAGCCCCTGAGAGGGTTGCTCCAGATGGCCCCTCAGAGTCAGGGGTGGACCTGGGCAGTGAAATGCGGGTGGGGTGGGGTGTGTCACCAAATGTCGCCAGGTTTAACCACCCCGGGAGGGCATTCAGGACCCTCCCTCTCGTATGGAACTCCTTCCCATCCAAGCAGCATGGAATGCTGGACCCGGGTCCACGGGGCAGCTGCCCCGGGGTGGCTGACCTGGAGACAGACTCCTCGTATGGGGTTCAGCTACTGAGACCTGGTGGCTGGTTGCTGGTGTAGCAGAACCCGCCCTGCCCTGACCCATAGGGGTCGGTTCCAATTTTGTGTCGTCGCAAGCAGTGTGGCAACGTGGAGCCTTATGTGCAACTCCTGGCCCAGGTGCTCACGCCTGCTGAGGTGCCTGCCTGGATTCTCTGGGCCGAAGGGCTGTTTCACCGTCAGCTTTCCTGGCGTGGCTCACTTGCTCTCCACAAAGGCTGTGCCGCGTGCGCACAAGCCCTCTCCTCCCGACGGCCCCAGCGCATTTTAGACGTCGCTTTGGCTGGCCCGAGGCGTGTGAAGTTCGTTACTTCCCTGCTCCCACCTCCCCTAGATGGCCCCTCTGCAGACGCAGTGTCAGCTGTGAGGCTCTGATGCACTGGAGTCCCCACGGTCATGAAAGGAGCGGCCCTGGCGGTGAACAGGAATCCCTGCTCTGCACAATATTGGGGAGCTTTCTGACACTGACACAAGAGAAGAAAGCCCTTACCAGCTCAGTGAACTTTGGTAGCACGTGGGGAACATTTTATAAGCAGAACATCTGAAAAGGGTTTTCTGTTCCTTTTAATAAATAACTCCTGCATCAGAAGCGCCATCAATGCGCGTACACCTTGTCCCAGGAGGTGGGGTTGGAGCCGCACCTGCCCTTTGAAAGGGTCCACCTTGACTCTACAAATGATGCTTCGAGTTCCCATGATTTGGAAAAGTGAGTTTCTTTTGTGAGTAAAAGTTTGGATGGCAGAGTTGGGCTGGGCCATAAAACGTTGCTAAATTCACGGATGTCACTTAGCTCTGCTAATTTCACAGCCTTAATAGGTTTCGTTTGTCACTTGCGACACTGCCAACCTGAGCACCATTTTCGTTCTAATTTCAGTTATTAAAAGAATTTTTAAAAACCCAAGGTGCTGAGGGCACATCGGAGACAGAGGCTGAGGGGTTTAAGCAAGAAGCAGCCCGGCCGAGCGACCTCGCACGACAGGGCTGCTGTAGAAAGTCACAAACCGCAGCTCTGGAACACCGCTCTCCCGAGCGCTGCGCGATTGCAAGGGGTCCCGAGAGTGTCCGCCAGCCTTTAGTAATGTCTCGCAGAGCTGGTACCTTCCCTGCCCTGAAGCTGCGGAGAGGAAGGTCCTCCCAGCCCCCGCCGCCCGCTCTGGGGCTGCAGGAGCAGCTGGGAGGCGGACACGTTCTCAGCCATCCCCTGACGTCTGCAGCATCACGTCCTCGTGCCCTGGGCCTCAGATATCCTCTTTAAAAATGGATCATTTGAATTCAGATCCAGACAGGGCCACACTCTGTGGTCAGCTGAGGCGCCTTCAAAATGCCTTTGACTGACGAGTTGCCCTGGCTCTGTCTTTCCGGTGGGGCAGGAGGTGGAGGTGTGACCTTAGAACCCCCACCCTGGGTTTGCATCCTCACCGCAGGTGGGGGTTAACAGTCTCCTCTCCCCCTACCCCGGGTGCCCTGGTGCTGGGAGTCGGACCCAGGGGCCCGAGGAGCTTCCTGGCAATTTGTTTTGGGGAAGAGTCCAACTTTCTGAGGTGGCCAGGTCTTCCATCAGGGTGAGGTCCGGTGCCCTACACGCTTTAAAAGTTAGAAATGATCAAAGAGATGTGGGGGTGGAAATGCAACAGAGAATCATCCCACGACCTGCATAGCTAACAGGAGCCCAGCCCTGCACTCAGGGGTCCTGCGGCTTCAGGCCCAAGCTCAGGCGGTGGGATGGGGGCGACAGAGTCAGGGAGAGGGGCCAGCCTCGAACACAGGCCGCGCGGAAGTCCAGGGCCGGGGTCAGCGTGCGAGGAGACGGGGAAGAGAGACTCAAGGCCCGGGGACGGAGGGCCGAGCGGGCGTCTGAGACGCGAAGATGAATCCCTCTCTGTTCCAGCTCCACGATGTTTTACATTTTAATTTTTTTAAACCATCACGCCAAATTCTTGGGGCAACATTTTTATTCAGATGGGTTGCATTTTCGTGATTTAAAATATCTATTTAAAAAATTAAAGCATGTTTACAGAAATTTAAATTCTCAGGGTGTAGCAAATAAATTGCCTCTAAAAGCACCCGTTTTTAAGCAATTCAAAGAAAAAAAGGAAGAGATTAGTAGCTTCTGAAGGCGCAGCCCAACCTCAGAAGATTTTAAAGAACGGTTAAGGGGGACACCGCCATGCTTGTTCTTCTAGAAAGAAGTGTCGTCAATGAGGAGACGGAGAAAGGAGGACCTGGGAGGTCACGGAGTCGGCGGGCGGTTGGAATATTGTCATCCAGCTAATGGATCAAGCGGTCTGCTCGGGGAAACGAGTTAGGAAGATCGCGGAGCTGACACCTTCAGGGAGAACACGTTGTGCGTCTTGTTCTGTGAAATCACAAATGGCTCCGACTTCTTGGGGGAGAGGCGGGCGCGGCAGGAAGGAGGTGACGTTGGGGCTAGGTGAAGGCCCACAGGGCTGCTGTAAGCAGCATCGCTCGGTCTCGCCAAGTCTCGACTCTGCAGGCCTGTCCTCCCGGGAGGTGAGCAGCGGTGTCTCCCCTGCTTCTAACGCCACGATGAGCCGCCCTTCCGACCCCGAGGTCCAGCCAATAGCAGCTGATGTAAGATACAGCGTTCCAGTCGCCGGGCAGGGCGCTGTGAGTCTTGCGGGCGGGGTGTCAGCTGACAGCCAGAGCAGGGCAGGGGGTGTCGGGAGGGCACTTAGAACCCACAGGCACAGCCCTGGTGTCCGTCCAAGAAGAGCACCCGGCTCAGCGACGCTAACGCAGGCGCTTCTTTTAAAAAACACGTCGGCGCTTTGAAGGAAGTGGGGGGGGGGGGCAGGCTCGAAGCGAGGTGCCTGTGCGCATTTGCTTTCTTCGTGGACAGACTTACGAATTCAGAACTTTCCTTGTTTAAGGATGTGCAGGCCTTTCTGTTCACCCCTCGTGCTGTTCATGGGAAAGAATCGTCCGCACCCCTAGCGTCTTCTTGACGCGGAGAGACTAAGGAGCCACGCCCCTCACACTCCCCCGGGACCCCGTCGCCTCCCAGCGGGGGCGGCCGCCCGCGGTGGCAGCCCAGAGCACAGTCTGCGGCAACAGGCTGACCTGGGCTCGAGTCACAGCTTTGCCGTGTTGTTGCTGTGTGATTCTGGGCTGGCAGCTTGGCTTCTCTGAGCCTCCACCCGGCATCTGTACCAGGAGCGCCTTCCTCATGAGGGGGTGCACTCAGATTCCAGAGAGGATGTCTCAGGGCTCCCCTGGGGGCCCAGGGGTGTCTGGGATGCTGGAATTACAGTGTGGGACAGAGTCACTGTCTTTGTGGACCCTGGAGTCTAGGCACAGTGAGGGTGTGGGAAGTATTCCCGAAACGGGAAGAAAGACCCACAGCTGAGACGGCAGGTCTCCGCCCAGGATGAACTGTTCCTGGGTTTATAGGCGGCCCTCCCCTGGAGCTCCCCGCCGTCTGAGGAGGCCTGGCTGGCTGTGCGGACCCAGCCGTTCCTTCCCGAAGGCCTTTCTCCCCCCAAGGAGCCCCCTCCCGCCCTGGCTTCTGCAGCATCCGCTGCCCGGGTACCCCCACAGCCTCCCCAGCTCAGGGCCCGTCGGCCCCCGGCCTCCCCTTCCTTCCTTCACGTCCCTCTCAGACTGGGGTCTTTCCTGCCTCTCCACTGGGTTCCCCCCTGAAATCTCCGCACCTCTGCCTGCTCCTGGGGCTCCCATGACCTGGCCCCACCCCGCCTTCCCGCCCTCTGTTCACACCTCCCTTGGGGTCTGCGAGAGCCCCACCCTCGTGGTGTCCATCCCCCACTCTGGAACCCTGTCTCCCGGTGGACCCCTGCACTGTGCTCCCAGGCGCCCACGCCTCCCGCACGGCCGCCTTCTGCATCCCTCCCGGGCCGCGCTCCCCTCGCCGCCCCTTGCCGCCCCTACCCCCCGGCGAGCGCCCTGCAGGCGCGAGATCCGCCCGTTGGAAGGCAGGGATGAGGCTGCGCTTCCCTACTGGTGGCAAGTTGCCGAGAGGCAGAGAGGGGCGCGTGGGGCGGGGGGACAGGCGGTCGGACAGGCTGTCAGAATCCGGGCTCCGCCGCCCACCGGCGAGATGTGGGCTTGATGCCTTAACGTGACATTTGGATCCTCAGGGACAAGCTGCGGGTAACAATGGTCCCGCCTCCTAGGGTTTCATGACACTTCAGTGAACACGGGTGTGTGGAGTCTCAGACGCGGGCTCGGCCCGTGGCCGGCGCCGGGCGCCTGTCAGCCAGTAAGCATGTGAAGACTGTCGTGCGTGTTTCAGGGCCCGGCACACCCTAGGTGCTCGATCCATGCTGCTGAAGGAGCAAGTGAGGACTCCTCCTCCCCGCGCTGTCGGCGTCTCACTCACAGCAACTCGGTCCTTTTCCTTGCTTTACCTGGCAGAGCTCGCTGGGGTGTAGAACAGCGCAGAGAAGTCCGCAAACCACTGGACTTCCACAGAGTGAGTTTGCACGCATGACCAGCAGGTAGATGGGAGAACGGGGCCTCTCCGGCGTCCCCAGAAGCCCCTCGTGCTCGGCCAGTCCTGTCCTGGGAGGCGGCCGCTGTCCTGACTCCCTCAGCACAGGTCACCTTCGCCATCCGCGGAAGCGCACGGCATCCTCCATTGGGCTTCTTCCTTCCCCCAGCTCGAGGGGAGGTGTGGCTCCCACTCTCCTGTGGGACAGCGACCTGCTGTGGACACCAGGACAGCGCTGCTGGCCTGCCCAGCTCCCCACCGGGCCTCGCCTCTCTGCCTCGAGCTCCGGGCCCCTCACCTGGGGGAAGCAGTCACTTGCTTTCCGTGTTTCCGATTATATTCACCTCTGGAGCCGTTTGTGCAGAGACTAAAACGGATTTGATGTGATGAATCACAAAATCGCACCCTTTATTCAAAAACTCCATGTAAACAGCAGTTCCATTTGGGATGAATTGGACCCATACAATGAGTTATAGGCTCATTAGAGTGGCAGAGCGCCTTCCTCTATCATATCAAGTTTACTTAAATCACACAGAACGTTCATTTTTAACACAGAACATTCATTTTTAGAAACACTTCGCACCCACCTCAAGGAATCATCGGGGTTGCTCTAGGAGACACGACACAATCCCGTTTTTAACGGGATGCACGTGGCTTGCGATTGTGTGGCAGCCTGATTCCATTATGCCTTCCCTCTGGGGACAGCCCAGAAAGATTGATTACACATTAAAAACGGTATTAAAGGAAGAGACAGCCTGCGTGTCTTCTGCCTGTGGCTCTGAGCGTGGCCCCACGCTCTCCCTCACTCAGATGCCCCCCACCCCCCCTGTGGTGGGATCGCTCCCTGCACCCCTGCCCCCAAGGGACACGTGCACATTCCTCTGCCTTTCTTCTGAAGAGTCTCGACCATGGCATGTGCCAGCGATGGTGACAAAGGTGTGCATTTGGGCATCGCTGAGTCATCCAGGCCTGGGTCTTTTCTGGAAAATACACCCAGGATGACGTGGGCAGACACAGGCTTTGTTCTCTGGTCGGCTCCTCATGTGTGTGCCCCCAGGACCCAGAGGCGGGTGGGGAACCACTCCAACCTTTCTGTGATTGAGGAAAGCCTGGTGGGTGGGGTGGGGGTCGTCCAGTCCTCCGTGCAGAGACCGTGTTCCAATCACCACCAGGACCCCGGGTGCTCCTTACACAGACTTTTATTAAATACAACGAGTCCTTCAGATGCAGTGGCCAGAGTCCAAATGTGAACTTGAATGTTTCTTAACTGAGCCACAGTTGAGAGCAAACAGACCGCAGGCGCCCTCTCGTCCGTCACACAGCCCTTCTGTGATCTGGAGTTCCCGCTCCAGGGGCCATCCCCGCTGAAGACGTGCACACTCGTTCACCATAGCACCGCTGTTCACAGAGGCCACACGCGTGGATCCACGTGCGTCCCGTAGCCTCGGTCCAGGTCCCCAGGCTTCAGGGTCACCAGCCCCATGAGTGTCTGGCCCCGAGACCGGTGAGCGGTGGCTCTGCCCTGCTCAGGGGTGTCCCAGACCAGGGGCACCAGGCCCCAGGGCCCCGGGTAGCCTGGCCCTCCTCCCGCAGCTCTGGTCTGTGCCTCACTTTGGGGCCTGATGAATAGAAATGTCACTGGAAATTGATTTTCCATTTGGCCAAAAGAGAAGTTTATTTCTGGGTCTTTCCAAATGTAAGGTCATCGCTTGATGAGTCAGAGAAATTTTTATAAGTTTTAACCTTGCTGTTGTGTGTTTCCGGGTGCTGTGTTCACGGGTGAACGGACACCCTACGTGCCACGAGCTAATAACCAGAAAGGCCAGGCTTGGCCCCGTGGGGACAGGCGACAGGAGGACCGGGCTGGCCTCACTTCCCACCCACCCTGTCACCAGGCAGCCCACCGTGGTTCAGAGGGTTCTGTGGTCGAAGACAAGGGTCCAGAAATGTTTTCCATCAAAGGGCCGGCTGGTAAACAGTTCAGGCTTTGCGGTCACAGGGCCTCTGTTACGATGTCCACTCTGCTTGTAGCACAAAAGCTGCCAGGGCAGTAAGGAGCCAGCGGCGGGGGCCACCTCCCCCAGAACTGCTCCCAGGACCAGGTGGCAGGTCCGATTCAAGCTCGCGGGCCACAGTTTGTTGACCTTTGTCCCAGAAGACCTTTAGTTTTGTGTGACGTGGCCAAGACGACGCTGGGGGAGCGAAAGCAGTTCACCTCCAAGGCCGCCTCCGAGTGGAGGCGAGTTTTACGCACGGCGAGCCCTGGCTCTGCTTGTGTGCTAACTGAGCTTCGTAAGGTGACAGCTGCTGTCCCGGCAGCTCAGAGGGCGGGAAGAGAGAAAATTCACAGGCAAAACTGCCGCTCGCTCGCTCGCGGTCTTATTCCAGGTCGAGCCTTTGTCTCAGCGGAGTCGCCGCCCTTCTGCGTGCGCTTGGGCTGCGGGGTAGGGCACCCACTGGGTGCTTGAGCGTTTGTGAGCTTCCTGGGTGGATGGCTCGGCTGGAACCCGCCCAGTCTTGTTAACAACACTAATGTGCAGCTGCCTGCTGTTAATCGCGCGAAGACGAACTCGGGCCGTTCTGTTCTGGTGGAGCATCCCTGACTCTGGTTACGTGATAACCATGCAATGCTGGATGTTAGAAACGAGGCCCCCGAGATGCATTAGCTGTGTGGTGCGCCGTCGCTAAGTGAGCGTCAGTGTTAGTATCAAGGTAATTCAAAGCAAATTTCCAGCTGTGACGATAAAATGGTTCTTGTAGTAGGTTGGGGTTTGCGCAGAAATTGCCGGTTAGAAGGAGAGCGGTTCTGTTTTCAAGCTGGAATTTTGGTGGGTTCGTTTTACTGACTCATTTTCATTAAATTCTGAACAATTTTTTTTAACCAGTGTGGTAACAGCACACTAGGGAAACTGTGATTATGGGTCCACAGAGAAATGGGATCTTTCCCACCCCGTTTAGCCTGTGGCAGTTTTCAGTCTAAGTGCACAGTTCTCGTCTGGGTCCAGGATAAAAAGGAACCTCGGTAATTGATACCAGGAGGCCGCCCGGGAGCGTTTGTCCTGAGCCTGGAACTGTCTCTGAGAGCCTGGTGCTGGCTGTGCCTTGCCCCCAAAGCCCTGTTTCTGTTCTCCTTGCCTGTTTTCACTGCAGACAGTGCCCATGGAGAAGTTAATTTCCAGGGCAGACGTGTGAGTAATTAGATTTGCTCTTAAACCCTTTCTCTCGTTCTGACACCAAAGGGCTGGGAGAAGAGCGTGTAACCACAGTTGCCTGTAGTCAGATGACCGTCCTCTGCCCGCCGCACTGGACTGAACCCCTTGTCTGCCTTCCATTCCCCCCACACAATGTAGCAGATGCGCAGTCAACACGTGTCGGCTCGTGACCGGGGATCCCCAAGGGTGCCTTGGTGGCACTTGGTCCCAGGAGAGTCACGAACGACGTATCACACGTCCTCTCCCCTTGTCAGCGTCACCACTCCTCGTCATCCTCTCGAGTCATCACCGTCGCTTACCGAGCGCCTCCTACCATCTGTGTATCGCATTCACCCGTCAGAGCCTCACCCCACCCTGTGGGGCAGACATGGTTACTCTTCCCATTTCACAGATGAGGAGACTGAGGCACAAAGGGGGCAAACCTCTAGGAAGAAAGCTGGAGTCGGTATTGACCGCGTCAGGGTGGTTGGAGACCCCCCTCTGACCTACGTCCCTACGACGTGGGGAAGGTCCCTCTGACGTGCAGAGCAGCGACCTCACCTCCAGGGCTGCCAGAGAGCCGCAGCCCCGGGGAGAGGGCTGCTGGGCTTCTGGCTGCCAGTTGGCCCCAGTCTCACGTTCCCCTCACTAATCAGTCACCAGCTGTGCTGAGTGGCTTTAAGGAATAAATCCCTTTCTCCCTGTTGGGCAGGCCTGGGGGTGCTCACCGGGAAACAGCATGTTTGTTCATTGGAACGAATGGGCTGTTCTGAGAGAGGAGGACCTGTGAGTCCCTGGCAGGAGCCCGCGTGCTGGTGAGAGAGGAGAGGTGGTGCGTCATCATGTCAGAGCCTGTCCATGAAGACCACGTGTAGAGCTCCCGGGGGGCTTCTCCATCCTTCGCCTGGGTACCGGGCGCCGTGCCGCTGGCCTCCCAGGGCCCTCTCGCTTGCCAAGGCAGTGCTCGTGAGACCAGGCAGCTCACGTGCAGCCCTGCTCCAATAACATGGGTGGGGAGAGAGAAACGGAGAACTGCCCAAACACTAAACCTTCCGTCCCTGGGCTCAGGACCAGCCCTTCTCCGGGTTCTAGCTGCCAATGCGCCCTCTTTCTGGGCAAGTCCGGGACCAGGATGGTGGCGATGCCATTCCCCGAAATCTTGGCCCGCTCGGCTGCCAGGGAGAAGGATGTCCCTCTGAGTGGGTGGTACCCAATCCCTACTCTGATTCTTGGGGCCGTCATCTGGGAGGAGCAGGGGTGCCAGGTGGGGGCCGGCCACGTGCACCCCGACCTGCAGCGTCTGGCGGGACCGGAGCCCAGAGCAGCCCTCGGCGGCCCGGCCCGCAGAGCGGAGAGAGCCACCTTGTAAGGCGGCCGTTCCGACCTTGAGTTGCTGAAGGGAAGAATCCAGAATCCATCCAGCTCCTCTCACCTTCCCACAGGAATGGTTCTCTGATGTATTATTTTAATTAGAGGCTTTTAAGCTTTAATTTAAGAAGTTAAATAAGCCGACTTTCTATGTTAATCGTGGCGGAGCGAATTATCACCCGGTTACAGACGCAGGCTCTCCCCTGACGTGAGATCACTGTCCTGATAGGACCCTAGACTCTGAGCCCCACGAGTGGGCGTCTCAGCTTCGGGCCGAGGCCTCCCGGAAGCCAGGCCGGCCCGCCTGGATCAGAGCGGTTCCCACTGGCCCTGGGCCCAGCCTTTACTAGCCTTGAGGTGTGGGCGTGAACTCGTGGGAACCCAAGCTTGGCTGCCGCGCACCAGCTCTGCTTCTCTCCCTATGTCCCCTTGCTGGCTCCAGGAAAGCCATGGACAGATGGCCACCTTCAAAGGCGGACGCTCACTGTGTGACGGGGTGGCTTCTGCTTCTCGAAGCACCAGGCAGAGGTCCCCATGGGTCTGGAGCCCCAGCGCTGGGATTCCAGGCGCCGGCTGGCACCCCCCTGCCTCCTGCCCACTGCATCCAAGGTCTTGCCATCACTCGGAGGAAACATTTGCTCCCACTCGTTCGCTGCCTTTTGGGTCAGCTATTTGCACTGAGCGAGGGCTGTGGGCTGCTGGGTCTGCTCTGGGGCTGTGGGGCCGTTGTCCCCATCAGCCCTCATGGCCGTGCGGTGCAGCAGGCCAGGTCTCGCTGCCCTGGAGTGGATTCTGCGGGGGGGCCCCCTCCCCCAGGCTGCCTCGGGCTGTGTGCAAATGCAGTGTTCCCCTGCGGAGTCCTGTCCTCGGGGTGGTGAAGGCAGGAAGTGCGCAGGCACCACAGCACAATCATTTTTTAGCTTCTGTACCAATGATGACGAATTGGATTAAAAATTGACCACACGCCGGCCGAGTAAATATCCGTGGATTACCGACTACCGAGTGCGAGGGACCGTCGCCACTGCCAGTGCAGGGCACTTTACGAGTTTTTAACCACGTCTTCCATACTGCCCTTCCCTGAGATGGATGGAACACTGCATGAGCCGGGGGCGGGGGGGGGCGCTATTTCTCCGGGCGAGGTCTGCAGGGCCCCGGCACCCTGCAGGAGAGGCTGTCATGGCCCCGAGGACCTGTCGGTGTCCAAGGGACCCCATAAAACCTCAGCAGCGGCCCATATCTACCCCAGCCTCACTGAGTCACCTTCTCCCTCACCGGTCACTGCCTGAGAGACAGAGAGATGAAACCCCAGAGAACAGCTGTGGGAGGCCCGCTCTATTCAGGGGAAGGTCGCTGGGACCAGTGACAGCTCCACTTTCTGACAACTCTCTGGGCCTGCACAAACTTGGGCAAGTTTAGGGTTTGCCACAGAAGTCTACTGAAAACATGCAGACTGTCAGTACAGAGCAGAGCAGACCGCGGGTCTTCCTGGCCCAAAGCCCAGCGTGCTGTCGTCAGCCTGCGGTCCTGCCAGGCCGGGAGGGCTCTGCCTGCCCTGGGGACGTGTGAGCGCACAGGAGACCCCCAGTGTTGGGATCCACAGGCCCCTTAACCCAACCAAATGCCGTCCAAAAGCCACTGTTCTTGTCTCTATTAAAACAGCCATCAGAGAGTCCCCTGTACAGTCAGTAAACCTGTCCTCGTGCACACGGCCAGAAACAAGGACCCTCTTCTTTCTGGAGTCTTCTGGGGGACACAGTAACTAACCTGTGCTCTTCCAGGTCTTTGGACATTCCTGCCACACTTCTGCCTCAGGGCCTTTGCACTTGCTGTTCCTGCTGCCAGGAACGCTCTTCCCCACACGGCTCAATCCCACACCTCCTTCAGGTCCTGGCCCAGATGTCACCTTCCCAATGGGGCCTCCCTGACCCCTGACTTGGACGTGCACCCCACTGTCCCCCCCAGGACTCCAGCCTCCCCAGTCTGTGTTTCTCGCTGGTGCTGGTGCAGCTTGCCTACTCAGTGTTACGCATGTGTGCTCTGTTCACTCTCTCCCCCCCGGAATGGAAGAGCTGACGGTATCTCTGGTTAACAGTGCGCCCAGGACAAGCCTGGCACGTAGCAGGCCCTCACTGAAGACACCGCAGACGAAAGCGCAAACCTGAAACCAAGGCGCACTGGGTTGTGTGCGTCTCGGGGCAGCAGGGCCCAGTTCAAACCCTGGCTGCGCCTGTCCTGCTGTGGGTGAGCGACTGAGCTTCCGTGCACCTTGGCTTCCTCACCTGCGCAAGGGGTCTAGTCCCTCACCTCCCGGGGGCCATGATGTTAATAAGAAACTTGGAGTTTTTAGAGCAAAGCCAAGCACGTAGTAAGTGCTCAACAAATGACTGTCGTGCTTAACTTTTTATTTGGAAATAATTTCAAACTTAGAGAATAGTTGCAAAAACAGTACAGAAACACTCTTATTTTCTGTTTCCTTTACACAGTTTCGCCACCTGCTAGTTAGCGTTTTCCTACATGGAAAATGTCTGCTGGCATCTCTCTGCCTGGCACCTGTGTGCTGACCTATCGTCCGTCTACCTCTGGTCTATGTGTCACCTATCATCAGCCCAGCATCTGTACATCCACATACCCTCCGTCTAGCTACCTGCCATCCAGCTAAACACATCCGCAATGTTTTTCCTGAACCATCTGAGATTTGGTTTTGGACATCACACCCTTTTACCCCTAAATACTTCAGTGTGGATTTCCTAAGAGCAAGGATAGTCTCTTACCTGACCACAGCACCGCTACAAACTCAGGGAAGTTATCGGCGATACCGGACTTCAGTCTGCAGCCCATGTTCCAGTCTGGCCAACGGTCCCGCTGGACGCCCCCCACCATCAGGGTGGAGTTCAGCTCGCTCCGTCCTTTGGTGTTCACATGCCTTTAGTCCAGAACCATCCCAGGCCTTTCTCTGCCTCTCTGGACACTGACTTTTGAAGAGCTCAGCCTGGTTGTTCTGGGGACGCCTTCCGGTTGGGTTTGTCTGATGTCGCTCGATGAAGCTGTTAATATTCTCATCAGCCTCATAGACTCAGGACCTCCTCTAGACGACCAAGATCAATTTTTCGAGTAAAACGTGCGTATCTCTGAGCCGGCGTGTCCCTCTCGGAGCTGCGATTTTAGCATCCTGGTGCCTTGCTGAGTGGAGAAACAGTCACTGAGGTGCTAGCGTGCATGGGGAGTTGGTGGGGAAATGGGCTGTTAGCCTAAAGCAAGCGCAGCAAAATACTGAAATTCCAGGGCCCGTCGGTCGGGGAGCCTCGTGGAAGTGCTGGGGACAGCATCATGAGACCGTCACTCCACTTTGCGGGGCGGGGCTCCATTCGGCCTGCGTACCAGCACGAGAGGACGTTTGTATACAGACGTGTACACGTGCCTCAGTTACAATTCAGAAAGAGGATCTGCAGGTGCCAGAGTTACTGAGCAACCCCCAGCACAGCCACTTCCCAGGCCGGACGGGAAATGGTGCTCCACTCGCGTGCACACGGGCCTGGCTGCGGGAGTGGGTCCGTGGGTCCCGGCAGCCCTGACCTACGTCAGGTTTGATCCGCGTTGCTCATTTTCAGATGCCGGGATCTTCTGGAGCAGCCCTGCGGACGGGATGGAAAAGCAGATGACAAGAGGCAGCCCATCCTGGGTGCGGGCGTCGGGTTCTGTGCGGTCTGAGCGGTGGTGCTGTGCCCGGGAAGGGAAGCAGTGTGTGTGGACGACTTTTTTGTACTGAAATGTTGGGCTCTTGATCTGGAACTCGAATTCCAGGAGAAGCAGTGCCAAGCGAGTGGGTAGGCTCGACCGAGACGTGGGGGAGGAGTGTCTTGACCCGTGGTTCGCGATGTGCTCCTGTAATAAATGCCGATCAGCTTCCCCGCCGCGCCAGGATGCTGGCGCCCCCTCCCCTTCCGTGCGCTGTGTTTGGATGTGCGGTGGCCGTTGAGAAGCTTCACAGCTTCTCCTGAGGAAACGTGAGGCCTAGGCGCTCAGGTGGCTCAGCGTGCTGCCGTGTATTCTTACCGCGGTTGTTTAAAAGCCCCTGTTGTAGACGGATGGGTGAGGGGGCAGGGACCCACCCTGGGTGGGGCTGGGGGAGCTCCCCTCTGCAGATCCCGCCCTGCACAGAATCTTCCTTCAGGGAGGGAGCGCTGACCCAGGGAGGGGCTTTCGGTCTCAGTCGAGCTCTGCCTGGGAAGCGAGGCACCCCAGGACCTGCGGGGACGGGAGGTGGAGGCCTTGTCCCTGGACAGTCCCCGCCCCGGCCAGTGCGCAGGGTCGACTCCGGCACTTGCCTTGACAGCCTTGAGAGCCTCTCGTGTTCTTGAGGATTTGGAGGTTTTTGTGGAAATGTCACCTGGTTTGGCATTTCAGGAGGTGGACAGGTGCTGCTGAGCGGAGCTTAGTCTGGAAAACGTATCACTGTCCCTGGAATGTGGCCTGGACCCCGCGGGGTCACTGTGGTGTGTGACCATCCCGCATCACAGAGGGGGAGACGGGGCTGGTGGGGAGGTCCCCAAGGTCCCATGACCAGTTGTGAGCACACCCAGGTCCCCGCAGGGAGCCTGTGTCATTCAGGGGGACTCCCGGCCCCAGGTGCCCCCCGGGCCAGGAATCAGCCCCCCGCACCCCCCACACCCACTGCCATGAATGCCATCCTCTAAGCAGCAGCAAGAGGAGGCAGCAGCCGCCTGTGTGTTCTGGGTCCTCACGCAGCAGAACTCCCTCACATCACAACTGTGGTTGTGTGCACAAGCCGCACACAGATGCGGTTTTGATCAGCTCGGATGCAGGACAGATGGAGGGGAGAGCTCTGTGCTGCTAACATCTTGCCCACTGCCTGGAGCCCCGCTCCCCTCCCCACGGTCGCTCCACCTGCATCCTCGCCCCGCCTTCCGCTGGAGAAGCAGCAGGCACAGCTTTTCATTGCTGCAGATCAGCCTACTGGCTGATGGATCAGGGCAGCCATGGGGGCCCCACGAGGCTAGGGGTCTGCAGGTGGACAGTCCAGCCAATGAGTCCAGCGCCCTGGGTGGTGCTGCAGGAACCATTTGTCACCAGCCACCCCCCTGGCACCCGAGGCCTGGGGCCCCGCCCTCGCTGAGCTCTCGGGCTCCAGTCCTCCTGGCCCTGGCCCAGGAGGTGCCTTCCCCGCCTCCTGGCTCTGCAGCCCAGCCCATGTGTTAGATTCCAAAGAGCATCTCCTCCCTTGTAACCAAGCCAAGGTTAATATTTTCACTGGGATCTCAGGCTATCACCACCCCAGCTGACAGGCGCATGCATGCTTCACTGAGTGAGGATGTGCTGGGGAGAAGGCACGTGAGCCCCGAGTAGCAAAATGAAATGAAGATGGATGCAGGTAATTGACGTAGCGGGAAACCGTGGAGCACGGCAGGAGTGGCAGCCACAGCCCTGACGTCGCTGCCGGCAGCCGGGCTCCGCGCACAGCCGCATCGTCGGGTCCAGGCTGGCCCGCCCCGCTGCCCGGCTGCCACTGCAATCTTGTGGATCCCATTTAATCACGGAGAAAGGATGATTTTCAGTTTAAGTCAAAAAGATATTTCCAAGCTTCAGCAAATGACCCAAATCAGAGAAGCAGTAAGTCTGTGCCGGATGAGCCCGTTCTGACCCTGCCGTCGTTTGTCATGGGGCAAGACACCGTGACTGAAGCCCTGGCTGTCCATGGAGGGACGTGTTCCCCTCTCTGCTCTAGGAGCTGGTTCACACACTCTTCTCTGTGGGCTCCGGTCTCACCTGTAAAGCTTTGGACCAAGTACAAACTGCCACGTGCCCAGCAGTGGCTGGTTAAATGCCAGGCATTGTTCCGGTGAGAGGAAAACCTTTGCCGGGGGAAGGTCCTCTCAGGATAGAGCAGAGACAACCATAGGGCAGCTTGGAAACCTGTTAACAAGCTCATGGAGAGTTCAGCCACGTTAAAAATCGAGGCACTGGAAAAATGTTGAAATTGTCTTATTAATCAAATTCTTCATTTGGGTCTCTTTCAACTGTAGGTGACCACACTGAACTCAAAGTAACTAACATAGAAAAGTTAAGCAACAGAGAAATCCAGGGGATAGCTTCAGGTGTGGTTTGATCCAGGGGCGTAAGGCGTCATCAGGGCCTTGTTTCTCTTCTATCTGCCACCTCCAGTTTGGCTCCTTTCGATCAAGGCTCCCCCCTCATGGAGGCAAGCTGACGGTGGTCAAGCCAAGCCTACCACTTCTGCAATTTAAGGAGGGGGGAAAGAGAGAGGTTTTTTTTCCTGGCAGCATTAACGTAACTCCCAGGATATGTGCTTATGGGTTACACACAGCTCCAGTGCCAGGCTCAGTGCCACATTTCACAAACATTTATCAGATGGGCTATAATGATCATAAAAAGACACAAATTTGTAGTTATGAAGTTGAATCTGTTAACGAGATATAGACATTAATCAAATCTTGGAGTGAAGAAAGAGCAATAAGAAGAAAGGAACATGATTCCGTAGAGCAGGGGTCTGCAAACTATGGCCCTCTGCCTGTTTTTGCAAATAAAGTTTTATTGAAACACAGCCATGCCCATCATTTACATATTGTCTGTGGCTGCTTTCCTGCTGCAATAGCGAAGTTGAATACTTGCAATAGTGACCGTATGCCCCACAAAGCCTAAAATAGTTACTCTCTACAGCAAATGTTTGCTGACTCCTACAGGGCATGTGGTAGAGGAATCTGACCCCCATGGGGAAGTGGTGCATCCTTCCCTGGGGACGCATGAACTGAGGTCTCAGGACTTACTCCACAAGGGGTGGGTGGGGAGAGCAGATGTGGGAAGGGCTGGGAAGACAGGCAGGGACTCAACCTTCTGGGTAATGGGTTTTGGTTCTAAGACATGATGCTCCTCTGGGATTACCTTTTATGAGTGGAAGGCATGGGGGAGAAGAGACGCGTGGAGGAGGAGATGAAAGATGGACCCAGAGGGTTTGTGCTGCTCCTACAGAAGTGGCGGGTGTGGGCGCTGAGTCAGAGCTGCAGAAGGAACAGGAACGAGCTGCTGGGAGCACAGCTTCTCAGCGGGGGTAGTATTTTGGTTTTTATTATGTTTGTGTGTGTGAACCTAAAATGAAGCTGTTTTCTGCAGTAAGACGGCAGTCCAGATTCATCCTCCCTGGGTTGCACGCCAGTGGTGGTGTTAACCCTCTCTCCCATCTCGGCCCTTTTAATTTCCTTTCCCTTCCTCAAGCTTCCCTCCTTCCTGGCCCCTGCGCCCACACGGCGTCCCCACCAGGCTGGGCCTGACTCCCAGCCCTGCCTGCCTGGACCAGGGCCTTCATCTCACAGCATCCCGACCCCCGACCCGACTGTAATCAGGGTGCACTTGCCCCTGAGCACCCCCACCTGGCTGTCACCCCGAGAAGGGCCTGGGGAGGGACTCCCGGGGGGCCACGTGGCACTTGGAGAGCAGAGGCCCAGCCAAACAGAACGGCCGTGCTGATGGTCTGCTGGGCGCCAGGCCAGGGGTCTGGGCGTGAATGCGTGCTGCTGTGTGGGACGGAGCAGACCCGGGCACCCTCAGACTGTGTCCCTTTTTGGTTTTGTCAGAAGTTTCTGTACCGTGGCTTTCTGTGGTTTCACCGGCTGTAGCTGTCAACTTCCTCTTCAAATTAAGGCAGAAGAGCTGGGATGCTCTCGCGTCCCGCTGGCTGGGCTGGGAGCAGTGAGCAACAGGCGCGGAAAGACATTTCCAGCTCATCAGAGAGGAGCGAGGTCTGCAGCCCAGCCCTTTGCGCACGCAGCCCTCGCCTCACGAGACGGTCCTTGGAGACGTTCGGGAGAACATCTCGAGGCGGCCGTCCGCCAGGAGCCCTCCCTGCACGTCAGGCCACCTCCCGCTCATCGCGTATCGTCCGCGCTTGCTGTGCAGTTGAAAGCCTGGGTGGTGAGAGACTCCAGCCCAGACTCTTTAAAACCCCTCTGATAACAGCTCATGTCACTGAAAGCATCGTTCCTTCCTATTGTCCCTTTTCCTCCGTGACTGCCTGGTTCGGCCTCCCCTGGCCCTGGCTGGGCAGGCCCCATCCTCCTGCCCGCAGCCAGGCGGTGCCATCCCCCCCACCCACCCCCCCAGGGAAGAGAGGGCAGCGCCGCCAGTGGGTCCTGGAGGACAGAGGGCTCTCTCTCTCTCTCTTTCTTCCCCGAATCCACTGGCCAGGACCGGGCTCCACCCCAAGCCGTTGGGTGGCTGAGGGGCGGGACGGGCAAGGCTCTTAGGCCCTTTGGGGCCCAAACATGCAGTGGGGGAGGGGGCCTGCGCTGCGCAAACACCACACCTGAGAATGGGGGGTGAGGGGCTTCCCAAAGGAGATGCAGGGATGGTGTCTCAGATGACAAATGTGCATTGCACGCATCCTTCCAGGACCCCTCAAACTCACGTCCACAGGACCCCGCCCGGTCCACACCTGCCATGCGAGCTGGATGTCCCCGCTGACTCTCCCCCCGAAGCTTGTAAAGCCCACCTTCCCCACGGGGCAGGGACAGGGGTGGGGTCCGTGAGACAGAGCTCCCTCCCGCATCTTCCTGAAGAGCACAGCGTGGACGCCTGGTCGCTGGCCCGTGCGTCTCCACGCAGCGCTCGGGGACGCTCGCCCTCTCGCTGGAGCCCATCCAGCTGCGGCGTGGGGCTGGACCGCTCGCTGGGCGTGCCGGTGCCTCTCTGTGTCAGAGTTACTCAGAAGCTCTCGAAGCCAAATTGTACTTTTTGTATAAAATAAAATGGCTACTTAAATTGCACACACTTTCTGAAGAGAAGGACCGGCAGAACAAACATCTGTGCCCCTGAGGGTCTCCCCGCCCTTCCGGGCGTGGTGCGTCTGCATCAGCTGGTGACCAGCCCGCTGGCCGTCGCGCGCCCTTCCTGCGTGCGCTGCGACCCAGTACGACTTGCACGCTCCTATGTTGGTATAAGAAGGGGAAAATCTGTGTAAAGTCAAGGCAAACTCTATTTAAAAAGGAAAACCTTCTGAGTGTGTTTTCGTGACCGCTTCCCGAGCATCTGGCCGGGGCGGGTGCAGCTCAGGCCTGTCGGGGCCTGGGTTAGAGGTGCGGGGCTCACCGGCTCCTTCGCCCGCACGCCGAGGCGCTGCGTTGCTTTTGAGCTTGACCTTCGAGAGGGGAAATGGGACCCTGTGCATCTTCTACCGGCTGAGGCCGAGGTGCGGTCTGCAGACCACTGTCTGTGGAAGGGGCAAGGGCGCGACACGAGACCCTGCGTGGCCAGTGGGCGTCGGCACCCGGTGGGTGCTTTCGAGTGGGCCGTGAGCTCCCCACCCCCAGCTTTGCTCATGTGAACGGTTAAGCCCTTGACTCGCCAAAAAGTCGAGGTGACCCTGGGCCTCACTGAGACTCCCTGAGCCCTGAACCGCCGTGAACGGCGTGAGACAGCCCGTCTGGGACCTGAGGGCCTGGGCGGGTCGGGGTCCCCGCAGGGAATCTGTCCAAGGCTGGGTCTCCGGCCTCTTGTCCGCCAGTGCTCATCCTCACACCAGCAGCCAGCGAACCCACCCCAGAGTGAAGCAGGACCAGGGGCCGGCTGAACCGGGCGGGGGGGGTCTTCCTCCTGGAGTCATCGTGCTCTTTCCTGGCCGGGTTTGCAGAAGAGGCAGAAAGCTTGAGCGCGAGCAGGGGAGCCAGAGGATGGACCTGGCTGCAGACACCCCCGCGTGGACGGCTGTCACGGGTACTGGCTCCCTGTGCGGCGGTAACACAGGAACACGAGGGGCTTCAAATCACACAGATTTATCATCTTACCGTCTTGGAGGTCACAAGTCCAGGGGTCGGCAGGGCTGGCTCCTCCTGGAGGCTCCAGGGGAAGTCTGCATCCTGGCCTTTTCCAGCCGCTAGAGGCGCCCAGATTTCTTGACTCGCGGCCTCTCCTCCGTCGTCACAGCTTCTGCTACGTCGCATCTCCTTCTCTGACCCTCCTGCCCTCCTCCTGCGAGGACCCCTGTCCAACACTGGGCCCAATGGGTAATCCAGGGTCACCTCCCATCTCAAAGCCCTTGTCTCAATTCCACCTGCAGAGTCCCTTTGCCCTGGAAGGTGGCATCTTCACAGGCTCCAGGGACCGAATGTGGACATGATGACTTTCAGTATTGCCGGGGTCTTCCCTCAATGCTAACCCCGAGGGGGGCGTCAGGAGGTGGTAGGTCAGGCCCGCCCTGTGCCCTCCCCGGGGGGCCGCTTCAGAGTTCCCACGTCTCACCCCGAGGGGGGCCGGCCTGTCCTCTGGTCGTCTTGTCATCGTCTTGGGCAGTGCTCTGGTGGCCCTCCCCTGCGTTTGTCATCCAGCCTCTGTGAAAACATGCACACACAAGCCCCCACCTCGGAGAAGCCCCCCGGCCGCCCCACAGACAGAACCAGGCCCCCCCCCCCGGTGTGAGCACCTCGGGGAGTGCGGCCAGAAGCAGGCAGACCCCGAGAGGCAGGCGGGCCGTGGGCGGGTGTCTGTCGGGCATTGGTCCCCGCCGGCCTGCCCTCTCCCCTCTCTCCATCTCACTGACGTCAGGCTGGCGTCGCCACTTCCCCGTCTTTTCACACTTAGGCATTTTGGTATTTCAGTCGACACTGCATTCCTCGGGGTTTGTATTTGCTGTTTTATTGCTCAGGGTTTATGACGCTCCTGTCCTCACCGAATTCCTCCGCTTACACGTGCATCAGGACAGCCCTTTGCGGGGACGGGCACCTGTGACCACGCAGCTCTTCCAAGTAACAGGGTGGCCGTTCAACTAAGCATCAGGTCAGAGTGTTCTCTGGTCAGGTTCTCCCGTGGCTTCACGGCTGCTGCTGGAGTAAAACCCCGCCTCTAACGGCCCGGCCTCAGCCAGCCCTGCACCTGGGCCTGGAATGTTCTGCCCCAGGGCCTGGGTGCCGGCGGCAGCACCCACTCCTGCAGATCTAGGCTAGGAGCTCCTTCCCACCCAGAGCAGCCTCGCTGGCCCCTCACAAGCCAGGGTGCCCGTCCTGCCCCCGCCCCCTTCATTCTCCTCCACGCCGTTCTCCTGCCCTGGTCGCCTGGTCCTTGTGGATTGATTTAGTCTGTCTCTCCCACTACAGCGCCTGCTCCGGGAAGGGACAGCGCCCGAATGGCCCGCTGCTCTGTCTCCCGTGACAGCACGTGGCCTGGCCACTGCGAGTGAGGGTTTTGGGGATGTCTTGGTAGCTTTTTCACTAAGACAATAGTGAAATATATAAGAAATCAAAGAGATGCCCGCGGGAATGTGTGTGGGGCAGGGTGCTGGGGCTGAGGAGCTGTAGGAACGCGCGGGAGAAAAGGAGCCTCGGGGGACAGAAGCAGTGACCCTGAGCCTGCAGGCCTCGCAGCCCCGGACCATCTGCACATGAGAGGCCGGGGGGGCGCCCTGCCTGGCCTCCAGCGCTCTGGCCCACGGGACGCTTGCCTGCCATCAGGTCGCTGTGGGATTTGATGGGAGGAGCCCAGCGGGGGACGAAACACCCCCGTAAGGAGTGATGGCATTTCCCTGGGAGGCCACCCCTGAGGATGCTGCCGACGGGCCTTCTGTCTCCTCCGCGGGCCTGCAGGCGGCCGCCGCCGTGTGCAGGGCTCCGCATGATCCCGGCACCGGGCTCCCTCTGCTCCTCCACCTGCACAGCACAGATAAGGAAAGGGGCCCAGCGCTCAGGAATCTTGGCTCAGAGTGGCCGGCGTGGAGCCCAGCCACAGGTCTGCTCTGAAACATTCCAGCAAAACAATTCTGCTGGAAAATGCCATCTGCATAGCCGGGTGCTGTGTGGAGCAGCAAGGGCTCACGTTGGCAGGCCGCTGCTCGTTTCCAGCTGTCTCCCCTCTGCCCTGGAGAAACTCTCCTGACCCGGGGTCTCCCCTGCCCACTCGTGCCTCCTCCATCCTCTCCTCCCGTCCTGTCAGCTCGAAGCTCACCCGCAAATCACTTCCCCTGCTCAGGGGCTTGCTTGGATGCAGCTCTCTCACTTGACACGCAGATGTTGCAAAATGTATGTTACTTATGTGCCATCTCCCCTTAGCTTCAATCTTCATATTCAAGGAGGTTTTATCTTTCTGATTATTTGGCCAAATTCAACTCAATAGGATTTTATTGAAGATCTACTGTGGCATCCTCCTGGAATTTGGGGAAGCATTAGTGATGGTTATCATGCTGATGGTGGTGATGGTCATGATGATGGTGATGAGTATGATGATGATGATCACGGTGATGATGGTGGTGGTGGTGATGGTCATGATGGTCATGATGATGGTGGTGGTGGTGATGGTGATAATGTTGGTGATGGTGGAGGTGGTCATGAGGATGCTCATGATGGTCATGATGATGATGGTGATGATGGTGGTGATGGTGGTGATGGTGGTGATCGTGGTGATGATCGTGGTGATGATGGTGGTGATGGTGGTGAGATGAAGACTGCAGCTAACACTCTTCAGCACTGATGGATTCCTTGGCAGAGTCCCAAGACCTTCACACACAGTTACTCATTTGATGCTCACAATAGCCTTATGAGGTCTTCCTTCCACAGACAAGGAGCCTGAGGCACAGGAAGTTGGAATGACTTCCAGAGTTGCTCAAGCAGTGAGCGGCAGAGCTGGAGTGTGAACCTAGGCTGCCTGGGACCACAGGTCCTGCTGTCAATCTCCATTCCACCTGCCTCTGGGGAGCTCACCAGCTTACTGGAGACAAGACACACACACATACACACACACACACACACGTGCACCCTGCATCCTCAAAGCAACTAAATAACAGTTCAGAGATAATCTGCTGTGGTTCATTCATTAATTTATTCTTTGAAAAGTCATCTGAATGCCTACTGTGTGCTAATAAGCCAGGGGATAATAGTGTGGACTAAGCAGATGTGGCTCCTGGAGCTTGCTGCAGGAGGGAGGAGCTGCCCTCCTGCTGTCCCGAGTGAGCCTTCATGAGGAAGGAGGTGTGGAGGCGGTGCCTGCAGGATTCAAGGTGCAGGGATGCTGCAGCGACTGAGAAGGGTGGGCGTGGCTTCCCCGCATCGGGGTCTTCATCTGATTGCTGAAGAGAGACTGAGCATCAGAGCAGGCACAGGGGAGGACAACGGGGAGCACCCTGTGGAGACCTGACCCCCGGGCTCCTGGGAGAGAACAGTGAGGACCCCCGCGGAGGGCGGGGAGGGCCAAGCGGCTTGAAGTGGGGCATGAAAAGCTGAGCAGGGCCAGGCAGGTGGGCACTCCAATGGGGGAAGCCTTTCCCTCCCTCCAGCTCTGCCCTTGTATGTATTTCTGCTCACTTCCTGTCCCCGGAGATCCCAGCTGAGCAGACGGAGGCTAGGACAGGGGGGCAGGGCATCTCCTCCGCTGGACTTTTGTATTGACTTCCAAGCCGATTTAACCAAGGAGATACTGACTCCGAGACCTGGGAAGAGGGCTGCCACCTGCCTGTTGCGGCCTTGGTCTCAGCTCTTCCAATTAGATGTGAGTCCTGGGCGGAGAGCGAGGGAGGCAGGGCCGGGGGAAGGAGGCGATTCTGGCTCTGAACCACTTCTTCCTCTTTCCCCCAGCCCACCCCGTCACCAGCAGGGCCACTGGCATTTTCCACGTGACTTTGTTTCTAGGGCACCAGCAGGCAGTTCCCCAGGCGACGGGGTGCGGGCGCCTGAAGGTGGACAGCCTCACAAGAGCCCCCCTAGCTCTTAGCGCCTTTTTTAAAGGAACACTAAGCAGCAGAAAGCAGACACTTCTGTTACTTTGTTTTAAACTCATTTCTTCCTTGCCTGAGCAGCGCAGGAGTGATGCCCCGTGGTTGGCAAGTCAAACCGTTCAAGTGACGCCGGCCGTACGTTCCGGGGCTGCTCGCCTGGAGTCCGCCGCTGTTTCCTTGTGTTTACTTCCCTGTGCAGTTAAAAACACACATGAACGTGCACGGGTTTGCGTCCCATTTTAGAAGCATACGTGACATCGTGGTGCTGTTACACAGAGCTTGCTCTTCTCGGTGAGCGATCCGCCCCTGGGATCTTCCCGAGGTGCGGTCGCTGAAAGGCACTCACCAGGCGCGTGCGCGGTGGCCGTCCTGGAAGCGTCACCTGTCGCTGTCACAGCGCAGTTGGGAGGGAGACCGAGCTGGGTGCCGAGCTGGGACGTGTAAGCCGGGAGGGCTCCAGATTTCTACGTTGCTTTCTGAGGTGCTTTAACCAAATTAACACGGAGCCCGAGGCCCGGGAAGAGGGCTGACTTCTTCCTGCAGCCGTCAGGTCTTCGGTCCCGTGGACAGAAGTGTGAGCCGGTCCCCAGGGCAGCGTCCGGGCAGGGAGCGAGCGCAGTGGGGGCGGAGAAGGCAGTTCTTGCTCAGGTCTCTTCCGGCCACTTGGAAGACCAGCCCTGCGCCCAGAGCTGTTCTGGACCCTCTGCCTGGAGAAACCTGCAGAGCGGAGACCCTGATCTCTAAGAGGAGTGACCAGTCCCAGATACGAGCGGTGCTGTGTCATGCCTGCGCACTGGCACGTCCCCCTGAGGGGAAACCAAGCCGTGCGTTTGGACCTGGGGAGCAGGTGGCCCTTTGGCCTTCTTACCTGGGGGCCCCAGCCGGCCTCCTGCACGGACCTTCTCCCTCGCCACCGCACTCTCCTCCAGCCATTGTACCTTTTATTCAACTTTCCTCCTGAAACTCACTCACCCTCGGTGGTTTTTCAGTAACGTGCCCCCCCCCACCTCGGTTCTGCCTTTCCTGGAAAAGCCAACAAAACCTTGCACCTCATAAATTTTAACAGCCTTTTCAACTGACGTATTTCATGTCTGAATTGTTTTATCCGTCTCACTTTGATTGCAGGCCCCGAGGGCTGAGACCTCGTCCTGTTTCATCTTCTGTGCAGCTCCGAGCACTCCTGGCATTCTGCTCATAAAAACACACGAGAAGATAAATACATGCAAACATCTATAATTGTTTTATTTAAAGCCATTTGACAACAGATCAGAGATGCGTGTGTACCTGCACATCTGGGACTTGAACGCGACTCCATCACACGCCTTAATCTGTTCCTCGGGTACTAGTCATTTATAAAACATGACTTATTTGCTTAGGACGTCTCTTCATAACTTTAAATGTGCGTGCACTACAGAGGAAGCTGTAATCTCCAATTTCTGATTAACTTGTGCCAAGCAGGCTTCCTAGAGTTGTCTGTGCTACGTAGAGACTCGTAAGTAAGACTTAAATCTTTGGAAACGCAAGTCTTCCGTCTGCCTGAGCATTAAGCGTTGTGAAGACAAAAGGGTCCCGTTTGGAATTAAGACAGATGCAGGCTACTTGGGAGCGACCTCTTCTCCTTCTGGGCTTGCGAGTGTTTGTGGAGGGAACTGGCTGAGCTGCGCTTGCGTCGGCCTCGTCGTTCAGCTTTGTTTCCAATGTGTACGTTTTCAGGGTTTTCTTCTTGCTGGAAAATGTCTGTGGGTGACTGTAATACGCCTGCAGTTTGTGTAACATCAGCAAGTCGTAACACGTGGAAACAGGTGAGCCCACGAGAGGAGCCCAGGGCTTACCTGGTTCTTCCAGAGTGTGTCTGTGGGGTGCCTGCTCTGTGCAGGTAAAGTGCTAGATGCTGCGAATTCAGGGGTGAAATAGAAGGACAAGGCTTCCAGCCTCAGGGACCCCCGGATTTTGGGGGGAGACAATTAGAAAGCAGGTGGACCATCACCCTAAACAGAAACTGCCATCCGCACCACCAAGGGCCCAGCCAGTGCTGCGACAGGCCATGGGAGGGACTGGCTCTCCCTGAGGAGGGGCGGCAGGGGCACAGCTGAGGCTCCTCTGCAGGAAGGAGAGCTGGGAAAGTGAGCCTTTGGCAGGGGAGGAGCAGGTGCAAAGGCCCTGGGGTGGGAGAGAATGGAGTCACAGATTTGGTCAAGGAGGGAGTAGACCTGGAGGGCCCCAGTAAACAGGCCCCCAGCGCCCGTCCCCCACCCCCAGCCTGAAGCGTGTATTAAGCTGAAGGTTCCAACCTGGCTGCAAACTGCAGGAGTATTTAGTGCAGGGGGAGCTGCAGGACGCCGGGCATAACAGGGGGTCGGCTGGCCTGGGAGGCACCCATGGGAACCAGTGTTTAATCTGAGGTCAGGAGGAAGGGGAGGCCTTCTTCCATGTCGAGGAGACAGCTTGTGGGGAGGACTGAGGTGGGCAGGGGTCCTGTTCCAGGAGCAGAAAGAACCAGAAACTTGTGGGGAGGGTGCCCATTCCCGCAGGCGCTGGGGGTGCCAGTAGGGTTCTGGCTGTGCCCCCAGGAAGTGGGAGCTCTCTGTGGGGCAGGAGGCGGGGTGGAGAGCAGGGGACAGGGGACAGGGGCTGCGTGGGCACTGAGCCTGAGCTGCCCCATGTGATCCGGTGACCCTGGAGTCCCAGCATCCGGAGCAGGCCAGGACCCAGGGCCAGGACGGAGCAGTGGAGGGCAACTGTCATGTCGTCCTGTGGGCAGCACGGTGGCCCCGGCCGTGTCAGAGCAGGAAAGTGGCACCATCGGGGAACGTTCCAGAAGGACGGTTCTGGCAGCTGTGACACTAAGCTCCCAAGATGAGCAGTTAAACCTGACCTCCTCTCACTGCTTCTCACGCATCCAGACAGCACAGAGCCTCCGGGCAGCAGCCGGCCCCGCGAGGAAGCTGGTGTCACATGGTGCCTTCCGACTGAGCGCCACCTGCCTCCCCGGCCGGCTGCGCGCGGGGAGTGGGGACGCCTCCCCTTCCAGGGTGACGGCTCCAGGACGGCCTTGACGTCGGGGCCGCCGCCGGCTCCGCTGGGCCCGCCTCGCTCCTCAGCGTCCTTTCCAGTGACTAGTTACGGGGCTGTTCGGACTTTTTTTATCTTTTCATGACTCGGCTTAGGTAGGTTGGCTGTTTCTAGGAGTATATCCGCTCCCCCAGGTTGCCCACTCTGTCAGCGTGTCACTGCTCGCAGTGTTCCCTCATAACCCTTCTTGTTTCCCTGGCGTCAGTGGTGGTGCCTCCTCTCTCATGTCTAATTTTAGTTACTTGAGTCTTTTTCTCTTAGTCTAGCTGAGGATTGGTCTCTATGAGAAAGGAAATCATCGAAACACAAAAGAAGGCAGGAGGAGAGGAAAGGAGAGATAAAAAGTGGTGAGACACAGAAGACAGTTCACAAAATGCCAACAGTGAGTCCTTCCCGATTTAAGCATAAATGGATTAAATGCCTCCAATTAAAAGACACACGTTGACTGAAGGGATCAAGACAAAATAAAATAACAGACTCCAACTCTGCGCTGTCTCCAGGAGACTCACTTTGGACTGGGCGTAAAGACACCTGCAGCCTGGCTTTTTGTAATGACGCATTTTCATTGCCTCCTCATTTCCGCTTGTGTACGTTCTGTTGATGTTTGCTCTGTGGTCACTGCTGCGATGGCGTAAGACACCAAAAAGTTACAACAATCTCATTTACACTGATGAGAACTTCACTTCCATCACATGTGACAGCTCTGCTCCTTTACACGTCTGCCCCCCCATTTATGTTATTGTGACACAAATTAACCTCTTTTTACATTGCATATTTATTAACATGGATTTTTAGTTGCTTTCTATGCTTTTTTGAAAGTAATATACGCTCCTACGTCACGATACTGCAATGCCAGGTGGATTTATATTTGTGTCGCTGTGAGCGTCTTCCCTTCAACTTGAAGGGCCCCCTTTAGCATTTCTCGCAGGGCAGACCTGGTAATGAACTGCCTCAGCTTTTATCAGAGAAAGCCTTCATTTACCTTTCACTTTTGAAGGACAGCTTTGCCTTGTGCATTTTCTTGGTTGGCAGCCTCTCTTTTCCTTTTAGCGCTTTGACACAGCGTCCCCTTCCCTCGGGTCTGCAGGGGTTCTGCGGAGAACCCGCTGACAACCCTGCAGGAGCCCCTCGTGGTGGCCGCTGCTCGGCTCCCGTTGCTCTCAGGACTCTGTCTCTGCGACTTTTAAGGGTTTGGTTGCAATGTGTCTCCGTGTAGATCTCTTCAGATTTATTATCGTTGGAGGACTTTGAGCTGCTTGAATGCGTGTTCATTTCTCTCCTCGGACTTGGGATGTTTTCAGCAACTGTTTCTTCAAATGGGCTCTCTGCCCCTTTCTCTCTCCTTCTTCTGAGGCTCCCGTAAGGCATACGTGGTTCTGCTTGGCGGTGTCCCGTAAGTCCCTCGGGCTCTCTTCACTTCATTCTGTTTTCTTTTTGGTCCACTTGATCATTTTGAATATCCTGTCTTTGAGTTGACTAGTTCTTCCTTCTGCCTTGTCAAGTTTGAGGTTGAACACTTCTAGTGAATTTTTCAGTTCACTTATTGTGTTCATCAGCTCCACAATTTCTGTTTGTTCCTTTTTTATCATTTCTCTTTGTTGATGTATCATCCTGTTCATGCATCATTTTCCTGACTTCATTTAGTTGTCCTTTTTGTTCATGACTATGCTTGTGGTGGTTCTTTTGGATTCTTTATCTGGTCAATCATATATTTCTATTTCTTTGGAGTTGGTTTTTGGAGATTTAATTTGTTCTTTTCATTGGGTCATATTTCCTTGATTCTCTGTCAGGACTTTCACATTTGGAAACAGTGACTTTCCTCAGTCTTTCTAATATGAGCTTATACATGGCAGACCATCAACCCACTGGCTAGAGACTCTGGAGACCTCTGGAGACATTTTCTGGGAATGATATTCTCTGGTCTGGTGCATATAATCTCCTATCCGATCTTTACCTGTTTCTACTCAGGATTTCCCCCTAGTTTCTGTCCATGGTATGTCAGCCTCTCTGGTGCTGGACTGCCATTGGACTTCTTTTATTCTCATTGGCCTCCACTCTGGCCCCCATACCTGTCAGCACTTAGGTTCAGGTGGGGCAGAAACCAGTCTCTCAGCCATCCCCCTAAAAAGTCAGAATATCGGGCCATGTTCCATTCCTTTCTGTCCCTCCCAAGGAAGAAGCCAAGAGTTGGGAGTTTTTACCAATCACACTGCTCTGTGCCGGAGGAGGGGCTATGGTGAGCAAATGTCCTGACTTCTCCAGCCCATTGTGATATGGTTCTTTCTTCTTGGTTCGTCTCAGCTGCAGGAATCTCTTAACTTGTTTCTGGATTTTTCTCAAAAGCAACTGACCTATGTGTTGTTAAGTAATTGTTCCCACAGAAGAAGAAGGATCTGGGGCTTCCTATCCCATCATCTTGCCGATGTCACTCTCAAAGAGCACAGTTCTGAGTATTTTATGCATAAGGGACAAAATCTTCTGACAGATCTCCCTGCATCCACACTCATCCCTGTGGTCAATGTCAGGGGCCCTTGTCCTGTCAAAGGCCAGATAGTAAATATTTTCAGCTTTGCCGCCCATACCACTCTGTTGCAACTACTCAACTCTGCCATCGTACTGTAAAAGCAGCCATAGACAATATGTAAATGAGCGGGCATGACTGCATTCCAATAAAATGTTATTTACAAAATCCACGGTGGATAGGCTGTAGTTTGCTGAGCCCTGGTCCCTGCTCACATGGAAGCTGAAGGATCCCACCCAAGCCTGAGCCAGGTCACATCACAAGTTGGACCCAGCACTGTGGAGCGTCCACATCTCACTCAAAGCAGAGTAAGGTCTTGCAGCAGCCACTCCTTTCACCACCCACCCTTCTGCTCTTGCTGTCACCCTGTCCCAGCCGCCTCTCCAGGGCTGTTGCCTAGTCCAGGCTCTGTTCCCGCCTTACGATCTTTGACCCCACTGTTCCCACTGCCTGGAATGCCCTTCCTCCTCATATCCACCTGCTTACCTTCACCTCCTTCGAACACCTTCACCTCCTTCGAACTCCTTCACCTCCTTCGAACGTTGTCTGACTCTCCCTGTACTTGGGCTGCCCTGGTGGAGCCTGGCGAGCTGAGCAGCTCAAACAACAGAAACGCATCGTCTCACAATTCTGGACGCTGGACATCAAGGTCAAGGCCTCGTTTCTTCTGAGGCCTCTCTCCTTGGCTGGTAGATGGCCGTCTCCTCCCTGTGTCCTCACATCACCTTTCTTCTGTGTGTGCCGTGCCCTGATCTCCCACTGGACTAGGACGTACTCATGTGACTTCACTTAGCCTTAGTCACCTCTTTAGAGAGCCTGTCTCCAAACACAGTCACATCTTGTGGTCCTGGGGGAATTCGGACTTCGACGTACAGATCTGAGGGGACACAGTTCACCCCACACCTCCCTCCGAGGTCGGCTCTGACCACCCAGTTTACTCAGCAGCCCATCTCCTCACCACAGTGTTCTGGATTTCTCGTTCTGTTCTTTCCCACTTGGCGCCGCCCTTTGCTGACATCCTACAGGATGTACCAGCACCTCTGCAATCTTTTGATGTTCAGGCTCTTTTATTTTTAAAAATTATTGAAGACCCAAAGAGCTTTTGTGAATACAGGTGAAATCTTTCCACATTTACCACAGTAAATCTTCAAACCAAGACATCTGAAAACTAGTCATTGATTAATTCATTTAACAATAAGAATATTAACCCATTGCATGTTAACATAAATAACATGTTTTACGAAAACTAACCGTATCTTGCAAAAACAAAACCAAATTAATGAAAAGAGTGGCAATGTTTTACTTTTTTGCAAGTCTGTTCAGTGTCTGCTTTAACAGGAGACTGCTGGATTCTGCTGCTGCTTTCACTCTGTTGTGATATGTTGTTTGGGTTAAAAAATGTATGAAATAATTTAGCCTCACTCAGATGTGTAGATGAAAAGGGGAAGGTATTTGAATCACTTCAGATAATGGTGGATACTCTTCTTTGATATTCTACCCAAAGTTGATGTGTTCATTTCTTAAAGGTTAATTACAGTGTGGAAGCAGAAACTGCCTCACTGAACTTTTCATACTCTATTACATTGAAGCTGGTTGGCCTGTCTTGTGCTCTGAACGAGTCTTTAACCCACGCGTAACTCCGTAACATCATGGCTTCGTCTTTTGAAATTGTTGGTTTTCTGAGTTATGTACCTCTTCAAATATACACTATTTTAAAAATCGCGTTTTTAGTATCACCACTAGTCTCATCTGAGAAGTCTTTAGTTATTGCAAAGCTGTCAGGCTCACAATGGCAGGCACGAGGTTTCTGAAGCCCTGGTTTTACTTGAAAGAGCTCTGATTTTATCCTTTTGGCAACAAACGTTCAGTTGTTTTCCTCGAAGTGGCAGACTCGCTTCGTTCGTTTTCAAGCCAACGTCCGCCAGACACTCAAACGTGGCTCCCTGTGGTTTAGCCAGTTGTTCTTTTAAGTAATAACAACTTTCCACGAACAAGGTGGCTAGTTCAGCTGGCAACTCACACAAGTGCTTCACATCAACACAACCGCTTTCCACGTCTGTATTTTTCAACCCAAACAACGCATCGCAGCAGAGCGGGCGCAGAAGCAGAGCGCGGCCGCCTGCTGTCAGGCCAGGCGCTGTTTTCTTCATCTGTGCTCACCCTTTCGTCACACTGAATAATAAAAAGGAGTGTGTTCGAGAGTCACGATTTAACAAAACTAATGTTGACTGCTTCTTCTTCATCAAGGACATTTTTAGGGAAATGACTTTTCCCACAGTGAAGGCTCGGTGGTGAAGGATGGGGCAACTGCTGATCACCCTGGTCCTTGCTGAGACACCCACTGTTTTACCCTCAGGACCAGAGTCACCACAGTGAAAAAGGCAAAGGGTATCTTTTTATCAGCTTTATCGAAGTAAAATTCACATACCACAAAGATTTACCCTTTCAAAGTATGAAACTCAGAGTTTTTAATGCATGCACAGAGTTGTGTCATCATTAGCGTCGTTTTAAAACCTTCTCACACCCCAAAATAAACCCCATACGCATTAGCGAGTCGCCCCCCTTTCCACTCCTAGCCACCCCCTCACTGTGCGTGTGGACGCACACGTGCATGCACACACACACACACCCCTTAGACAGCCAGTCGGCGGTGTATTTTCTGTCTCTGTAGACTCCCCTGTTCTGGATGCTTTGTGTAAATGCAGGCACGGCATCTGTGGTCTTCAGTGACTGGTGGCTTTCAGTTCGCTTGCTGTTTCAAGGTTCACACACACTGGAGCACCTATCAGTACTTCATTCTTTTTTATTGCAGACTAGTATGTCATAGTATCGTGTCATAGCAGAATAATGGCCCCACAAAAAGTTCACCTCCTAACCCAGGAGCCTGTGAATGTGTCACCTTAAGCGGCAGAGGGGACTCTGTAGATGTGATGCAGTGAAGGGCCTTGAGATGGGAGGTGATCCTGGATTATCCAGCAGGCCCAGTGCCATCACAAGGGTCCTTGCATAAGAAGGACACCAGAGGTCAGAGTCAGAGGTAGAGAAGTGAAGGGGATGCGGAGGGCAGGGTGACGTGGCGCCAGGAGCCAGGCAACGCAGGTGACCTCCAGAAGCTGGAAAAGGCAAGGAAACAGTCTCTCTTGAGCCTCCAGGACACGGCTCTGCTGACCCACCTCAGATTCTGGCCTAGGGGACACAGATAACTCTGTGTTGTTCGAAGCCACCAAATGCGTGGTGGCTTAGTACAGCAGAACTCTGACACAGTGCGTATGGATCTGTCACGTGTTGTTTGTCGGTTCTTCAGCTGGTGGACATCTGGGTTGCTTCCACCTTTTGGCTGTCATGAATAGTGCTGTTAGGGGCTTTTGTGTGCAGTTTTTGTCGGGATGTACAGGTTCCAGTCTTTGGCATGTGTACAAGGAGTGAAGTTCCTGAGTTGTACGGTAACCCCACATGTAACCTGTCGAAGGACTGCCGAATTATCTCCCAAAGCAGCCGCACCGCCGTGCAGCCACCAGCGATGTGTCAGGGCTCTAATTCATCCACGTGCTTCACCAACGCTGTTGTCCCTAGTAGGAGCGAGCTGGCGTCTCCCCGTGGCTTTGATTTCCTTTGGCTGCGATGAGTCTGTGAGAATGACGTTGAGCATCCTTCCATGTGCTCACTGGCCATTTGGGTCTCTTCTTTGGAGAAATGTCTGTTCAAGTCTCTTGCTCATTTTCAATGGGATTATTCATCTTTTTGTTGTTGAGCTATAGAGTTCTCTGTGCGTTCTGGATCCAGCTCCTTTATCAGACGTGTCATTTTTACGTATTTTCTCCCCAATGCTCAGGCCTCTGATCTCTGAATGGTGGGGCGGGGAGGGGTCCCCAGGCCTCTAGGCCACTCTGGCCTGGACCAGCCCTTCTACAACCCAGAGCTCGGGGGCATGAGAAACGCAGGAGACCTGCTTGTCCCAGGGAGGTCCCGCTGCCCTAAATGCGGAGCTGGAGGGAGGGAGCCCCATCTTCTCGGCCACACCACGCAGAGCAGACTTGTCCTTACGTGGACGGGGGCGGGCGGAGGGGGGCAGTCATGGCTCAGACGCCCAGACGCACGCCGTTCCTCCCGAGGCCGACTGCATTTCCCTGGATGAGGGTTTCTCCACTTGTTCTGTGCTCTTAGGACAGTTCCCGGGGATGTTAAATGGTTGCTTTTTTAAATAACTTTTACCACTTACGTTTGTTTCACTGGGGAAGGAGATGTGCATTCCAGAACTCTCTGGGAACAACGTCTTAATTTTATTATAAAAATTGTCAGACACAGCAGAGCCCCCGAAAGTGTTCCAAGAACAGCTGCGAAATCACGTGTGCCGTCCAGCGCAGGTCTCCCGGTCAGAACAGAAGCACCAAGGACTCGTGTGCTGTTTGCCAGTGTCTCCCCAGCACACGGCAGACACTCGGGTTTTACTGAAGCAAGGGATTAATTGTCCGATGGCACTTGGAGATGCAGGCTCAGAGGTCAGAAGAGCAGGCTAGGTTCGGGGTGGATGTGTGGACCATCTTCAGGGCTGGGGCGTGCCACCCTGGGGGAGCCAGGACCCACGGGCACCGAGAGGAGGGCCCGAGCACACAAGTTGTCTGCCCCGAGGTTCCAGCATCCATCTCAAGTGACCGCCCCATCACTGCCCCAGAAGGAAAGGGTGTTGCCTGTGCACCTGCTCACCTCCAATAGCGGCAGGAATTCCCAAAACGGCACGTTACCTGTGCAGTGAAAGCACTCGGGGCCCTCCCAGCCCTGTACGTCTCCTGTGTCGTCCACCACTCTGGACGCCGAGGACTGGACACCCCAGAAGGAAGAATCAGTGTGCTGCTTTAGGAAGAGACCTAGAGGCTGGTGCCAGCTTTCAAACACAGCCCGTGTCAGCCAAGCTCTGGGTCCCCAGGCCAACCACACGGACACCCATGGAGGTCAAGTCCATGTGACCAAACCGTAGACACTGTTTGTCTTCAAGACAGAGGAATGGAATAAAGTTAATAGCAAGTATCTGAGGATGTTACATTCACTTTCTCACTATCCTCCCTGTGGTCATCCATCCATCCATCCATCCATTCACCTAGTATTTACTGAGTCCCTGCTTTATGGCCGCCCCCACCGTTCAGGGACTGTCACTGGGCCCGTGCTGCACACGAGGAAATGGGCTCAAAGAGGTCAGCAACGTGTCTGAGCTCCGCCCCCTGAGATCACCAGTAGGGAAGCCAGATGCCATCAGCAGCCTAAAGGCGTTGAGGACTTAACCAGCCCTGGCTGCAGCGTCTGGGCACGTCCCCACGTGGCCCACCCACCAGGTCCTGCACATGGGAAGGACATGATTCTGGGCAGCCTCAGCCCCTGTCCTGAGTGTCAAGTCTCCTTAAAGCCACCGGATGTTCCAGGAGCAGCGTCACTCGCACTGAGCGTGCACGGTGGGGCCCCCTTTGCGGGGCTCCCTGAGCTGCCTGCATTGACCCGGGAGCCCCTTCCCCACCGAGGGGCCCGAGAAGGGAGGAGGGGGCTTGTGACGACCCTGCTGAGTTGTGGGAACCCCGCCGTCCCTCCTTCACGTCCCATAGAACAAGCAGCAAGAACTACTCCGAAGGAGCTAGCCGCTTTTCTTGTAGGAAAATGTTTTTATCGATTCTTTGCTGTGGAAAAGCATTAGGTGAGGTTCCTCGGCGCCGTGCAGAGTGGAAGAAGCGGCACTCATCTAGATTCCAGAGGCGCCCGCGTCCGTCTCAGCTGCGCGGTGCACCGTGTGCCGCGGAGCGCTGCCACGTGGACTAATTCCGTCGGCAGCATTTCAGGAGCTCGTTGGTGGGAAAGATTGAATTTTCGGGGACAGGGCTCTGCCTCTAACTTGAGGACACGGCCGTGGGCTTGGGCAGCGAGAATGTTTCCCATAATGGTTTCCCATAAAACCCTCCCCCATGTAACGTCGGCCCATAAAAATTCAATCTCTGTTGGCTCAGGGCAAGGAGAGGCCACTCGCTCCCCAGCAGAATGTGTGAGCTTGTCGGGGAATGGTCCTCCGGGAAAACACGGGCTCTCTGTCACAGCGACAGCCCCGGAACAAACACATCCCTCAGCGCAAGGAGAAGTTTGACCGGGTTGGGTTGGGAAATCTCCAGGGGCCAGAATGGCATTAGGCACTGGGATAAAGTAGCTCTGATCTCAGCCTCCTCTAAAATTGTCTTTCCACTCCCCCCCGATTACCTCCCGCCACCATAAAACAAAGGTATCCAAGGTGTACGTACGGATCGGCGACAGGGGCTCCTCGCAGGCGCCCCTGGCGGCCCCAGGAAGGGCACTCCCTGGAATTCCACCCCGCGGCTGACACACCCCCGCGCGGCGTGCTGACCGGAGGGGCGCCCTGGCCCCACGGCTGCACCAGCAGTGGCCAGTCCTGTGGCTCCTGGGCTGCAGCAGGGTCCCCCCACAGGAAGCCCAGTCTACGCCGACGCCCTAGCGTCCACACGAGGGGGTGGTTGGAGGAGGAGAGGTGGCGGTCGTGCTGACAAAACCAGTAGCTAACATTTAATTGAAGTCATTTACCATTGGACATGAAAACGTTAACGTTGTAAACATTTCCTGGGTCAGGGGCACCAGCTCTGGTCTGGGTCTGGGGACAAGGTCCCGGGAACTCTCACGTTTAATGATGACAGCGCGTCACGTTCCCGACGGGGATGGTGAGTCCCCAGTGGGGCCACCAGGCTCCCCACCCCACCCCCCACCGCCTCCCGAGCTCTCCCACCCTGGGCGGCTGCACGTCTGGTTCTGAGGCCTTTGGTGCCCTTGATCCTGCTGGCGGACGTGCGATCATGTTGGAATGTGGTTGTCAAAGTATGGAAGGCGAATCTGTAACATAGACGCACAAGCTGTTATTAACGTGTAAGTGACAACATCCAGTCGTGGGCCTGGCACAGGCTGAAACTTCCCAGGGGTGCCGACCGTCGGCGCCCTTTCAGGCCATCCGCGCCGCGGTGTGTGCGGCCCACGCGCATAAAGGAGGGGAATGCTGAGTGGGGAGGGGAGTGGTCTGCTGGTGTGTGCCCCACGTTCACGACCCGAGATGAGCCCCTCACCGTCTGTGCTCCCGAGGCGGCTTCACGCAAGGGCAGCTCCGAGCTGGGGACCTGCCTCCTGGCACCACTCGATGCGAGGACGCCACGGCCTCTCTCCTCCTGTGCCGTCCGGAAACCAGCTGCTGGGGTCTCTCCAGGCCCCGCTCCCACCACCCACCGCGGCTCACCCACCCTTTCCATGCCTGCCACCAGCCCCTCTTGTCCCTTCTCGGCCAGGCCATGCAGCTCCCCCAGAACCTGAGCCTCCACTGTCGCCCCAGGAACCCCCTGCTGGTCTCACCACACCCCCCAAAACTCTCCCACCCCAGGACCCCAGGACCGCAGGAGAAGACACTTCTTTCTTCCGTCCCGAGGCTGCCTCGGGTCTGGAGCTTCAATACCTCCCTCCTGCTGGACCCGACTTTCCTCGGAGTGGAAGAAGCGGACTGAGTACCCAGGGCGGGAGGGATGACCCCTCAGCCACTGGGCAGCGAGGAGAGAAGGGCTTTTGTGCAGACACCGGTCAGGAGGCCCATGCAGAGTCCGTGCATGGCGCACCGGACCCTGTAGAATGGGCTGGGATCTGCGCATCTGTGCCTCGGGCAGGCGGCTGCGGCGAGGTCGGGGCTGCAGGGGTTGGAACATCGGGCGTGTCCCTCAGCTTCCTCTCTCGGTACCGGGGTGATCCCCACTGCAGGGCGGCCAAAAGGTCCAACAGCTCCTGCAGGTTATGGCGGCCAGTGTTCTCCCCAGGGGGTGGGTCGTCGTAAGGATTGCCCGCTAACGCCTGTTCTGGGTGCTGGCTATTCTCAGGACCCTGTGCCTGTGGTTCCAGAAGCTTCCACCAGACTTTGGCAATAGAAAGGGTCAGAGAAGCATCTCGGGGCCCAAGAGCACACACTTGGAGCCCGGCTGGGGGCAGGGAGACACTTAGGAGTGCGACCCCCCTTCCATCTCAGCACCGTCACTCAGATGCCCTCTTCCTCTTTTTGTTCTAGTCCATCCCTCAGGGGCTGTTACTTAGATCAGGCTCCAGCCCAGCAGTATTTGGACTCGAGGACCCAGCAGGAGGCTGAGACGGTGCTTCCTGGGCTCTGGGCAGTGACCGAGGAGGGCAGGAGCAGGTGGCCGGGCCAGGGCAGCTGTGCTGTGCGCTAGGGCTGCGGGCTCCCCTGTCCCTGCGGGGGCGCACACATCCACTGAGCCGCCCTGGGCCCCGCCCTTCTCCTCAGAGCTGAGAAATCACTGAACGCGCCAGCACCCTGCACGGTGCGCCCAGCAGGTGCAGGGTAAGGGCTGTTGAGAGGTCTCCCCTCCTCATCCTCCCGAGGAGCTGCCACGTAGTGAGTGGACAGCCCGACCTGAGCCCACCCCGACCCAGGCAGGGCAGGCGTGCAGCACGGGGCGGGGGGCGCCGCGCTCAGAAACCCTGGGCGCAGCCCCAGCTGGTTCAGGAACTTGCTGCAAGGGACTGCGGCCGCGCTTTCCCTCGAAGACGAGAGCCTCCTGTGAGTGCAAGCCGTGAACTGATGAGAGGCAGAAACGGAGAAGCTTCTAGAGTCTCCTCTGTGCCCCTCCTCGAGCTACCACGGCCATGCAGCTCTTCCTCCCTCCGCCCTCCCCCTTCCCTCCCCGACGCCGCCCCTCCCCGCTGCTGGGTGACGCTGAACCCGCCCTGGTGCTGCACGTGTGACTCAGGAGCCATCTTTCACCGCCGTGCGCGTTGCTCAGGAAACACAGGCAGGAAGGCGTCCCCGCCCCAGGACAGAGGCTCAGCCTCTCAGGAGGGACACCACCGGGCGGAGCTGAAGTGACAGGCGCTCGGTTTTAATGCCTGGGGAAGTGTGACGGCTTTATTATAACTGAGGAGTGCTTTCTATTTGAACAGACTGTCTTTCAGGAGCGTTTGTCAAAACCGGCCGGCTCCCAGAATTTTGCCAGGAAATACGGGGAGACGTAAGGACACGGCCCAGGCGTGGGGTGCACGGTGCGGGAGCGGCGGGGGTGTGGCCCCAGGCAGCAGTCTCCTGAAACCACAAGGGCTGTGTTGCATCATTTAATGTTTAGAAGAATGCTGTGGTGGAGGAGGGTGACAGTTTCCACCGTTGGTCCCCGGATTCTTTGCTTTCCGCATCGAGGGCACGTGGCGCTTCCTGGCGCAGGGAGGACGCGGTCTTCAGACGGCTCGGGGCCGTGTGGTGGGTGGGGTCGCAGGCTTCAGTGCCAGGCAGGGTGCTTCCACGCTTGGCCACGGGGCCTTGGGCTGAGCCTCAGGTTCCCCATTTTAAACCATTCTGAGGGTTAAATAAGACAGCAGGTCACGCAGGAAAAGCCTTAGGTACTTAATAAGCCTCAGGGAGTGTTCGTATATACGTGTGGGTGTGCTCACACATCCACACGTGTGCATGCGCATACACATACATGTGCACGTGGGCACACATGCACGCACACACACTGCAGAGGCTTTTTAAAGTCCAGCCAGAAGTGGCCACAGTCCTGGCCCACCACAGTCCCACAGAGACGGCTGTTCAGATGGTCAGCTCCCAACCCGCTGTGCTGGTGGCACTGCTTTTTTCCCAATTAACTCTTGTGTCCAAAGCCAAGAATACAGTGTTTTAAGCCCCGGAGCAAGAATCCTGAGACGGTGACGGCCTCGGAGTGAGGGGCCGAGAGCTTCTGTGGAGGATGAGCTGCAAACGTCATCATCGCGTCCGCCCACGGCTGGCGCGCTCCTCTCTGCACCTAACGAGCCTTTCTGGACATTGACGCTGATCTCCAGTGAGTTACTGACACTGCCATGCAGCTCCGTCTTTGCACCAGGAGCACAGGGCCTGCCACGGGAGCTCTCTGGCAGCTGAAGAAATGCTTCTCTGGCCTCTGCTCTGGACAAGCCCCTGGGCGGAAGCCTGACCGTGAGCCATGAGCACCAAGTCTCAGAAAAGAAGCAGCCTGGCGCTCCGTGGGTGGAGGCCGAGGGGCAGTGAGAGGAGCCCTTCTGTTCTTCCTGGAGCTCCACTTCCCACACACACCAGAGCACACGCACACGTGCCCCCGATGCACACATGCATAGACTTTTTATTACTGTTTTTTGCACAGGCATTTGACAAATGGCTGCTCGCCGACCCGGCAGCTGCGGTAATGGGCTCATTAGGAGCTCCTGCTGAACGTTGCTGTGGGCATCACTTCAGGAGAAACAGGACTAAGCAGGGATGCGCATGTAATTGGGGGAGGCGGATGGGGGAGAAGGGGTCTGGCCCTGAAAGGACAGGTCTCGTGACCCTTGTGGTCGGGGCTGGGCTCAGGCTTGCTGCGTCCTGAGTGAAATTCCAGTGTTTTGTGTGAACACGTGGAAGGCCGGGGCGTTCCTGGTCCCTGTTTTTACGTCTCCATGAAATGCAGGTCCACACGTTTGGGAAGACAGCAGCCGTGAGGTCAGGCGATGAGCCTGAGTGACAGTGACTGGAAGTGATGAGTCCTGCCCACCCCTGGGCGAGGGTCAGTCGTGAGGGGCTGCCCCTGAGGGGAGCCGGTTTTTGATGAAGGAAGGACCTTGGGGAGCAAGGGTGACGAGGGTCCCTCCATGAAGACAGGACAAAGCTCTGCTGCCCACTGGATGGTGTGAGCTGTCATTAATGCCGGGCTCTGTCACACACACAGATGCACACATGCACACACGTGCACATGCGCACACATACACATGCATACATGCACACATAGTGCACACATGTACGTGCACACATGTGTACACAAACATGTACGTGCACATATGTGCTGCAATACACATATGCACATGTGTACATACAAGCACACATGCACGCATACATATGCACACGTGTTGCACAGAGCAATGCACAATGTACATGCATGCATGCATGTGCATACACATACACGCACACCTTCACACATGCATACATATACATGTGTGCACACAAGTGCACGTGTGTGTGCATGCAAGCACACACATGCATATGCATACACATATACAAACATGCACGCTGCACATTCATATGCACACAAGCATGTGCACACGTGTGTGCATACATGTGCAATGTAAAATACATGTGTGCGTGTACACATTCACGTGTGCACACATGTACGTGTGCTCACATGCACACAAACACACATACACATGCACACCTTTCCCTCGCCAGCCTCCCTGTGCTCTGTCACCTCTGTCCCAGGGAAGAGTAATCAAGATGCCATTAGGACTTATTACCTGACAGGCTCTGCCCCCAGGTTAGAGGTTTTGTGCATGAATAAAGCATCACTGCACCACCTTGGCGTGATCCCTGTACAGAGAGGGGATCAGCACGTGACCTGAGTGAAGAGAGATGCCCGGACACGCCAGCGCTGCGGAGATACAGCAGGGAGCAGGGCAGGTGAGGCAGCAGGGCAGGCGAAGGAGCGGATCTGCCTGCCAGCGTGAGGAGGGGGCCCAGGAGGATGTGCCCGGACATCCGGTGGACCCGGATCCACCGCTGGTAAGGGGAGGGGAGTCCGGCCATGGTGGTCCCTCTGGCCCCGAGGACGGTGGGCCCATGATGCACCTGTGTGCACCGTTTGCACACAGAGGCCAGAACTGCCGGCGTGCATGGTGGGCACAGCTGCCCGCCCAGTGCCCGAGGGCCAGACCTAGATGGAAAATGTCAGAGAGCAGCGTGAAGTTTGCCTGCTCTCCATGGCTCACAGTCCGTCCACTTGGTATGTTATTTACCCCGACCCACCCCCGCCTCCATGGGGAAGGCCTTCCATGTCCATTTGGCAGGTGAGGAAACAAGCCCGAAAGACAGACTGAGCAGACGGGACTAGACCAACAGTGACCGTCACAGCAACGGCCACTTCCGCCTGCGATGCCTGAGTCCAGCAGTCTGCGAAGGGCCTGGCCTGCCCTCATTCTCTCAACAGCCCTAGCATGGATGGGCACTGCTGTAGCCCCATCCTATAGAAGACAGGAGTGAGGCACAGGGAGGCTGCGTAACTCGCCCAGAGTCACACAGCAGTGAAAGTCGGGGAGGCGGGATTGGCCCCCAGGCCTACCTGGCTGCAGAGCTCACCTCTTCATGGCAAAGTCTGACATGCTCTCCGTAGCTAAAGAGGAATTCACAAGTGTCCACTCCTCACGTGCACTTTTCTCTTTTTCATTCTTCTGTGTCTTTTAATGCTGATTATTGACGAGACCCGAATGCATCAGGAAATCAGTGGATTCACTGTTTCCTGGTGCATCATCCACTCCTGGCCTCCCTCCACTCACATAGCACATGCATTTGCTGGTGTCCAGTGTTATTTCTGGAAGGGAAATGAATTTCCAGCCTGACTCAAGTGACTTCAGTGACCTTATGTGGAGAGGCCAATGAGGAAGGGGACAATGCTGAGATGCCACCACCTCTGACTCAACCTCGGGGGCCCTGCCGTGACATCTTGTCAGGGGGAGGGGGTGGTGTGCGGTGTCCAGAAGTCATTTTTCTGACTGACTCTTGGGAAACTGGGCCAAAGGTCTGACAAGCAGCTTGTGGCAGAACAGAGAAGGGAAGGAGCCGCAGGGCTGGCCGTGGCTGGTGGCCGTAATTTGTCCATTTCCTGGTCTGTTAACCTTTACGATCTTGTTTTAACTCCGTCACTGTTTTAATCTGCCTTCGCCACGCGGACCTGAAACACGGATGCTCAGCTGAATACACAAACATGATGGAAAGCAAACACGCCCCTCAGCGAGGACCAAATGAGTGTGCACACACGCCCCCCTCCCCAGCAGGCACTGACCGAGACATTTTCCTTTTTAATATGTGTTTGCTTTTTTCTTTCATAAAAGTGCTAAGTAACATCATGACCTTCTGGAATGCAAAAAGATTTTTAAAAATCCAAAAAGCTTTTTGATTCCATTTAAGAAGAAAAAGTCTTATTTTGAAAACCCATTTGATGCCCCACACTCATTACTTATGAGTTTCTCCCGAATTATTTTTCGTGTAGTCTTTTTAAAAATGGGCATAAAACATAACGAACCTGGTAGCACAAAGAGGGAGATTACACACAAAGTGGTTGGCAGCCGTGAAACCAGCACTGATGTAGTAAGATGAGGCTAAAAACATTTGACTTTTTAAAGGAGTTTTCCGGCATGTGGACTCATGAAAGTTCTGTGAGAGTCAGGGGTGGAGAAGGGCCAGCATCACGGATCCTCTCTGGGGCAGAGTCTCTCTACCTGGGACAGTCTCTCTACCTGGGACAGTCTCTCTACCTGGGGCAGAGTCTCTCTACCTGGGACAGTCTCTCTACCTGGGGCAGAGTCTCTCTACCTGGGACAGTCTCTCTACCTGGGGCAGAGTCTCTCTACCTGGGACAGTCTCTCTACCTGGGACAGTCTCTCTACCTGGGACAGTCTCTCTCTACCTGGGGCAGAGTCTCTCTACCTGGGGCAGAGTCTCTCTACCTGGCGCAGAGTCTCTCTACCTGGGACAGTCTCTCTACCTGGGACAATCTCTCTACCTGGGGCAGAGTCTCTCTACCTGGGACAGTCTCTCTACCTGGCTCAGAGCTCTTTTTACTTGGGCCAGGTCACCCTTGAGACCCGTCTGGCTCCTGGCAGAGTTCTCATTTGGGGCCTCACAGTTGGCTCGGGAGATTTTTATTAGGAATAAGAAAGGGTTTTCTTTGGCAAGTGGACGGTGCTATGCATTCATCTCATGGCTGGTTTGGAGACCTGGCCCGAGTGTAACCTGCCAGGTCGGCCACCCTCTGCGCCACCTCCCCGACCCCAATAGTCAGTCAACACCTGCTCCTTCCTCCTTCCCTCCAGCTTTCCCGCATCCCAAGAACTCTCCACTTGTTGGATTTGAAGCTCCACTGATGCACAGATGAGCCCCACCCCACCCCAGCCTCTCTCCATCTCCACCCCTGGGGTGGCTTCCGTGTCCCGGGCTGGAAGACAAGGGATCTAGCGATTCTGTATGTGGCTCGCGGTAACATGAGGTGCCCGGGCCAGCACACACAATTTAGGGGAGGGCAGATTTATTTTTAAACTGTACCGCTTGGCAGGGATGTGTCTTGACTATGTCAAGAAAACGCTAACTATAAATTTACCCAATGGCTCCAGTCAAATGGGAAGTTGCAGCTGTCAGTTTGAGAACAAAGAATGTCAACGGATACACAAAGCGTCCTCCCTGCCAACAGGCTGGCCTATGGATGGTCCAAGTGGAACCTCCACGAAGCCCAGCGGGTGGTTGCCAGCGCCTAACGCTGCAGCCTGGAGTCGTCAGCACCCTGGACAGAGCTTGCCAGCCTGGAGCCCGTGCTCTCAGTCTCTGGGCTCCCGGCTGGAACGCGACTGCCCCCGGGCTCGGGGGGTGGCGGCCAGGCTCTGGAGCTTTGTTCTTTGCCCTTTATTCTCACCGTTTTGCTTTGTGCTGTAGGAATGTTCGACGGGGCCCACTGCAGCTTTCCTCACTTCCTCTTGTTTTATTCGAGGGATTAATTCTGCAGCCCTGTGCGCTGGACGCTCACTCTTCCCGTCACTGGTCCAACCACCTGCACTTGATCATCGTCGCTCTTGGCTGGCGGTTGTGGCCAGCAGGATGCAGGCGTCACTGCTGAGGCTATCTGGATGCATTTCCCAGGAAGCTGTCATGCGGGGGACACGCATGAACTCCTGGGTCAGAGAGCAGGTGCCCATGTTCCGTGCAGGGCCCGAGGCCACAACGGCAGCGTTTGCTCTGCGGCAGCTGCATGAAGACCCTTCCATCAGGACCAGGCTGTGCAGCCCCACGCCTCGGAGCAGCACTGGACATCGAGCATCATGCCCGCTTCCTGCATCTTTTCTAAATCCCGGAACAGTTTCCCCTCTCAGGCTTCAGGGCGGCGTGGACCCCCCGGCTGTCACGGGCCAGGGCGTGCAAATACAGCTTTTGAAATTGTCCAATCAACCTTTTATAGGGAGGACATCTCGCTCTGTCTTAATTGTTACTTGAAAACCCAACGTGCATGAATATTCTAAAGTTTCTCGTTCCCTTCACTGGTACCTACCAATGTGATCTCTGGAAGGGCTTGTTTGCCTGCTTGGGAACCACCTCTGTGGTTTTCTCCACGAAGAAACCTTTACTGGAGATGGAGAAGCCTGTACAAGGCTTTGCACGAGGCCCCTGGCCTGGGGGGTGGAAGCCCCTCCTCCCAGCGCCTCCAAGGTCTGCAGAGGGTGGCTGTCTGCTTGTCTTGTTTCGTTTTTTTATGTAGAGTACTTCTGGGCAATGCTTTTCATGCTGGAGCAAGTGTGAAAAGAAGAGCTTTGTGGTGGCCCTACGGGGAGAAGCATATGCCTTAACCAGCTGGAGAGGCGGGAGGGAGCTGAAGGAGGAAAGGGAGAGGGGGCACCTCACGGTCTTGTACCTGTTACCCAGAAGGGTTGTCCTGTGAAAACTGGGCATGCAGCAAGCAGACCAGTGGCCTCGCTGGTTACCTCTTGTGTTCTCAGACCCGGTGGGCAGAGGGGGTGTCTTTTTGCTTTGAGGAGCATTTCTCTGATTTCGCATCTTTTCACGCACTCATTTCCTATGTGAGTTTCCCTGTGAATTCTCCACTTGTATCGTTTGCGATTTTAAAAATACATGTTGTTCCTGCCTTTCATTGTGGCTTTGCAAAGGCTTCCTGGATGCCGCACACATTGCTGGCTTTACAAGGAAGTTGACTCTGACCTGGTGCTCCTGGCACAGCTCTGTCAGTTGTGGGCTTGACTGCACAGAAGACCTGAGGCCATTCTGATGCCATGTTTAGACTCTCGGGTCTCATTCAAAGACCTCTCCCCACCCCCGCGGCACAGACAGCCCCTCCTCCTCCCTGAGTGCTGCGCTTCTGCACGGCGCACCGCACCTGCAGGGCTGTGGCTGCGTTCAGTGTGAGGCGGGTTGCACGCCGTGTCCGCTCCCCGGCTTCCCGTTCTCTCGCCGGCCTGTCTGGCCCTGGGCCGCCTCTCCTTCTGCCTCATCTCTTCTCTAAGGAACTCAGCTCTCAGGAGCCTCCACCGCTCTCTGTGCTTCGTATGAAGCAGGAAATGGCCTGGGAGCAGCCTGCCGCCCTCTGGGAGGGCAGGTAGAGGTGTGGTCAGGGGTCCTGCTTGCCTGGAGCCAGGCTTTGAGCGCGTGCTTCACAAGCGCCTGCTCAGAGAAGGTTCCTCTGTTCTCGTCTCCAAGTGCTTCCTTGAAAAACACAGGGTTTTCCACTTTCTCTCCTCCCGCTGCTCTGTCTCCACTTCACCCTCCCAGCCTCGTTACCAGACCCCAGTCCTCACCTCAGAGCCTCAGAGAGCTGACACCCCTTAGGAGGGATTTAGAAATCAGAGCCACCGGCTTGGACACAGCTGCCCCCGGGGCAGAGCCCGAGGCCGTGACCAAGCATCCAGAGCAGCCCCTGGGAGTCACGGAGCCGACCAGACGCCTGTCTGCCTGGGTCGGTCAGCGGAGAGCCCTCAGGTGCAAGGCAGCAGTGTTCTCAGCCCTTAATATCCCCCTAGAAGCACGCTGCCTCCGAGCTGAACATGCGTTTTCTTTCATCGCCTCCACGCTGGTGTTAGGAAGAGTCATTTATAAACTGTCCATCTCTGAGCAGAATCCAGGATGTGACACTAAAAAGAAGAAAGAAAAAAAGAAACTGTAAAAAAGGCTTCAAAAGAAAAATAAATCTTGTGAACTGGACACACGAGCTGCCAGGGAAATAATTAATTCCGAGAGCATAGAGGGAGAGGCGCAGCCTGGACGCGGGGAGTCGGGCGCCTGTGCCCCCGGCCCTGTGCTGCCGCGTGCGGCCGGCCTGCCCCCGGGGGGCGCAGCTCCACGGCCTGTGGGCTGTTTGCGGCTTGTTGCCAGCATCCCCGCAGCTCAGACCAGGGCCTGGCAGGGGCGGGGCGCACGTGCTCCCAAGGCAGCTGCTGGCGCTGGTCTTCCAGATGTGCTGCAGCTTAAATGCTTCGTGTTGTGGGGCCCGTGTGGTCCCTGAGACGGCCGCGTGCCCGACACGGCTGTTCCGTGAGGCAGAGGCAGGGCGTGCAGGGGAGGGGGCGGGGGTGTAAGAAATCCATCCGGCCTTTGCCCCAGTGCCTGGCACAGGGTTCCTGCAACGCGTGGGATCTCCTGAGTGGTGGGGACGTCTTCCGTTCCTCGTTCCTCGTTCCTCGGAAGGAGCTGTCTTCCGTCACTGAGTTTATGCTAATGGGGAGACGTAGAGCGGGTCGCTGGAGAGCCTCAGGAGGGGCTGGTCTCCAGAAAGACCGCGTGATTCCAGCCCGGTCGCCAGCCTCCCGGAAGGGGAAGGGGAGGGCTAGAGACAGCTGGAGCGGTGGGGTCGCAGCGTCCAGGCGTGCTGGGAGGTTGGCGTGCCCGGCGAGGGCGTGGAAGGCCGGCCCCCACCCACACCTCACCCTGCGCCTCTCTTCCCTCTGTTCCAGGCTGTGCCTGGCTTGTGTCCTCTATAATAAACCAACGAATGTAAGCAACTGCATTCCTGAGTCCTAAGCCATTCTGGCAAATTATTGTACCTGAGGAGGGGTCATGGGAACCTCCGGTTGGTCAGAAGCACAGGCGGCATCTGGGGATTTAGTACTGGGTCTGAAGTGGGGATGGTCTCCTGGGACCAAGCCCTTAACCTGTGGGGACTGCCTTCACTGCAGGTGGCCGGTGTCCAGTGCAGCTGAGTGGCTGGACTTGAGTTCTGCTGTCGGAGAATTAGTCGGTGCTGAAGGAAACACCCCCGAGGCTTTGAGTTGGAAGCTGTGGAAAAGTTAAACCGTCTTCTTTGGAAGGTGACCAGTGCGAACGCTGGTCTGTCACTTTGCAGTGAGGGAGCCCGGTTCACTGGCGAGCTGTGAACCCTCGGCGGACAGGACAGGGTGCAGGGGCGGCCTGTCCAGATCCGCGGCCTGGGCCCCTCCCCCCCCGCCCCCTCCCCCGCCGGGAAAGCTACGCACCCCTGTGGTCTGTCTGGGGACAAGCTCAGTAAGGAAACGGCGAGCCCTGCCCACCCAGAGCGCGCCGGGAACCGGACGGCACCCACGCCTCGCTGGGAGGGTCCCTTCCGGCCATGCTGGGATCTGGGTGCCTCAAACTTATTCCCCTATTTTACACGCTTTCTGAACTGAGCAACTTCCTGTGGTGAAAAACATTTATAATCAGGTAAACCTCCACGCGCTCAAGGGCAGCTTACTTACGAGCCTTTAAACTTAACTCTTTGAGTTAATATTTCGTCAAGAAAAATAAACGAATGGTGGGTAGTTGGGAGCTCTGGTGCTGGGTTCCCGCCTGTTGACTCTGTGATTCGGGGCTGGCTTGTCCTCTTGTCCTTCGTAGCGTCTTGAGGGAAAAGCACGTGCCTGGGCCCGACCAGCTCTGCGCTTCCCGCAGACCTTGTAAGGGTCGACGTGAGGGCGTGAGAGACGGCGGGACTGACGCTTCCCGTGGCAGGATTCCCGTGGCCGTCAGCGCGCACCGGGGCGAGGGCCGCCGAGCCTGCGCATCCCGGCGTGCGGTGGCGGTGAGGCCGGCTCGTCCGGTGCTGGCACGTCTTCTGCCGTCCCCACGGCTCCTGTGATGCGGCCCGCTCCTCCCGGCTGAGTCAAGGACTCTCTCCTCTCCGAGATCCAGGAGTCCCGGCCCCGAGCGTCTCCACCACGGAGGAGGGGAGACATCTGGAGCTGCCCCCGTGGCTACAGCCCCACGTGCATCGCTCCGTCAGTCCTCTGGGGACCGATTCCCAGAGAAGTGACAGGAGGGGCACCCGAACTCAGAGTGCCCGGCAAAGAAGGGTGGGCCGTGGGGCCTGGGAGCCACGGAAGGCTTTATGCGAAGGACTGTAGGGGATGGAGGGGATGGGGCCCTGCCGCGGGGAGACCCCCGACAGCCAGAGCGGCGCAGGGAGAGGGGTGCAGGTGCGCACCTGTTGTAGGAGGGATCCCTGAGGCTGAGCGAGGCGGGGGAGCCGGGGACGGTGTGCAGGGCAGCACGGCCTGGTCTCATCCGCTGTCCCGGCTCCTGCATGTCACCCTCTCAGACTTGAGCGTCACTTCTCCTCCTCAGAGAAGCCACCTCTGACCTGTCCACAGTCTCCCTGCCTCGGCCACACCTGTGCTATGCGTGGGGCTGTGCGTGGCGTGCTGTCTTCAGAGCATGTGGACAGACACCTATTTAGGTCATAGTAAGCATCTGTCTTTCTCTGTTAGGAGGGAACTCCACAAGGGCAGGAGCGCTGCTCTGTCCGCGGGTACGTCTGTCCCCAGCTCCAGGGAGGGCCTGGCACATGGCAGTGCTCACTGGGTCGTTATCAAATGAATGAATGAATGAACAAGACAAGGGAGCCATGCAGGACGGGTGCCTGGTGGTGCTGAGAGGAACCCCAGAGAAAAGGAGTGGGCTTCCTCCCTTTGGCTTGTAAGCTCTCCTCCCAGGGAATCCAACCCCCGCCTGCAGGCTCCCCACTCAGAGCCCTGCTGGTCCCCAGAATCGACGACTGAAGGCGCCTCCAGCACCTGGCACAGCGCCCGGTGTGGGCAGACGTTCAGAACACGCTGGGCGGTCGGATCAACAGGGTAGTTGTTTTATAGATGCTGGGACGCCTTAGAGCATCCTCGTGGAAGGCACCGTTGCTCCAGTTGACTGGAAATTAACCCACGTCAGCCCTGCTGGGTGTGGAGGGCACTGCCCTTTCCTTCCTAAGGACCGAGACGTCCAGGGCAGGTGGTGAATCGCACAGAGGGGCTGGATTCTAGTGGACAGGCGCTCTCAGCCGCCTCCATTTCTCCTCCCGGGACACTTGAGCAGAGAAGAGTGTGCACCTGGCTCCGAACACCGCACATCACCGGGCGGGGGATGCAGGCATCTCGAGAAGAGTCAGCCTGGGTGGGTGGCAGGGCGCCCGGTTCACATGCCCGTCTCTCTCTGAGCAGCAGATGCAGACAGTGGCCCCTCTTCAGGTTATGGGATTAAACAGGCAGGCCTGGCCCAGTGTCCAGCAGAGCAGCTGGCTCCACCAATGTCCAGCGTTGTCACTGTCACCTTCCCATCCAGGACGTGCATGCTCCTGAGGAGCAGATTGGGACATGCCTGCGGGTTCTCGTTCCCTGACCCAACTCTCACGGTGACGAGAGCTGACCTCTGGCCCCGTTTCCTCCCTGTCTACGCGTCTGGCTTCAGAGGAGCTCGGAGCCCATGGACCCCCGGCCTCCTGGGCACTTCCTGCATCTTCTCTGGGACGCCTGTGGAAGGGCGGTGCAGCCGGTGATGTCTTCTGCCCAGACGTCAGGAGGGCAGGCAGGAAATCACAGATGCTGTCAATACTGTCTTCCTGGGCTTCTTTGTGGCTAAAAAACTCAGCGAGGCACAGTCAGGAGACGTCCTCGTGGGCATGGGTGTGTAAAGCCTTGTGCCGTGATGCCATTAGAAAAGATGGGTGGATGGGTGGATGGATGGATAGGAAGAAGGGAAGGAAGGGAGGGAGGGACAAGATCGATGGGCAGATGACACTTAAAGAAAGATGTAGCTACAGACAGACAGACAGACAGCTGGCAGGTGTGATGGGTGTGTGGGTGGGTGGATGGACGGATACATAGATTTGCAAATGTGTCTAGAAGAATCGAGGTAGAGGTTGCAATTTGTAAACATGTTTCCTAATTCATTAGCGAAGATGTTTAAATTATTTTAATTTTAGTCCATTCAGTTGAAACCAACATCTTTTGTTTCCTGTTGGGCTGCCTGGAGAGAGATACTTGTTTACCTGTTTGCAGAGTGTTCGTGTAGGTTGTAATGGGTCAGATGCAAAAGTGAAGCAACCCCTGGGCACGCACCCCAGCAATCCCACGGGGGCTAGAGCCCCGTCTCCCCAGCCCGCTCCCCGTGGGGGGCCCGTCTCCCCAGCCCGCTCCCCGCAAGGGGCCGTCCTCCAGGGAAGGAGGTTCCGTTTCCCGGCGTCACTGGGTTTGGCCCAGTTCAGTCTGGTGGCTGTCCAGAGAATTCTCTGGGTGTGTGTGACTTCTCTGCTGGACGGAGCTGCTTTCATGTGTTCAGGGAATCCTGAGCATCTGTTTCTGTTTTCCCATCACACTGTTAATATTTGCTCTTGTGTGTTTCTTAAAACAGCCCCACCAACCTTAGAGGAAGGTCAGCACTGAGGTCTGGGGTTTGTGTAGGAAACTCAGCCTCAGGGAGAGTCTGAACATAAGGAAGGGACTCGACTGGACCACAATCCCAGCCCGGGGCTCCCGCTGCCCGGGGCCGCCCAGTGCCCCCCGGGCGTCCCCACCTGCCCCTCCTCACAGAACACGCTGCCGGACGTGTTTGGCATCCAGTAACTCCTCCTCAGACAGCAGCCTGTCTCCTCTGCTGACAGGGAACATGCCTCGAATGGAAGTTCATTAGTCTATTGAAACATTACAGCTAATTGCAAAGCGAGTCCCCGGAACTGTCAAGTTCGTGTTTCCATCTGTGCCTGAGCGCAGTAATAAAGAATTTTTTTGGACAGGTTAATTTGCCTAAAATACCGCGCAGTCAATCAGAGTAACAGAGCTGCTGACGCCCGCAACTGTCTGACGGGGCGTCTGCGCGGCTGTCCTCGGCGCGCGAGAGCGGCAGCTGCCCGGGGAGACGCCGTGCGACGTGAAACACCGGTGGCCGGGAGCCGCGCCGGGCGGGGGTGGCGCGTGGCTCAGGGTCCTTCGTGGAAGTAATCCGTGGTCACCGAGGTAGAAGACGGCTCTAGTATTTGGTTCAGATTGTCAGTATGATCACGTTTGTAATTTTCTGTTTTACTTAATCTGCCGCAGATGAAAACCCCCTGAAACAAGAGCGTGTGTGTGTCTATCTCAAGAACCCTAACATGAGAAGCTGTTTGTATTAAAACAGGCTCCCCGTCGAAGCCCGGCCTTCCTGGGCGCCTGGCAGTGCGTGGGCTGCGGGCGGTCGGCAGCTGGCAGTAACTTGCAAAGACCGATATATCGCCTTCTGCGCTGGGTCCTGTCCTCTGGGGGAGGCCCCCTGTCCCCACCGGCCTGCAAGGGCTCCAGCCCACAGGAGAGGCGGGAGGAGGAGAAGTCTGACCGTGACGCTCCCTGGCCACAATCGCATCGTGCAGGGCTGCGGGAGGAGGCGATGGTTGTGTCTGCCCGGTCTCAGTCCTGCCGACTCTAGCGAGCTCTGCGGATGGGGCAGCTGAACCACAGGACTCATGTCGCACAGTCTGGAGGCTGGAAGCCTGAGGTCAAGGTGCTGCTGGCAGGTGGGGGCCCCGGTGAGGCCTCTCTTCCTGGCTCCTCTCTGTGTCCTCGTGGGGCACAGGAAGGGAGGGGAAGCTTCCACAAGTGCCCTCTCATGAGGGCACTGCCCCATCGTGGGCTCCACCCTCGTGAGCTAACCGCCCCCCGAAAGCCCCACCTCCAAACACCATCACGCTGGGGGCTAGGGCTTCAGCACAAGATTCGCGGACACGCATTCAGCCCCTAATACGCCGTACTTAACACACATCAGCGCTTGCCTTCCTGGGCATCCTTGTGGCCGAATAAACTCAGGGATGTGGGGTCAGGAGAGCGTCTTCGTGGGTGTGGATGTGTGAAGTTTTGTGCCGTGATGCCATTAGAAAAGATGGGTGGACCGATAGACAGGCAAGAAGGAAGGAAAAGGAGGGAGGGAGGCAGGGAGGGAGGAAGTCTGTGTTTGTAGAGGAAACACGCTTATGTAAATGACCGTCGGTCATCACCAAAGGTGTCTCCAGACTTTGCCACATGTCCCCAGGGGAACAGAACCCCCTCTGGCTGGGAATCTGCATTCGGGTCAGAAGGGACGGGAGGCGGGGAACTGACTGCACAGGCAAAGAGCACCGCGGGGGTCAGTGCGGGGCCACGCCTCGGGGACGGGAGGCCATCACCTGGGAGCCACGTGGGGCAGTGGGATGAGCTTGAGTATTCAGTGTGGACCACAGTAAATTATCCAATGTAATTGAAATCTTTGTGGCAAACTTCATTTAAAGAAACGGCATAAACATTTGGGTTGAGTGTGGACGCAAGAGACGAGCTCACCCGGGAGAGGAAGGGGCCCGGGCCACACGCCCACGCTGCCCGGCCAGCTGGTGGCCAGGAGGGTATTGGACGTCTTTCTGAGGCCCGGTTTCCCTGCCTGCAAAATGGAGCTGAGGCGACGTGAGGGTCTAACAGGATCGTGTCTCAGGGCTCACATGGTGCCGCGCGGGGGGAGTCCTGGGGACATCTTGTCACAGCAGACAGTTGGCCCCCTTGTACTTGGGACATGGTCACCCTCCTGGGACAGCCCTGGGGGTTGCCTTCCAGGTGCCTCACTCCCTCAGCCTGGGGCCCTTCTCCGCCCCCTTTCAGAGCAGACGCTGAAGGTGCTCATTCTCGTGTCATCTTCGTGCGGCCCCACCTTGGTGCACGCGTTTAGGAGTCCCGCTGCGACAAAAAGAACTTCGAGAACAAGCTGAACGCCTACAAAAGCATGATTTATTTTAATTAAACCATAGAGAGAGCCTGGCAGACTGATCGTGAGTCACATCCAGTGGCCACGGTGCCTGTTCTGTACGTCACAGCTCCTCTTTAGGGAGGTTCTGACTTGTCACCATGCCGCCCTGGGGACCAGCCATCAACAGGAAAGGTGCTTTAGCAAGTCATTGAGTGCAAAGTATTTTTGAAAACAAAATAAAATTTACTTAGAATCTAAACGGGAAGCACAGAGAGAAACCTAGAGACCAGCGTCTGGGGAGAACCTGCCCCTGACGGGGCCTGCGTCAGATGCTGCCCCTGCCAGCACAGTGCTGAGGGTGGAGGGGCAGCGGAGCTGGATTCAGGGGCTTGGTGCGAACCTGGACCACGTCCCCTTCTGGGTCGTGGGGCACGGAGCTGCTTCTTTCTGCGGTTGCATTTCCTTATCTGTACGTTGAGGGTGTCACAGTTCCTACCCGGGAGGGTCTTGGAAGGACAAAACAAGATGCCCGCTGTGCCCAGGAGTGTTCCACGAAGCCACCCCTCTGGGCGGTGGACAGGTGGCCATCCTCATTGTGGGGAAGTCCCGTCCCCACGCAGGGTCCAAACAAAGCCTCGTATGTGTCGTTCTTTCCTAAAACATGTCCCGAAAGCCATTTCAAGGACTAGTGGGCCTAAAATGTCCCAGCACCAGGACACATTGCCTTTGGGCCTCTTGGTCTTGGAATGTCTCCCCGGGAAGCAGACCTGGCCCACATCAAGGAACTTTGCAACCTCTCTTCCCGACTTCCCAGGAAGGTGGCTCCAGACAGGAGTGAAGGTGTCTGCAAAGGACTGTGTCCATCACATGGAATCCAAGGCGAGCTGGACAGTCTGTGAGGCCTGCCCTCGGTGGACAGACCCAGGGGTGAGAGGATGAGGACTCTAATGTGAGGATAAGGACAAAGAGGAAGGGAAAGACGGTGTCAACACAGGGGACACAGATGCTGCCGAGGAAATCGCCCAGGGGGAGCAGTGGGGGCTTTCCTGGCGAGGAGCAGAGGAGCAGAGAGCTCAGAGCCATGTTTGCAGGATGGGGGGCAGCGGATGAAGAGAGGCTGAGAGGGAGCCGAGTGCCGGCTTATTTCCAGGGCTGCCCTGGGCAGACCACAGCAGGTCACCAGGCGCCCCCAGCGCCGGCCCAGGTGAGCCCCGCGATGCCGCCCCGGAGCTGCAGCACGGGAGGCTGAGAGAGGGCGACCAGCTGTCCAGGGCCACACAGTGAGTGAGTGTGGGACTTGAGCCCAATTACCTGCAACTGCAGGCTAGCTGTGGGGCTCCACCCAAGCAGGGGTGCTTCTGTTTCTGAGTCGTGGGGCTGGGGGTCTTCCGGGGCCTCCAGTGCCTTTTGGGGTTAATGCGTCATCAGTGGCATGTGTGAAAATCTCCACGGCGAGAACCCCGGCAGGACCTGGGGGAGGCGTCTCTCCTGAGCGGTGCCCAGAGCCTCGTTAGGATCCCCCACGCCAGGCATGAGAACACGGCCAGGGCCGTGTTTCGCGAGTTTGTTTTCCTCTGGGTAGTTAATCAGTGTATTCATTCAACATTCAAATATTTAATGAGAACTTTTTCCTCCTCCGTGATGTCAGAAATCCCTGACATTTGCCGAACCAGCTTGGCATCTTTAGGCAGAATCTTGCATTTGAGGCGTCCACGGTTTGGAGCAGTCTGTGTGGTCGTCTGTTCCAAGAAGCCTGTGTGGGAGTGGGAAGCGGGGCAGCCCGGGGCTCCACGGGGTCAGAAATAATGATGTCTCCTTATCAGGAGAGCCACGCACCAGCAGATCGACGGAAACAACCCTGAAAGCAGTGAGAACCACACCACTTTAGGCAGAGAAAAGAACGGGGATTTGCTTGTTTGTTTGTTTTCCAGGGTTTTTTTGTTTTTTTTTTTTTAGACTTGTCTGTCTCAGCAGACGCTGTTCGGATGCTCACAGCCTCCATATTTTTTAAAACACTGCTGTTGCAACAGGCTCGGGTGCATCACCGTGGGTTCACCTTCTAAGCCTGGTGCTGACCCAAAGGCAGGGCAGCTTTCCCGTCACTACCCAGGTTTCAGATAAGGAAATCGAGGCTCCAGGAGACTGTGACCCGGGAGGGTCCTTTAGCTGAGCTGAGCTGTGAGCACAGGTCGCGTGGCCTTGACTTCTGCCCCCGCCTTGAGGGTTGCCGTGAGGATTGCACAGGATGGCGCACCAAGGCCTTGGTCCATCGGAAAGCACCGTACAGACGTCCGTGCTCCCGCTGCAGCCCGGGGCCAGGGGTCAGCCGTGCGCCGCCGCCCCGCGATGGCCTCCTGGGGGAGGGCTGGTCTCGGCCCCCGCTCCTCGAGGGAAGCCCGTCTTTCATTCCTGCATGTGTCTGAGCACCTGTGGTGGGGCAGACGGGTCCCGGGTGTGGGCAACACGGAGGAGACAGCAGTTCCTGCCGTTGGGAGGTGCTCGCTGTAGCAGTGGCATGGAGGGCCTGGACGTAAACCGTCGGGGGCCGTGGCGTGTGTCCAGGAGCCAGAGTAGACCCTTGTACCTCAGACTGGCTTGGAACATTCCGGAAGGAAAGTCAGGGTCATTGAGTGGAGCGGGAGGGAGCAGGAGGAAGGATCACCCAGTGTGGCCGGGACTCGGCGGATCTGTACACGGACGCCTGCTGCTGTGAGAAGAGGGTCTGGGGGCACACGACAGAGCTTGGAGGGGGCACGGCCTCAAAAGCAGGCAGACCCGAGCCCTCGGCCACCAGAGCCGTGAGCAGAGAGGGGCCTGGAGCCCAAGGGAGCAGTGGCGTCTGTGGCTTGTTGGAGGGGCTACCTCGTCCAGGACTTGGACAACAGGTCCTCCCCAGCAGGGCCACCAGGGCAGCCCCCCACAGGGACGTGGCCTCTGTGAACTGTGGCCATGGTGGTCACTCTCACTAACCTTCCAACGGCTCCTCCACGCTGTGCCCCTGGGTCCAGTTTGTGGAGGTGTCCCTGTGTCCTGTGGGCCTCTGCAGGCTCCCCTCTGGCTTAGGGACTTCCATGGTGTCCCCAGGACAGGCATCCAGCCCCACGTGTGCCAAGCCTGGGAGGCAGACTGAGGTCCCCCCACCTCAGCCCTGTGGACACTCAGGGCAGGATCCTTCTCAGCTGAGGGCCGCCTGGGCAGTCAGGGGGTCTGGCAGCCTCCCTGGCCTCCACCCATGAGATGCCTCCCTCCCCACACTGCCAAGTGTCCCTGGGGGAAGGACCAGTCCTGTCCAGAACAAACAGTGACTGCTTGTGTGTTTTAGGCGGGGAGATGTAGCTGACAGCCAGCAAGGGCACCACCGGCCTGTGCAGGTCACCTTGAGTGGGGGCCACGTTGGGACCCCCAGGTGGCCGAGTGCGGAGCTCACACTGTTGACTTGTGGGCCCCGGACGTCTGCTGTCGCCCGGAGGAGTCCACGGCAGCCGTGCACGTGGCTAACGTGAGGCCCGGGCCCTGAGGCCAGCAGGCGGGGGTCACCGTGAGGCGTGTCCACCCTGCCGCGGATGACCTGCTGGGCTTCCCTGCCTCTGCACACCCCTGCCAGGGGCCCCTGAAGGCTGCCCTCCTTCCTGCGCCTCTGGAATTCTCCGCCACCCACTCCTCACCTGCCCTGCCTCCCGGGGATCCGTGCGTCTCTCACGTGGGCTGCTTCCTCCCTCAGGAACTCTGACCATGGTCAGGTTGGAAATACCGACAGATTCTGTGTTTTCTGTAGAGACAGGTGCCGCCCAGGCCCCCCTTGGCTCGCCGCCTCCCCTTCCCCGGGCAGAGGGAACTGGGCACCTTCCCCACCGGGCCTCCTTGGTTGAGCATATGGGGGTCGCTCAGCAGTGCCCAGCTTCCCCACTGCCCTCGGGGTCTTCCATTCATTTTTCAGTCCATCCATTTGCCCACGTAACCCAGGCTTCATGAATTCATGTCATTCGTGTTCACAAAGGCAGAGTGCGAGTGCCCCTGCCAGGAGCCTGGGCAGTCTTCTGGGTGCAGGAGGACACTGTCCCCGGCCGGAGCCCCACGGACCATTCGTCCAGCCTGCACAAGGGCGGGGCCGGCCGGTGAGGCTGCGGGCTTCGCGGGCCCGGCCCTGGGCTTCCACACTCAAGTGTGAGGGGCGCGGACCCAGCAGAGCAGTGAGCACTCTCACCTTCGCATCCGGACCCTCCCGGTGCCGCCGCATGACCGCGCCCAGGACGGCCGCGTGAGGTCAGGGATGGACGGTGGGCCCCTCCCTGGAGGGCAGGGTGGCGTCTCAAACTTTCTTCATCTCTGCATCCTCGTTCCGGGCAGTGCGCTGCATACAGTGGGGCTCAATAAACGCTTCTCAGCCGCGGCATCTCACAAACATGCCCAGCTCTCCGCCGTCGCCTCTGCTCCTCACCCCACAGGCAGGGCGCCCGAGGCTTGTCTGCACACCCCATTTGCAGCTTTGGGGAAGCAGGAGTTTGGGCCTGGAGGGGTGGTAGCCGCTCCCCACGGGACAGCGGTGGCCGCCCGAGGGTGGGTGGGGGCCCTCTGGCTGCGGGAGTCCCTCAGAGCAGTTGCTGGGGGGCTGGAGTCAGGACGCGCAGGGCCCTCGGCGATGCCAGAAATGAAATAAAAAATATAATTCTGAGCATGGACTCCAGGGTCCCGGGAGTAAACCCCCCAAGGCCGAATGCGCCGTGATCAGAGGCACCGCAGGCCCTCACGCGTGTCACCGAGGTGCGTGCCGCTGGCTTTAATTGTTGATACTTCTTTTTAAGTTAAAGATGAATTTGAGACAGCTACGAACTTGGAGGCTTTATCTTCCAGTTACAGGGAGAACGTTAAGAGCGATCCCTGGAGGAGGCCGCGGGCTCTCCGGCCGTTGCCAGAGGTGGCCGACGCTGGGGGGAGGAACCCAGGGTGGTGGGCTTCCGGAAAACAGCGGCACTGCCACCCTGTGCCCTGCCGCTGCGGAGGTGCCCGTGTCCCGTGTGTCCCCCATCCCCTTCCTCATCACAGCCAGATGGGCTGAGCCCCTCCCAGCTTTTCCCGTAGACAGTCGTGTGTCTTTACACAGGACTCTGCTTCTCTCGTTGGACAGATGGATGGACCTGTGGTGACCCCAGCATAGGAATTAGGGGCACACAGACCCCTGGGACAGGGAGCTCTGTCTTTTCCCAGCGTCCGCCTCTCCCTGGGCTCCGAGGTGGGTGAAAGGCTCTAGCAGGGTTCCTGGCACCCATGGAGGCCTAGAAGGGCAGGCAGCCTCAGCCCAGGACCCTCGAGACCTCAGGCACCATCCCCAGACCCCAGCTTTTCTCTCCAGCCCAACCAGACATGGATGCAGTCCCGTCTCCCATCCTCTCACCCACCCATCCACCCATCAGTGTACCCATCCATCCACCCACCCATCCATCCTCCCATCCATCCACCCACCCATCCATCCATCCACCCACCCATCCCAGACCCAGTTGCCCAGGAAGGAGATGATGTGGGCATCATTCCCAGTGAGGCTTAACCCTGAGGGAAGCAGCTTTGGAATTCCAGAGGTCAGAATGTGAGGAGGAGGATTCTCTAGTGGCTCTCCAACTTCACACACACCCAGGACCCCCTTCTGCTGAGCCTTGGAATTGAGGGTACTATCTTTCTGGATACCCCCTGTATCCTTAAAGCTTACCCGGCTGTGGCCTGCTTTGTGGACCTCAGGACTAGTGGCTGGACAAAGAGAGGCCTGGAAGCTGCCACAGTGGGGGCCGCTCCTCTGCTTGGAGGTGGTGGGGGCCAGAGAGAGGAGAGGGCCCTGCTCCTCAGTGCTGGCTTCTCACCCCTGGGACTGAACCTCAGTGTCACGCTGTTATTTTTTTCTCATCTCGTTTCCAACATGAAGGGCTTGCCGTGGGGACCAGCACTGACGGCCACTGCAGAATTCTGTAGGCGTTCACCCTCTGCCTGCACCCTGAGAAGGGGTCCCGGAGACCCTGAAAGGGAACGTTGGAGACTCAGAACTTCGTCAAACAGCCAAACGTCGACTTCTATCTAATCTTGGAGAGTGGCTCAAACTGTTAAAAATGAGAGAGAAGAAAAGTTTCTTTCTCCGAAAGAGACCTGCTGGGGCTCTGATTACATTAACAAGCCGGACGTGGCTTTTAAACTAGGATTTTTGCTCGAGTAATTAGTTTTCTCATTTACCAGCTAAAGCGGGGTCTCCGTCTCTGTTGAGATCGTCAGGCCCTCTGCGGGCCCTATCGGCACCTGATCGTCTGCACACAGCTTCTGCGTCCCTCCCCCAGAGCCCTCACGCCGCTTCCCGCAGGGCTTTCGTTCCGAGTTGAGGCCCAGGCTGGGGAGGGAGGCCACTGGTCCCCACCCGGCTGCCATCCTGCCTCCTCCCCCAGGCCCCGGCGCTCCCGGCTCTGTGCCCCCCGTGACCCCCAGACACCTGAGACCCTCCATCACTGGGCATGTTGGGGGCAAACAGTCTGAACTCAGAGTGTGAGGGGGTCAGACCCCCGGGGAGCTTTTTCCGAGATTGGCTGGATGACTACAACTCGAGCCCGAGTGGAGGGCCCTGAGCCACGGGGCAGGGACGAGATTCCAGCTGCACCTCGGCCAGACTGCTGACCTCCCCGGGTGACCGCTGCACAGCATGGGGGCTAGTTTACATGATTCTCAGTTCTGACCGACCCCAGGGCCCTGGCCCTCCGGCTTCAGGCTGCAGGAGAACCCTTGGACTCCTGTCCACTGCAGGCTCCTGGATCCACCTGGAGACCGGGGTCCAGTGCATCTCCCTGTGGCTTTGGGGGTTTATTTGTTTTGCTTTTTGCTTTTCTTCTGCTTTTCTTCTTATACTTTTTTTTAACTTTTTTATTTTGAGATAAGTTGTAGATGTGTGGGAAGTTGTGAGGCCAGTACAGAGAGGCCCTGTACACTGCCCCCCCAGCCTCCCCCAGGAGTGACACCCGCCATAACCGTGGTACAGAGTCACAGCTCGGACATTGGCCAGGTTCTCTACCACTGATCACACGTGTAGATCCGTGCAGCCACCACTGCGATCAGACACGGAGCTGGGCAAGGCCACTGCCCCGTAGAGCCACACACGGCAAGGCCCTGGCCACTGGTGACAGTTCTGAAGCCGCAGCGAGGTGATGAGTTGGGAATGCTAGAGGGGCTGTGCTGGTAATGGCGGGACCTGACCCTGCGGCAACTCTGGCCACCAGGGCAGTTGTGGCCTGTGCTGGTCAGCACCCCCATGTCACCCGGGCCTCCCAGAGCACCCTCTCCAATCGTCTTTCTCTTGCGGGGACCGCGTCAGGCCCGCGGCTGATGGCGGCTGCTGACCCCCTCTGCCAGTGCGGCAGCTCGGCGCGGCGGGCACCGCTGAATTCATCGATCCCTCCCCCCCGCGTGCTAGTCGCTGGGCTGCCGTTTCCTGTGTGTTTGCTCACCGCGCGATGCTCGCAGCTCCCCGCCCGGAGTCAAACCGCTCACAGTGTTAGTCGCGTGGCCGCGTTGAAGACATGAAGAGACGTGGGTGGTGGGTCATCTTGATCAGAACCGGAGTTAAGCGTGACGGCTGGGGGCCGAGGGCGCGTCGAGCTGGTGCTCGCCCAAAGTGGGCCGCCGCAGGCAGAGCCCTAAGGGGAAAGGGGTCGTTTTCCTTAAAGACCCATCTCTGTCTTCTCTGGAGATTTACGCTTTTACCGCGGAGCTGAAGGCCGAGCTTCTCAGGAACTCGCGGGGCTGGGGCGGCGTCTTCATTTCTTGGTGGACTGGAGGTTCGCCAGCCAGTTATTTCCCACCCTTTTTTACAGGGAGAATACCGCGGTGAACGGAAAACGGCCTGGCTGTCTGGCAGTGGAAATGGCCGTCTTTGTCATCCTGGGGCCGTTTTTTCAGATGCTGAACCCAAGCACGGTGCTGTTTGTCCTAATTGCCTTCTGTTCGGGTTTGAAGTAATTACTTTCTTACAGGAGATTTTGCTGCTTTATCTTGGTGGATAGCTCACTTGGGAGAGCTGATAGGAGGAAGAAAGCCATGGATCTGGCGTCCCTGTGAAATGTTGAAGCTTTTGATGTTTAGTGTAGATTTTGATAGAAAATCCCGGAGAAAATAGCAAGACACGTCTGTAGCTGGAGGAGGGCAGGCGCTCAGAGCCGTTCACTTTTCTCGCTCTTGGTGACATCTGAACGGCACAGCCAGGCCAGCCTTCCTGCTTGGAGAGATCTAAAGCCAGCTCATCAGAGCACGGATACTGGTTTCATACGTGTCTCTGTGGCCACACTCAGTGTGACCCAGACGGCCCGCTGTGGTCCGGGTTGCGCGGGGCCGGCCCCCAGAGGCAACGTGAGCCTGCGCTGGGCGAATGCAGACAGCGCAGAAGGCAGTGCGTGGTTAGCCAGGTGCGCACCCAGGGTGGACCAGCCGGGCCCAGGCGGGGACTGCCTCCGTCCAGGGAGTTCAGACAAGTGTACGAGCCAGTAAAACAGGAGGGAGCGCGGCCACCACCTGAAGAAAGGTGAAAATCGTCTCTGGATGTGAGCGCCGGTCACACCCTGTGGCAGACAAGGGAGGCTTCAGGGCGAGAGGGATCTGAGATGGTCCTATAAGGCCTGGAAGGAACTGCTGGCAGAGTTACAGAGGAACCTTGAATGCAGAAGTGTTTTTCCTACTGATGGAAAAGTCTGCTTTCATCACCCAGCAAACTCAGCGAAGATTAATTAAACATGAGACATCAATTAATGTTTGAAGAGAGAAGGGAGTTTGGGCTATGCTGTTCGTCTGTCTTTGGGCAATTCAGGCTTCCGTTCCTACTAATGACTCCTTAATCCTGCAAGCTGCAGCTCCGGGCCAGGGGGACAGGGGATTCATGCCGGGCAGCAGGGCACCGCAGCCCCTCGGGGATGTTCCACGTGCGTCTCTGTCTCCGTCGGGAGATAGGTGGGCGGCCTGTGTCGGTGCCACGTGGCCTGGTGACACCACGAGGCCCACGTGGGCGGCTGCTCAGGTCTGTGCTGCCTCCTGCCCCTGCCGCGTGCTCGGGCCACGCTCCTAGCCTCCTCCGGTGCTGCTGAGACAGGGGACGCTGGGGGCAGAGCGGGACGGCGGGAGGAGGCCCTGCGGCCCCCTGGAGGGCGGCCTGGAGGAGGCGGCTTACCTGGACGTGCAAAGTGCACAGCCGCACGGGGTCTTCCTCCAGTGGATCTGGGGGACGTTTCACGATTGGCGTGTTCTGGTTACTGCTGGCAGTGGCGGCCCCTTTCCCTGCTACCGAGCTGGCTGCAAACGTCTGCCTGTCAGCCCACCGCAGCCGAGCCGGGTCCGGACGGTCCTCTGGCCACGTTCTCGCTTTGAACCTGCCCTTCCCTGACCCCTCTGTGTCTCTCTCCATTGTTCCCTGGCGTCGTAACCTTGTCCGTGTGTTGAGCCCCTGCTCTGTTGCAGGAGTTAAAGAAAAAGAGGTCACTCTGACGCTTGTCAAAGGCAAGGAAGACTGCAAGGAGGCAGACTGACCCGAACTCCCAGAGCAGCAGAGACAGCTGGGGGTGTCGGCAGGCAGAGGCGGGGGTCGGTGGTGGAAAATCACGGAGGAAAACCTGATTAGGTATCGGGTGGGGGAGTCTTGCTAAAGGCAGGGCAAGGAGTTAGATGTGGGGAGGTGGGACGGGGAGGCGGTCCATAAACTGGCTGAGCAGGGCTCTTTGAAGGAGCCTGGCTTGGCAGGCCAAGGTCAAGCCTGGATGGGGAAGAGGGCTCAAAGGAACTCAGCAAAAGTTTGGTCAGAGAGAGTCCTGGTTGTGGGCACGTGTTTGAGTCCTGAGAACAGACGCTGTCGCCGGCCCCTGCAGGTGGACTCGCACAAGCCATTGGGGGCGGCGGAGCAAGGATTCAAAGCCAGTCGTGGTGATCCCAGTGCCCATGCCTTGGACAGCCCACCATCCTGCCTCGGGGTCCCCTGGTTCCCCAGAAGTGCCAGCCCCCGGTCTTGTTAATGAGTCAGTTACAGAGCCCCTGGCCTGCATGCAGGAGAGGGCAGTGACAGAGGGGAGCCGGCCGGGCAGGGCCTGGGCGCCAGCCAGAGCAGGAAGGAAAGGTCTTCACCCGCGTAGGTTCAGCAGGTGGAGAGAGCCCTCCCAGAGCCCGCCCTCGGCCACCACGTGCGGCGTCCGGGCAACGCTGGGGACGCCCTGAGCAGGGACGGGAGGAGCCGCGTTCACGGGCCAGGCCTCTTCCCACAGCCCTGCTTCCCTGCTGGTTCCTGAGATGCTCTGTGCGTGTGGACAGGCAGCACCCCACCCCCCGGGTCAGCAGCGCTGATGAGCCAGGATGGAAACCAGCCTCCCTCACCCTCCGAGGGCTCAAGGAAACAGGCGCTTCAAGCTGGATCCCAAAGACAAAAGCATTCAGGGAGGACCACAGAGGCTCGGATGCTGTGGAAGGGAATCCCGCCAGCCAGATTCCAGACACGGGTGGCTCCTGCTGTTCCTTTAAACTGCTCTGGTTTATGAACCTACCCAGAGAGCCTTCAGAACAGCCAAGGATTTCTAGTGGCATAAAAGTGTGTGCAGCAGAAAGAAACGCTCACGGCTTCCGAGTCAACAGACAGCAGCCCAAGACGGCCGCTGTCTTCATCATCCAGACAGAGGCGGTGTCGGCGCGGAAGTGTCGCGCCGCAGAGTGACGTGGAGGCGTTGAAGGTGAATTAACCAGAGGCCTTGTCATGAAGAAATCATGACTGTCCCACCAGCGAGGGTCCTGGGGTTTCTCTGCTTCAGTGGTGCAGAGGGAAGGACAGCCACTTGGTCCTCGAAGAGCCCGGCCTCCCAGGACGGCCCCTTCCGTGGGACACCCACACCCACGGCTGCTCCACCCCCTGCAGCTCACAGCTCCGAGCTCGCTCCCAGAGGCAGGGACCCTGGGAGCTCAGTACGTGAGCCACTACAGGTGTGTCCCTGACCTTGGGAAGGCCCAGTCATACGTCCCAGACACATGCCAGCTTTGATGAGCCCTGGTGTTCAATTAGCATATTACTTTTTAAATATAAGTAGACATAAATGAATTAAAAAACAATGAATAAATTGATTCAGGCACACTTGTCTTGAAAAAACCCAGTAGAGAAATATGTAAATTTGTAACAGGGTTTCTCCCCTTTCATTTTTACAAACAGAGCCCTCCCTGTGCCAGTCTGCCCCAGCCACCATCACAGAATACCCGGGACTGGGCGGCTTAAGCACAGAAATTCACCTCTCATAGTTTGGAGGCTGGGAAGTCAGAGACCAGGGTGCCAACAAGGCCTCCCCTCCCGGCGGGTCGGCAGCGGCCACCCTGCCGCGTGCTCATATGACCTCTTGGAGCGCAGGGAGAGAGGCAGAGAGACAGACAGCTCTGGCGGCTCTTCTGATAAGGGCACTGATCCTGTAGGACCAGGGCCCCACCCCCAGGACCTCAGTTGACCTAATGGCTTCCTCAGAGGCCCCACCTCCACATTCAGCTTACACTCAGCACTTCTGTCCCTTCATCCCCACTAGCTTCTTGGCTCCCTGGTCTTCCTCTTTCTCTGTGTTTCTACAATTTCTCTTGTCAGTTGTGTGTGACACTGGGTCACATCTGCCACGTGGAACAGTGGTTATGAGTACAGACAACCTGCTCTGGAATCCCAGCACTGCCCAGCACAACTTTGCTGTGTGACCTGGGGCCTATTACTTAACCTCTCTGAGCAGCAGTTTCTTAAGTTAAAACGATCTCTGGCACTTCCTGGGTGCTCCACTGTGTGGGGAGCTGTTCTGATTGCTGTACCTGCATCATCACACTACATCACCCCGAACCTGAACCAGGGGGACTTGCGTCACTGCCCACACACTGAGAGGTTAGGGAACGTGCCCGAGGGCACGCAGCCTGCAAGAGGTGGAGCCGTGACTCAGTCCCAGGCCGTCTGACCCCAGAGCCAGGCTCGAAACCGAGCCTGGCCTCTCTTTCACAGAAGGGAGGTGACCATCATTCTTCCTTGTAAGACCATCCTGAGGCTCAAATGTGATTCTCTGGTTCCGTTCCAAAGAGGCTGGCCTCGCCGCAGAGCACAGGGAGTGCGTGGTGCCTGTTGTAATTGTCTAAAGGGATTATTCACAAACCTTGTCCTCACTCCTACCAGGGCCCAGTTACATCTGCTTCTCTCTCCCCCACCCCCTCCCCCGGGGCCACACACCTAGTGCTGTGTGTGCAGTGAGAAGGGGGCGATGCAAGGTACTGCCCCCTACAGCAGGGTCATTCCCCACCTGCTGCCTCCCACTCACTGCCCCCCACCCACTGCACCCTCATCGGCTGCCCCCCACCCACCGCATCTCCACCCGCTGCACCCCTCCGGCCCTGGGTGGAACTCAACCTCCCGGTCACTCAGGTGTCCGAGCCCTTCACGTGCTGGTCCCTCTGGGTGTGGGACCTCATTCATCCTGCGGGGGCGCAGCATCCCCTGTTTGGAACCCCCGCCCCCTCTGCCTGCCGTGGCAGAGCCGTCCTGGTCAGGCCACCCACAGGGAGACCCAGGGTGTGGTGACGACTCGGGCGCAGGCTCACCCTGCCCCTGCCACCAGGTTCCTGAGTGACCCTGGGCCAGTCGCTCACGCTCTCTGAGCCTCAGTGTCCTCATCGTGAAGTCGCTGCGGTGAAGAGGGTGGTGAGCGAGGACAGAGGTGAGCAGCAGGTGCAGAGGTGCACCTCCCTGGGCTCAAGTCAAGTCAAGGTCGAAGCACCTCCCGGGGTCTCAGTTCCTGCCTGTGCTGAGAGGGTCTAACAGCCACGACTCTGCGTGAAGGCAAGTGCCTAGAACACGCCTGCACGGTAACTGCGGGATCAGCGTCTGCTCTTCGTTGTTGCCAGGAAGGCTTTTCGGGAAGGAGCTCACGGCCCTCCTCCCTTTCAGGATGGCCCGAGTGTCCTGGTTGTCACAGCTGTGCTGGTCCAGCCCAGTTAAACCTCCCCTGCCACGGGGATCTGCCCCCTCTCCTGCCACCAGATCGGGACAAAGCCCAGGGAACACGGGGGCTCACCTTTTACCTTCAATCCCCATGCTCTGTCCTGAGCCCAAGGTCAAGGGGAGAGGGCGGGAGGTGAGGTCAAGGACGTGCGCCAGGCCCGGCTCTGCGGGGCCTCATGGGCCAGGTGCGCAGCCTGGAATTTACCCGAAATCCTTGAGCTGTCTTTCCAGCTTCTTTTTAAAAGCATCTTCCTCTTGCATGCTACTTGGTCGAACTCACTTTTGAGATTCTAGAAGTTGTGCATCCAGGTCACAGTTTATAAGCTGCCATAAAATTCCACTTTCAGAAGTGAAGAGTCGACATTTTTGCCTGCAGTGAAGACGGCGAATCGAGGAACTCTGCATTAATTACAATGCATTGCTTCCTGCGGGGAGAGACTCGCAGGCTTGGCACCTGCCAGGAACGGCTCAGGCTTCAGCTCCTCCTAGGGCAGCTCGGGGTTGGCATGGGAAGACTGGGTGTCTGGAAACTGCAGGGCAACTTGAAGGGAGCGTCTGGGCTTGTGATTGGTTTGCAAGAAAGCACAGAGGCCATAAGCAGCCTCTGCGACCTCGTACCCGCAGGATGTTCCCTGGGCCGGGCCTCAGGGCTGTGCACCTGGGAGAGGGCTGTGCAAGGACCTTTGCTTGACTGCCCCACCCCCAGCAGAGGGGGGACGGCCTGGCTGCAGGGGCACACAGCGTCCAGGGAGAGCTGCCTGGCTCTGCTGTCCGTGATCCAACAGAGAACCTCACCGCAGAGGGAGGGCTCCCTGTGCCTGCGCGGCAGCGGCCGAGGCTCCCAAGGTTCATTGCCGTACTTAAAGGTGCTAACACCTGCAGGCCTTCACTGCTGCTGCTGCTTCAGGAATAAGCAGGGCCCCGCCCCGTTCTCTGGGTGCCTTGTACCTCCCCTGGTGTCCTGTCGCGCACACCACTTCTTCTTACTTCCTCCAATTTATTCTCCGTGCAGCCGCCCGACCAGTCAATGTTTTTATAATAAAAATTAGATCACGTCACTGCTTTGCTTAGAATCCATCAATAGCTTTGCGTCACATTTGGAGTGAAGCGGGCCCCAGGCCCTCCGTGATCTGGTGGCTGCACTCGGGCCTGTCTTCCCACGGTCACTGCGTCTCCGGCTGCCTTGAGCAGGCCAAGTGCTTCTGAGCCTCGGAGTCTGCGGCTCGCCGCTACTGGGATGCCGTTTCCCCGCACCGTACCTGGCAAGCTCCTCTCCTGCCTTCAGAAACGTCACCCCCTCCAAGAGGCCTTCCCTGACCCCCTCAGTGCCGACTAGCTCCTCCCCTGCCGCACCATCCACTGCTCTCTGACGGCCCTGTCCTTTTCCCTCTGCGCACTTTCCCGTCCCGTAATTATCTATTTATCATTCAAGATGAACCTCCTCACCAGACGGTGAGCTCCGTGAGGACCAGGGCTGTGTTCAGTTACAGCTGGATTCCTGGTACTGGGGGTGGTGCTTTGCACGTGGTCGGCAGTCAGTACACACGTACGTACCTGCCACACGAATGCTGTTTGCTGCCTGTGATGTGATGTGCGTTTATGTCCCTGAGTATGTTTCAGCGACTGTGTGACCCGGTATCTGGAAGCGCGAGCAAGGGCTGACTGACGTCACCCCCCAGCTCATCTCAGTAGTAGCCGGGAAGCTTTGCCACCAGACGTCACCCTTTCTGTCCCCCAGTGTGCTAACGGAGCTCCCACTGTGTGTCGGCCGTGGCGCTAAGCCCCGGGGTGCAGTCTTGAAAGGAGAGACCGGTTCTCACCTTTAGCGTCAATGTGGGATCACCCATACACTGCGTTTATGCTACACTTTAAAAGGCTTATCTCCATACTTCAGGTGATGGTAATTACAGGCCTTAGTGCTGCTAATCCAGAAATAAGTAGTATTTTGTTAGTTTTTCCAAGAGCCAACAATTAACGCAGTCCCTCTCGCTGGTGTGGAATATATTTCATTTAGACATTAGCAAGGGTTTTAATCAGCACATCCATACGTAGACTGTCTATATAATTATGTTCTTAAATGGCCTTCGTATTTATTTCTACCCAGGACTGACCTCAAACCTTAATTTACTGAAGGAGGTTTTAAAGCCAGTAACAGAGTGGACACTTCGGTTCTGCTGCTGCGAGCAAACTACAGTTGTGGCTCACCACGCAGTGACCTCTGGCTGGGTCTTCGTGTTTGGGGAAGGACAGTTGCCCTCGGCGGGCGTGTCCCAAGGCCACAGGTGCTGAGTCTTGCGTGGGTCTCCCGGGCCCGTGCGCAGAAAGCCCAGCCTCCCAGGAATGGGAGGACGCCCCCGTGACGGGGCTGGCTTCCTCTCTGCAGCTTCCGCATCATGTCCCTTATGACCGGCGACTTATTTTCAGTGGAGCCCTCAGGAGAGTCAGCCCCTCCCCTGATCAGTGCCTGGGCGTGGACTGGAACTTGGGCCAGAACTCTGGCTTCACCACGTAAGGGCCCTGTGACCTTGGCCAGGTTGCCCCAGCTCTCAGGTAAACTGAGGGCCATCTGGTCAACCCAGCTATCGTGGCATCCCACCAGCCTCCTCTTCTCTAGACTAGAGACTCCCCAATTATTTTTTTATCTACGCTCATTTATTTTCCAATGATCTAGTGATTTTAGTACCTCTCTCAGGCTTCTCTCTGTCTCCTTAGTCCTAAACACAATTATAAAGGGAAATGGTGTTTCTCTCTGAGCTTTGAGATTGCCGATGGCCGATGTCCAGAGCTTTGTGGGTTCGGGGAAGAGCCCTTGGCTCTGGGTTGAAGGGCAGGTCGCTGCAGTCGTCTGCTCCCAAGGTGACGCTCAGAGGAGAGAGGAGACTCCCGTAACGGGGGGCTGGTGGCATAAAACAACAAGTGATCTTCCGCACATGTACTTCGAGGATGTCCTTGGTTAGGGTTGCAGCCTCTGATCACAGAAAAGAGAAAAAGTGAACTGAATATGAGGTTTGAATCAATGTCAGCATTTTTTAATGTCACCAATTCTGTAACCTTGTTAAAGGACATAATATACATGCGTGGTGCAAAAGGTGGAAAATACACAAAAGAAAGGGAAAATCATCCGTAACCCCCATATTCATGTAAGACTACTTTTATACAGTTCCTTCCGTGCACGCTCATTCCTATGCATGTAAGTACGTGTGCATTCGTTCCAGCGTGGTTGCACTACCTGTACAAAATAGTCAGGTGCTTGGCTCCTTAATAAGCCATGCGGAGCTGTCCATGTTATAAACTTACATCATCATTTTAAATCACTGAATTCACTGTTACGGGCAAACCGTAACATGACCAGTCCCATACGATGGATATTTGGGTTACTTCCAATTTTTCAGTGTTATAAATAATGTGATAAACACTCTTAATCATTTTTGTAATTGAGTATCATTTCCTCATTATAAATTCTTAAAAACAAAATTCTTAGGTCATAATGCATGGATGTTTATAATGCTTTTATTAAATACTACTGTATTGTCCTTCAGAAAAAAATTGATTATATGCCTCCCCACCATTAGTGTTTGAGGAAAACCCATTCAGAGCCATGGAATCTTGAAATTTAATTTTACCTGGTTACTGTCCACAGGGTAGTGCTTGGGACAATACATTCACAGGATGATTTTTTTTAATTTGAAAAAAAAAAAACCACATTTTCATTTCCCATAATTATGCCGAAGAGAGTGCGAGAATTTTAAAGGAATGTGACTGTTAATTAGCTGCGTATTTACATAGTAGGAGAAGCAGTGCAGTCTTTTTTGAAACCAGCTGTACGCGTGTACTTGACCTTGTCGCCTTGCTCTTCTGTAACTTCTTACGTGGTTTTATCTACGAGGTGCGTCTTAACCCGCTGTCGACGTTCTCTTGGCATCGGTAGCACTTACTAAAAATGCTTACAGAGGAGAGCTCAGTGACTAAAACAGCTGCGAATCAGGCTAAACAAAATCTGGATATAAAATTTCATATAGTCTCTTCTAATGAAAACCTTGACTAGAACAGCCATCAAACCAAGGACGGAACTAGGTGTCCTGGACCGAGAGGCGGCCAGACCCGCCGGGCAGAGCCGCGGCCACCTGGTGTGGCTGACCCAGCCGTGGACCGCCCAGGTCTGCACCCGGCCACGCGTGCGAACCGGCCGCTGGGGTGGGGAGGCAGGCGGGAACAGGGGCTCCAAGAGGGACTCCCATTTTCATTCTGTGTATGTAAGTCTTGCTGGTTTTCTTAACAAGAACGTTACGTCTGTAACCGTATAAAACATCGTGCACGCATACGTACGTGTGTATTTGGGTGCGTGTCGGCGCAGGGAAGTGGCTGGAAGCAGGCGTGAAGACACCGGCAGGGCCCTCCTGGGGATGGGTGTTTGGCTGTGATTTGCCTGCTGGACGGTCGTGTGGGCCTCCAGTTTTTTCGTAAATATGTTACATCTTAAACAAGTGAGATATACAAGCACAATCACTTTTCCAGTGCACGCACACGCACACTCACACATGCACCCACGCACGCACACACATACACGACTCTTTGGCCTGTGGACAGTGAAATGGTAAGTGGGACTCATTCAAAGAAACGGCCACAGTTCCAGGCACCGCCCGGCCTCCCTGACCGCCGGCATGTCCCCCTCCCTGGGAGGAGAGGCCACTTCCCACTTCAGTGGCTTCAGCAGAAGGTTACCCTCGGCCAGGCAGATCACCGTTTCCTCTGTCGTGGGGGGTCTGTCCACTCCACTGTTGGCTCACCTGCCCACTCGTTCCTTCCCTCCTGCAGGCGCTGGGCTCTGCTCTGGGCTGGGGTGCCGCAGTGAACAGCCCACACAGGTTCCTGGCCCACCATGGTGCCCTGCACAGCCCAGGTGAATGCGGGCAGCTGCTGGGAGTAACCAGGCACCCGGGGTGCATCTGCCTGGACAAGACACAGCTCTGAAGTGACCCAAGTGACCCTGTTCTGAAAGTGAGGACGGGCTGGAAATGCAGCCTCAACCCTCTTAACAGTCCCAGGAGACGTGGGAGGCAGCTTACACGTGGCCAGTGAGGCTGGAGGAGTTGCCTTAAGAGCTCAGCTTTGCCTCTGTGGAGGGATGGGGCCCACAGGGGAAGGAAGAGCTGGTGGGAGACAGGCCCCCCAGGGGCCCTCTGACCTGATCCTGGGGCGAGGTGCCCATGGTCGGGTTTGCTGCATGGTCAGGGTGTAGATCTGGGGCCGGGGGCCGGGCCGGGCAGATGGCCAGGTGGACCAGGGCTGGGGACTGTGAGTGCTGGCGCGGCCGTCCTGCCTCTGCAGCTCCTTCCTGAGCGCACAGCACCTCGCTGGGGAGGACGCCTCAGGGCCACAGCGCAAGGATGCAGTGAGGTCATTGCGCCGTTGGCCACTGACTGACTGCTGTGCCCAGAAGCACCCACCGGGGGCTGCCAGGCACGGCTGACAATGGCTGAGTCCCACTGTGGCCGCCACAAGGACACCCCAGCATCTAGAACATTCTGGGACCAGAGCAGGGCCTGACACGTGTGTGAGTGAATCCAGTCACAGGGCAGGTGTCTCAGGGGGGAGTTGTCTGCTGGGATCCCCCACAGCTGGGCTGAGTGAGGGGGCCCTGTGCTCTCTCCTCTCCAGGACCCAGGTTTTTCTTAATCCCTCACCATGAAAGGGGTTTTTGACGCATGAACATACAAACTTAATTGCTAACAAAACAAGGACAACTCTTCTCTGAATTATGAAGAAGGAAGTTGGTTTCCGGGAACTGGCCGCTTCAGCAGAGTCTCAAAGGGTAACTTGTGTGCATTTTTGTGAGGGCATTTCTGAGTGATTCCTAGGGTTCAGGGGTATAAAGATAGATTCACAAGGTGACTGTCAAAGCCGCTTACGGGTGCCCGTCTGACGCTGTTAGTTTTATGCCCTTTTCTCGCGCGTATCAAACCCATTCTAAAGCACCTGTGATGAGGCAGGTAGGTTGCTCTCTGGCTTCCCAGATTAGGAAAACGTAGGGCCGAGGTGTCTGCGACGTGCTCAAGGTCACGGCAGGGGGACTAAACCACCACTGCGGAGAGCTCGAGCGAGGGGCTTCGCGTCTGGTCCTGTGCGTGCGGAGAGGCTCTGCGCATTGTCCACGGGCTTCGATCCGAGGGGCTGGGAGATGTTTGCAGCATAAACAAAGTCACCTTAACACGGCATCACCTCGTGGTCGACAGACCAGAAACCAAAGGTGTTAGATCCACGCAGGTGGAAGAACCTAATCCTTTCAAAACATTGCTGATGAGCCCCCTGTGGTTCCCTCGGGGTGCGTGGCGGGGAGGGATGTGTGGGAGTGGGTGAAGAAGGGCACCCCACCCCCAGTCTCTGAGTCAGTAGGTCTGGGTGGGGCCAAACCTGTGCGTCTTCCAAGTTCCCAGGGACTGGTGGTCTTGAGGTCACATTGAGACCCGCCATCCTCACAAGTGGCAAGCCCGTCAGTTTCTGTGAGACGGTGCCGCCCACAGCACGGGGACCATTCGAGCCGTTCTGGATGAGCCCCTGGAGGCACCGGTCCTTAAGACCCTGCAGAGTAAAACGCGGCCTCCTGCCTGCAAGGGGCGATTCCCGTGCAGCCGGCTGAGTGGTGGGGTCGCCCTCACCTGGGGGCTGGTTTCCCCGGGCACAGTCCTGGGGGCCCGGGGCGAGGGGGCCAGCTCTCAGCACAAAGCCCCCGGTGCAGAGGGGGCCGTCGAGGGTGGAGCTCGCCGAACCGGCCGCCGCAGACCTCCCGGGAAAGCTGGACACGGAGCAGGAGCGAGGACCCAGGAGAGGACTTGGCCGGGGGATCGGGAGCAGCAGGGGAGCTGTGACGATCCTGAAGGAAGCCGGAGAAACAGCACCTTCCCGGGAGAGGAGGGGGTGAGTCACAGTGGCCATCTCCTCGGAGCCCTGGAGCGACACGATTAAATGTTTGGAAGCAAAAACCCAGCACCGAGAACTCTGTGTCCAGCAGGCATGTCCTTCAAAAGTGAAGGACAATAAAGACCTTTTTCAGACAAAACCTGGGGGGATTTGTCACCAGTCAGCCTGTCTTGCAAGAAACATTCTAAGAGGTCCTTCCCAGCGAAGGAACGTGATGTGCCGGTCAGAGACTCGGATCAGAGAAGGAACGAGTGCAGATAAAATACAGTCTTTTATTTTCCTCATTCTTAATTGATCTAATAGAAAACCTTGTTCAAAACAATAATAGCAAGTCAGTCTCGCTCGCTTGGCAGTTTTGTTTGTTTGTTTGGTTTTTTGTTTCACCCAGCTGCCAACATTTAAAAATCAGGGGTTTCAAGAATGAAAAAATGCCACTTGCAACAACATGGATGGACCTAGAGATTATCATACGGAGTGAAATAAATCAGAGAAAGACAAATATCACATGATAAAATATGACACAAATGAACTTATTTACGGAACAGAAACTGACTCACACAGAAAACAAATTTGCGGTTACCAAAGGGGAAAGGGGGTGGGGGAGGGATAAATTAGGAGCTTGGGATTAGCAGATACAAACTACTGCACATGAAGTAGGTAAACAACAAGGTCCTGCTGTACAGCACAGGGAGATAAACTCCGTAGCTGTGAGAACCTGTAGTGAAGAAGAGTGTATGCGTGTCTAACGGAACCACTTTGCTCCACGCCGGAAACTAGCACAACACTGTAAATCAACTGTGCTTCAATTTAAAAAATAAATGAGTGAATCAGGGGTTTCACATACACAGCTGGGTTCCCTGGCCAGGGGGCCGCAGTGAGGGCCCGGCTGGCCTGCAGCCCTTGGCGTCTGCAAGCACTGCCCCAGACCAGGCGCCGGGAGGGTCCTCCATCCTTTTCTCCTCCAAATCGCCTCTGAAAGCAGATTCTAAACATCTAAAAGTGAATTCCAACATTCTAAAAGTATTCTGCACAGCACAGTAGCCCCAAAGCAGCCGTGGATGGATTGGAGTGGGGCGGGGGGGGGAGGAGGGAGGGACGGAAGGCCGGGTCTGTCCTGACGCAGAGCAGCCCAGCCCACCTGAGCCACTGGCCGCAGCCCGGGGGGTGGGGGGTGAGAAGGAAGCCACCCGTCCCACACCCGCGTGTGGTTCTCCCAGCAAGGGCCAGCTCTCCGGGGCCAGGCAGACGACGGGATGCGAAAGCCTGACGCCTGACCTCAGGAGCCTTGGGTTTCGATTTGGCGTGTGGAAGTGAGTGCACCACTGTGCCCCACAACCTGGAGGGAGGAAATGTCCATGCAAACCTAAGTTCCGTATCAGGAAAAAAACACCCTTTTGTGAGGTCTTGAAATCAACCTGGCTTCTGACACGTTGCTTTGATGCCTCGTAAATGTCGGAGTTGGGTCCGGAAGGAAATTCTGTGGTTGGCGCCATGTACATCGTGGGGTGTGAGGCCCACATGTCCCCCGCGTCCATTTCAAACTTGAAAAATGGTCCCAGGAGCCTTTTCTGTTTGCTAATCTTATAGCAAGTTGTCACAGAAACGTTCCAGCCACGAAACACGGCCCGTTGGGGTCTGGACTGACCACGACTGAGTATCAGCCAGTGGTTCGCGGAACTCTGACTTAGATCTCACGACCAGGCCGGGCCCCTGGCGAGGCGCCGTGGGGCAAGCACGCCTTACATTCATTCCCATTTAAAAGCTTTAACTTGTCTGACATTGTGCTGTGGTTCATCAGCTACCACAGGAAGCTCGGGGAGGGGGCACGGGCCCTCTCTCCACCGTCTTTGCAACTTCCTGGGAGTCTGTGATTATTTCATAGTGAAAACCTTTCTTAAAGGGTTTAAAGTGTTAAACCTCAGGTGTGTTGGAATGTCACGTCCTCTCTGCCTTCCCAAGCCGTGCTCTCCTGGGGCCCACCTCCCAGAGTGACCCCTCAACTCACACACGCTTGCACAGGACCCACCTCAGGGTATCCCTGGTCCCTGAGCCCCGTCTTCTCCTGTGCAGAGCCGTGTCCATCTGCCCCCTCCTGTGTCTCTTCGACCGTGAGCCCCAGGGAGACCCCCTCGCCACTTTCTATCCTTATCCCAAAGGCCACCCTGGGCCTCAGTGGTCCACGCAGGCAGATGGTCACTGATGGAATCTGCAAACATGTCAGCAGCTGTGCTGGGGACCGATGCCTGGAGGGGAAGGAAGGTCACCCCGTGGAGCCCCTGAGTAGGGCAGGGGCAAATTGGGGACCATTTGGAGGCAAGTGTGACTCTTTTCCTCTGTAAAGCCCGGAAGACATTGGAGTGACGCTCCAGGCTGTGAAGCACAGCCAGGGATGAAACGGGATCTTACAGGGTGACCAGCCACCTGGGTACTTAGCAAAGGTGCTCCGTACTTAGTACTTCAGGTGCCTCACTACCTCACAGGGGTGCTGGGTACTTAGTACTTAGGGTGCCTGCGTACCTGGCAGAGGTGCCCAGCATTCCCGTCACATCCCTCCCAAGTTCACCCCCGTGACTGCCCCTCTGTGGGGGTTTGCAGCAGGGCCGGGGGTGGGGAGCCAGCATTACTCTCTCGGCTGATGTGAAGGCAGCCGCGGATGGTGCTGGCGTGGTGAGCGCGCGCTCTCGGAGAGACTCCCCTGGGTCACGGGGATGAATAACTCAGGCTCTCGGAATCCACAAATAGCCGTCAGCACAAATAACCACCCGGCCTCTCGCCCAGGGCTGCCTTTGATGTTTCGTTCAGGAGACGCCTGCTCAGTTTGGGGCCCATTTTAATTTGTTTCATGCCCCCTGCTCTGCAGCTGGTTCCCGCGAACACAGGCATGAGAAGCTGCTCGTTAAAGACTTAAAAAAAAAGTTAGGTCTTGAGCTGTCTCTGGCGTTCTTGGAAAAATTGTTTCCTGGCCAGGCAGCCTCTGTCTCAGGCTCTGGCGAGGCTGGGACATCTGGGTGGGTGATCTGGGGCTGCCCTGGTGAGGCCCCCGCTTCCGGGGAGTAAGCAGAGGACGGCAGGTGGCAGAACGCCCTGCCTGCACAATCACTGTGTGGGCTGTTTAGTTACATAAGACATCAGACGGGGGCTCCTGAATCTGCATCCCCGACCACTCCAGGAATTAGCGTCTGGAGGCAAAATCCCCATTCATCATCTTCCTGACCTGCTGCAGTGGCCCTGACTGCAAGCCCCGGGAGGCAGGGAGAGAAATGGACCAGGTTCTGGAGCACCCAGATGTTCCCAGGCCACCCCCCACCTCTTCCCACCTCCCTCCCTCCCACCCTGAATGGAGTAACCCTGAGGAACACAAGGATGGCTGAACTGCCGGAGCCGTCCCCCACCTGCTGGACACATGCAGAGGTCCAGTTTCCAGGGAGGCCTTTACTCTCTGGGGACAAGGGCCCAGGGGAGGTGCGTGGAGGGCGGGGGCACAGGGACATGTGTTCAAAAGCCATCCCATCAGGGAAAATGCTTTCTTTTTAAGGCCCTTCCATCTGTTCTGACGACCTCAAGGAGAAACATGTCAGTTCTCAACAAGTGTTTCTTTCAAAGAGCAGGCACGGACCTCAGTCACAGAACTTCAGCCAGGAAGTCGGCGTCGCAGCCATACTAGCAGCCACAGCGATGACAACAACCCTGCCAGGGGCACTTGTGTCCTTTAGCAGACTCCATGCTAGGCCCTCTGGGGACAAACCCATTAGTTCCAAGACTCAATGGTGTGGGTTCTTTCACTATCTCCATTTCACAGATAATGAAACTGAGACACAGAGAGGTTCAGTAACTTGTCCGAGGTCACACAGCAAAAAAATCACATCACAGAGTGGAGTTGCAGCCAGGTAGTCCAGCCACGGAGCTCCTGTTTGTAACCATCGTGCTCCCTGCCTCCGAGCCTTTTGTGGCCAGAATAGAGTAACATTCCTTTATTTCTCACAATGGCCCATTTTTGGTAGCAAGTGATCGGATACTGATTTTCTACTTAAAGGGAGATTTAAAGAAGTGATGGAAAAGGGTGTGTGTGCATGAGCATGTGTGCATATGTGTGTGCATGTATTTGAATGTGCGTGCACTTGCGTGAGTACACACACGTGTGTGTGCGTGCCTACATGTGCATGTATGTGTGTGTGCATGTATATACACGTGTGTGTTACACACATACATGTGTGGTGTGCACATACGTATACACAGTAATAAACTGAGTCAGTTTAAAGAAAAATAGCACGCACTTTGTGGGATACTGTGAAGTGAAGTACTGAAGGTGGTAAAGGAAAGCAGACGCTTGGGAGTGGGTAGGAAACCTCTCTGGAAGTTTCCACGGCCACCTCTGCTCTCAGTGCATCTGCCAGACAGGCCACCAGGAAGGCGAGGAGACCCGGCCTTTGTTGGGTCGAGTGGAGCACATCTCAGCAAGTGTCTGCAGCCCCCAGGCAGGTGGAGAATGACACGTGTGCTTGGTCCCTGCATTACCCACGGCCGCGAATCTTCCTCCCAGCTGCCCGCCAGGGCCGGGGGACAGCCCGCTGGGGCCCCTCTCACATGGCAGCAGCAGGGACGCCCGTGCCCATGTTCTCCATGAGTGGAGGCTGGCGCCAAGTCCCAGATCCCACAGACAGAACAGCAAGGCATGCGCTAACCACCCTGAGTGTCTTCCACCCAAAATTTTCTGCATTATTCATCTTTAGGGAAGTTGTGAAAACAGGATTCTTCCAAATCAGAGCTGATTCAAATTGCATGTTTAGATCATGGAAATGGCGGTGGTTAGGGTGCGCACCGGGAACACTCTGCAGCCTGCTGCTGGCTTCCCAGAGCCGCACAAAATAACTCCTGTCAGCAGGTGATTGAAAGTATCCAGAATCTGCTATTCAATTAATTACGGAGCAATCAGCTGTCAACATTCCCAGCTTTGAGCGTGGCTTTGCCACCCGGAATAAACGTGGTGAACGTGGCTTCACGATGACACGGGAGGAGAGGCGGGCGGAACGTGGCCCTGCTGGGCCTGAGGGGGCCCCTCCCCACCCAAAGGTCAGGACATCAGGCCTGAGGCCCCAGGCTCCGCAGGTGACTGTCTGCTGATCCCAGAGGTCCCCACCCTGGTATCCCTCAGCCCTCACCTGTGACCCGAGCTTGTCAGAGTGCAGACCTCGGGGACACCATGAGCAAGACAGGCAGGATGGTGGACTCGGAGTGCTTGGCCTGGTGGGCGCCGTGGTCGCAGGGCATGACTATCCACGTCTGCAGGGGCTGGACTGGTGCTGTCTGTGGATGTGTGGTTTCTACTGACAACCTCCCCCCCGCCCCAGTTACAGGCCATCTTGGTCCCTGCCCAGCTGAGATGCCCTCCCCACACAGAAGCACAGTGACTGTCAGAACTGCCCCACTGGGGGAGCCGGGGCCCAGCAGGCCCGTCAGTCACTGAGATGCACCTCTTATCATTCCCATTTGCTGTGAGTCCAAAAAAGCCAAATGAGAAAGGCAGGGGGACCACCAGGCCTGGGAGCTGGGAGGAGGGGACCCACAGCTCTAGCCGGAGGGTGGGCTGGCATCCCGCCCCTGTGCGGGCTGAGTGCCACATGCCTGCGTGGCATCTCCCCCGTCCGGCCGGTTAGAACGCAGCTGCTGGAGCTGGGAGCCAGGCCCCGGCATCCCTGTAACCCTTGGGCCCAACCACATCAAGTCAGGACCCCCGAATGCAGGTTTTCCACCAGAGACTCGTACACTCCGTCCCTGAGATGAACCCCAGTGCGAAGATGGGAAAGGGCTTCCCTCCAGAGACCCTTCAGTGAGATCCACGGAGGCTCTGCTCAGACCCAGACGCACCTCCAGCCCTCCGGAGGCGCTGCTGCTGAGAAGTCAGTGGACACCCACAAACTCAGTCTTTTTGTGGCAGCGTTGAGTATTGGATTCCACAGTCATTTCAATGTTCAGAGGATAAAGGCCACGTGAATAGAATGACGTCTCTAGAAATTAACGAGTCATCAAATCTGAACAAAAACAGAACAGAAGCCTGATAAAGGAAATGATTTCTACCAGCCCACACATCCAGGGTTGAGTAAATAGAAGTCTCTGGTTGCTAAGAGATGGAGATGGCCAGGCAAACACGTCGCTGGAGGTGGTGGCTACGTGCTGACCATCGGGAGGCAGAGTGTGGAGGACAGCCCGGGCCGCCCAAACACCAGCAGGAACGTGGGAGAGGGCCAGGACGGCCTGTGCTCTGCTGAGCTGACGGAAGCCTCGGTCACACATCATAAACCAGAAGGCAGGCACTCTCCTGGTGGGCTGTGGGGCCTTGGCTTCCAGACCCAGGCAGCTGCCCGCAGGGCATCCGTCACTCGCTGTGATCCAGACGCCGCTTCTGCCGCACGCTGACCTGGCCAGGATGGAGACGCTCTCTCCTGAAATGGCCCCTGCAACTATTTGACCTTTGATCAATTGAGTGATGCTAAAAAATAAAAAAATCAGCCTGGATTTTCAGCTGTGGGTTGGAGAGAAAAACCAGCAGACCAGGGTGACTTCACGTTGGGGGTTCGCTTTTGAATGTGCAGCACGTCCCTTCCCCCAGGTTCCACCGTCTGCCTCCTCCAAGAGGCAGGACCCCTGTTGGATCCGCCGAGTGAGTGAGATATGCCTCCCACGACGTGTGCCTTCCAAGGGCTGAGGGGGTCTGGAAAGGCGGCCAGCAGGGCTTCGGGGTGGCGGTGGAAGGGGCGCTGTGGGGCAGGCCCCTGTTCACCCATCTTTGATAAGGAGCACGTGTCGCCAGAGCAGCAGAGGCGTCTGGCGAGGCACAGGGTCCCCTAACGTCAAGTTTGTCTCTGACCTTAGAGTGTCTGATGTGCGCGCCGGTGGCTGCTGCACGCAGTGAACACAGCGCTCCCACGGCCAGCTCCCCAGACTTGTGCGTCTGCAGCGATCTGGGCTGAGGACAGGGAGCCGAGAAAATAGTGGCGGCAGCAGGAGTGAGGGCCCCAGTGGACACATATTAAGGGCGTGTCCTGGAAGCCCCGTTCCTGCAAGTCAGGGCAGAGGCCAAGGGGGGAGAAAGCACCTGAGAACCAGACCCAGCCCAGCCCAGCCCAGGAGGACACCAGGGCCTGGGTACCAGACCACGCAGACAGAAACCAGAAGCCCCTATCCCACCACTGGCTGGCTGGGCAGCTTGCAGGCAAGATGACTACCTCCTGCTCCCAGTCAAGTTCTTCCTGATCCCTTCTGCCGAAGAGTGGGCGGTCCTTACTGCATGTTATCAGACACCCGCTGCGCCTCCCCAGGGGTTGCTGCGTGGATGGGAACCACGGGCTGGGGCTGGGGCTGGGGGGCCTGCTTCGTGGACAACCTGAACCCATGTCCCATGGGCAGTAGTGCTGCTGCCGGCACACCCGGGCCTCATCCCAGGAGCCCCAAAGGGCCCGCTTCTGCCCAGGTGGAGGGTCGATCCTATTTGCTGTGACGAGGCCCGGTGCTGTGACTTCCACTAAAACAGCACAGAGGTTAACCACCAAAGTGTCTGGTGTGCACAAGGCTCCCGGCGATGCAGTCAGGGGTCACAGGTGAGACTTGGGGGCTTCTGGCTTTGTGTCCCTGCACGGCTGCTCTCAGCCCACTGGCCTCAACACCTCTGGGCCTCAGCTCATTTGCTGGCCAAGCAGGTGCTTGAAAGAATAAATGAAAAAGCAGACAACTGAGTGAGGGGTGCACATCACAGGAGGGAGGCCATGGTGCGAACGTTGCATGTATTCTGAGAGCACTGGGGAGCCATTGACGGTTCTAGCAGGAGGGCAGGTGTGGATTCAATTGAACTTGGGTGGCCTCCGCTGTGGCTCCCATTCTCAAGCCCAGGGGAATTGGAGAGCAGTAAGAAACTGAGAAAGGATGCCCCAGACCCCTGTCAGAAAGTCACCCGGGCATAATGTTCCCGGAGAGAAGCTTGTTCCTGAAATTTGAATCTACCGCTGAGCCCAAGTGATCGTTTTCCCGTTAACGCTCTTCATTTTAGCACGGCAAGGGAGGGTGCTCCCTCCCCCTCCCTCTCCCCTCAGCCACAAAAGGCTCTAATGAAAATAACTTCTGGCAGCTGTGTTTACCAGACGCTGATGTGGGAGGGGATGTGACATTTTCGTACAAATAAAATGTATAAATGCGTGCAGAACGCGGAGCTGGCGGCAGAGCTGCAGCGCTGGTGCCAGTTCCGCTTCCGTGAGGCCACAGTGGCCAAAGTGGGCTGTGGCCCCTCCCCTTCCAGCGAGGCCAGAGCCTCTCAGCTCAGAACGACGCCCTTTCTAGAAGGAGCTGACCCAATGGCACAAGGGGCACGCGGCCCCCAGAGGTGGAGCCTGCAGGAGGCAGGCAGCGCTTCTCGGTTGCGGGCGACCAGAGCACAGCTCAAAGCAGTGTGGTTCCCACTGCAGCTCCCATGGAGGTCCGGCTGGAGGAATGGTGGACCTGGGGTTCACGTGGCACCCCAGGACGTCCTCACTGCTCCCCCAGTGCAGGCCCCCGGGCTGGTTCCCGCCCTCCTCACTTCCACCCTGGTGGTCCAGCCATCCCAGCATCCAGAGACTTCCTCCCCCAGCGGTTCCAGGGAAGCGATGGAAATGACCGTCATCGACTCAGCCTCAGTGGTGCGTCCGCCCGTGACCAGTCGGGGGAGCCTGGGCACTGGGGCCTGTGGATGGGCCAGACCAGGGTCACGTGTCCCCAGCGGAGCTGCAGGTGGAGTCCGCCAGCCAAGGAGCTGGCCCGAGACAGGGAAGGGGCGGTTTCCTGCATAGCCTTGGAGGTGCTGTTCTCGGAGGAGAGGAGGCGTCGGGAACAACGTGTGTCCGGGAAGAGATGTGAAGCGCTGGCTTCCGCGCAGGAGGAGGAAGCAGTTCAGGAGGAGGTTGCGGAGGCCGAGCTCCGTGTCCCTGCACAGCCGGGCGTCTCCGCCAGCTGAGCACGGCTCCTGTCCGGGGAGCTGGGAGGGGACGCAAGGGCGTGGGGGGAGGTGAGGGGCCGGGAGGTGAGCATGAGGCCGGAGGAGGGAAGGGCTCGAGGACATGCGGGACGAGGCTGCAGGCAGCTTGGGCGTCATGAACAAGTCGAGGTGCAGAGCGGGTGCAGGAGGCAGTGGAAGGTTGGTGGGGAGGGCAGAGCTCGGTGGTGGAGCGCATGCTTAGCAGGCACGAGGTCCTGAGTTCAATCCCGAGCACCTCCACTAATAAATAACCTAATTACTCCCCCCAAGATATCTTTTTTTTGAAAGACTGATTTTTTTTTAGATGAAGTAGAAGTCATCCGCCTCACAGGGCACAAGGGGCTTCCTGGTGGGGCATCTGCTTGAAACTAGAAATAACCCACACGGCGCCTCAGTACTGACCCAGGTTCCTGTCCGAGAGGACATGTGGGGCGGACAGAACACATATCTCAAAGGGGAGACCGTCCTGTTCCCCGGGACCTGTGAAGACGTCACCTGGCAAAGGGAACTTTGCAAATGGGAGCAGATTAAGGAGATGATCCCGGATTGTCTGGGGTGGGGGGCCCTAAATGCTGTCACGAGGGTCCTCGTAAGGGAAGCAGGGAGGCAGGAGAATCCGAGGAGACTTGATGGCAGAGGTCAGAGGTCAGAGAGAGCCTGGAAGACGCTGGCCTTGGAAAGGGAGGCAGGGCCCCCAGTGGAGGAAGGCAGGCAAGCCTGGAAGCTGGAAGACAGGGAAGTGGACCGCCCCCCACCCAGAGCCTCCGGGGGAGCCCGCTCTGTGCGCACCGTGATTTTAGCCCAGGGAGACCTTGCAGACTCCTGAGCCCACGACTGCGAGATGACAGGCCTGTGTTGTTTGAAGCCACCATGTGGGTGCCGCTTGTCACAGCAGCCCCAGGGCCCCAGGCAGCCCCTCGGCACCTGTTAGTCTCGGGCCTGCAGCTGCAGACGGGGTCTCTAACCCTGAAGAAATGAGGGCGAACAGCCCAAAACCAGCTTCCTTTCCTCCAGCTATCTTTCCACTGCATCCTTTTAAAACCTCTGTGGCGAGGGTGATGGTGACCATCCCGACGGCTGCCGCGTGAAGCTGGGCCTGGTGGTCAGGTCTCTTCATCCCGTGGGCCCGGCCAGGAACGGGGCCGTGGAGCAGCCTGAGGGCCCCACCTCCAGTGAAGTGTCTGATCTGATGCTCCCCGGGACGCCTGCATCTTTGTCAGGGCCTCATTTACCCAAGAGCACGTGGCCCGGAAGACCCCTGCCTTTGAACATGAGCATGTATCCGCCTCTCTCCGGTGACCAGGCCTCTCGCACAACGAGGCAGGGGTGGAGACCGAGAGGGCGGCCGAGGCAGGAGCACGGAGAGGCTGAGCGCCCAGCACCGGGCCGGCCCACGCTGGTGACAGTCCAGGTGCAGACGGGGTGTCAGAGTCTCACTTCTGAAGCAGGCATTAGACCCAGGCTTTAGCTCTGGATGCTCTCCTGGCGGTGCCGGCGGGCCCTGGGTGTCGGTGTGACCCTGCTCTGTGACACAGGTGTGGGACAGCACCGGCAAGAGCCCTGCCACGCCTGGCCCTGCCCCAGAGTCCCGAGTGCCTCCTTCTGGTCCGGCGCCCCCTGCGGGTCAGCTGGGGGGAGGGCTGCTCACCTCTCAGACGGACACTCAGCTGGTGCTCCTGAGGGGCCACGGCCCCTGGGCGTGAGGGGTGAGGCAGCCTCCCCTCTCCTGCCTCCACCTTCAGCCCCACTTCTTTGGGAAAACTAGGGGGCCCCTTTCCAGAAAGAAAAATGCGTTTAAAGTGACGTGGCCTCTCTGATAACTGTTCCACCGTGGGTTTCTTGAGAATCACCTGGCGGTGTGACCCAAGGGAGAGAGCTCAGACCCTCTAACTTCCTTCAAGGAGACATCACAGGCAGGGAGACGCCCACCACCCACCCTCGCTGCTTTTCCCCTTTCAACCACACAGTCAAATACGAGACATAATTTGATGTGACTCACCTGCAAATTGTATGCAGTCCCTCACGGCAAAGTGGCTTTTTGCAGGGCTCAGGATGAATTTCCCCTTTTGTCCAAATCATACAAAATATGCTTTCAGAATTGTTAAGATTTTCTGCCACGCATAAAAATGAGCTCTTAAATCACCCAAAAGGGGGCCAAAATGCAGTAGACAATTCTTACTGAACTTACGGCGGCGTCTCTGTTGTAAGGAATCTGTTCATCCCCCATCCTTGTTCCCGGGGGGGGGGGGTCTGGCCAGCGGGTGGGAAGAAAGCCCTGGTCCCCTAGAGAGGCCCAGGATCCTTCCCAAAAGGTGCGGGGCCCCCAGAAGAGGTTTCGGGGCGTTAGGGAAGTCGAGGTGCCCTCTGCAGCCGGGGACGGGATGTATTTGAAGCGCCTGCGGTAGGAAGATCTGTGTCTGCTTTTGGAAATGATTTCCTCATTAACACGTCTCTGGTTTCCTGGCCGTGGAGAAAGCAGAGAGAATTTCGAAGTTTGTCTTTTCGGGTGTGGCTGGCGTGCGTTGTGATACAGAACCCCGGACCCTGTGAGCCTGTGTGAGCCACCGGGCCCTGGGGTGACAGGACTGTACATCCGTGTCCCCGACGCAAGGGGAGTGTGTTCCGGGGTCCACTCAGCTGGTGGGGGCTGAGGCCCAGGCCACCAAATCTCCATCAGCACCCCCCCAACAAGGGGCTCAGAAATAGGCAAACCAAAGACGAAGAGGCAGAGTTCACGTTTACAGTCATTGGACCGACTCCTCAGCGCAGAGAAGGACTGGGTGGCTGTCCTGTGGTGCTGGGACTTGGGGACGCAGGGGACTTCAGCTACCAGTGGACTGTTGGGTTCAGCACTGCTGGTCAACACGCTGTTGCTGGGCGTCTGCCTCTGTTCTGGCCCTGGTGTCTGGGCAGGTCCCTGCCTTCTGGGCATAAGAAGGTGGAGGGATGGGTAGATGGACAAATGGATGGACAGGTGGATGGGCAGATGGGCAGGTGGAAGGAAGGGGGGCTGGGTGGACAAAGGGATGGATGGATGGATGGATAAATGGAAGGAAGGAAAGAAGGAGAGATTCGGGCATTAAAGATTCCTTAAGGATAAAACAGTGACTGGAGGAATTTGGGTTTTGGCGCCCAAGAAATCCCTGACGGCTCTGGCTTAGTGAAGAGGAAACTTGGAAAATTTTCAGCTGCCTCTGGTCTGTGTAACACTGCGTTCCTCTCAGATTTGTAGGTTTTATGGCATTTGTCACGGGGACATTTTGGTTAATTGTGGGACAATGAGTCCATAAACAAATTCCCCGCAAGTAGTGACCAGCGGCCCCCCGCCCAGCTCTAGCCTTTCTTTGGAAAAATGCGCTTAGTGAAAAGATGTAAAAGGAAAAATTGTGACTGGTCCTCACTTGGCCGGTTTTATAAAAATCCAGCGCCTTTTTATATAGATGGAAACGACAGATGGGAGTCTATTAAAATAAATACGAAGTCACCGCGCCATTCAGGGCTGGCGGCGGGACTCACCTCCTAAGATTCCGATGCTCTGTTTCCTCCCTGGAACGTGTTTATGTGAGTTTATGTGCCGGGTGTAAATATTCGGAGTGCAAATGAGTACACACAGCTGTATTTTCCACGTCTGTGTGGTACAGGGCGTATGATAAATCCTGAGACCCATATGTCTGCAAAATTCTGCTCCTTGAAAGTGGGGGGTAGGAGACACGAGGATGCCAGAGGGGAGCCGCCGTCACAAGAGGAAGTGATCCACTTCAGACGCTGTTTCTGTCGCACAAGAGAAGGATTGGTCCGAAGCTCTCACTCCCCGGCTGTGAGCACACGCATTGGCTTTCCGCGAGCTGTCCCCCTGCCCCCTGGTCCCCACACAGCGGATCCTGGAAGCCAGTGGGCAGGCGGCCTGGGCAGTGGGGATACCTGCCCGCCGGCGGCAGCCAGAGGAACATGCCAGCCCTGAGCTTTGTCATCATCCTGCAGGTGGGCTGGCAGCTCAGAGCCTTACTTGTGCCTTAGCTGCCAATGTGGCAAAACACATTCTTTATATGAAATCTCATCTTCAAAGCAAAAATTGAGATGTGTTTGCCTGCGCACAGGGTGACTCTTTCTGTAGACCATGACAGGCCTGATGCTCTGAGCCGGGCCCTGTGCTGAGTAAATGAGCCTGGTTAAAGCCCTTTTTCTCGAGAAGCCTCTCTTGCCTGCAGCAGCGTCTCCCGCCTACGCGGGTATGAGCAGGGCTGGCCTGGCTCTCGTGGTCAGAGAGAGAGACAGGAGGCCAGTTCTGCCCCACCAGGATGGTCCAGACGGCAGCCAGAGCGGGGCACGTTTAAGGTTCATCCTCAGCTCTCGGATTCCTCCCCGAGGAGGACTGACACCTCCTGTGTGGCAGGGATGCAGATACAGCCCTTCCAGACGAGGTCCCCACCCTCCGGACACGGAGCATCCTAGGAACCACCAAACAAACGGAGGAACAAAACCACTGCCCGTGGAAGGATGCGGTCAGGAGTGCTGCCGCGGGGGGCGGGGGCTGCCTGGGAGGGGGGCTCGGAGGGCCCCCCCGCAGAGGCCCCCGGAACTGCCCAGTCAAGGGAGCAGCAGTCAGGGAGCCGGTGGCTCTGAGCCTCCTCGTCTTCAAAACTCACATCCATGGCGTAGGTCTGATTACTGAGTGGGGCAGGGGGCATCTCGGACCCTTTTACGTAACGCACTTTACTGCCCAAAAGCGGCTGTCACCATGGCCCCGAGCCGACCACTGGCGTGTCTTCAGCCTCGGCCTCCCCGTGGGCTCTCCTGCTCTGCAGACCTCACATGGACACCGTCCTGCACCACGTGGCCGTTGGCCTCCAGCTTCTCTTTTCATTGAGCACAACGTTTGGGGATCTGTTTTTTCCCCTAATGTTGTTCTTCAGAACCGTACATGTGTCCCCACTGGCTTCAAAACCGGCGTCCACCTACTGATCCCCCAAAGCTGCTGCCTCCCAGGGGTGAAGTAGGCACGCTCTGGGGACTGAACGGGAAGTCTGTCCACCAAGCCGCTCCCACCCTGCCTGCTTCTCCGGGATGCGGGACACGGCAGCTCCCCTGGGAACTGCGTTCATCCGTCCCGCTCCGCCTCCCTCAGGACACTTCTCCGTCCTGCCGCCTGTGGGGACTGCAGCTTGCTCTGTCAGCTCGCTTCCAGACTGGACCCAGCACATCCAACGAGTTCTCACGATGGCCATTTCCGCCCTTGGGCGGTGTGAGGCCATCCTCCGGATGCCCTTCCACGGCCCTGACTTGGGACACCCGAGGCCCCCCACCTCGAGCCCCAGGATCTCAGTCCTCCCGGGGGAACACCCACATCGGAAGCCTTGAAAGGGCCCAGTGCGGGAACCTGCGTCATGTCAGGATGTACAGACGGCCATTTGACACCCCAGATGGCCGCGTTCTGGAAGAAAAGCTTTTCCTTCCAGACCCCTCTCCCTCCTTTTATCGGAGGAGACTTTGCAATTCTTGAAGTTTCCGATAAACACTGAAGGCAAAAATAAGACCCATCCTAGCACCATCAGAGGTGGGGGGTTTTTTTCCCAGTGAAAATAGACCAGTGGCATCTGTCCTGATAATTTTACAAGTTTTTCTGCCAAGAGAATAAGGGTCCTGCCAGCTTTTCCTAAAGGAATCAGAATGTCCGTGAAACTCCTGGAGTTTTCCAAACTGTTTGTGAATCTGATGACGGCTGCTTTCCCTGCACACCCGTCTCCCCGTGAAGTGTCTGCCCATCCCCACATCTGCTCTGCTCAGGAGCCCTGGGAGCTGGCTGTCGACTGAATGTGTGTCCCCCAAACCCATGTGCTGAATTGTGTGTGTCCCCAGGGTGATGTGTCAGGAGGTGGGGCCTTTGGGAGGTGATCAGATGGTGAGGGCAGAGCCCCATGAATAGGATAAGTGCCCGTATAACAGGCCCCAGAGAGCTCTCTCACCCGTCCACATGTGAGGACACAGCACGAAAACAGCTGCCTGTGAACCAGGCACCAATTCCTTGGTTGTGGGCTCTGGCCTCCAGAGCTGTGAGAAATAAATTTCAGTTGTTTATAAGCCCCCAGCCTGGGATGGTTTGTGACAGCACCCGGAGCAGACTAGGACTCAGAAGCAGAAGCCCGTGTGAGTGCACATGTGTGCACGTGTGTGCATGTGTGTGCACGTGTGTGCATGCATCAACCGAAGGCGATTAGCTCATTACAAACCTCCCTCGAGGCAGACCGAAGCCGCCTCTGGAAGCCCACCGACAAGGTGCTGCGCGGTCTTAGCATCTAGCAACACAGGCGCTCACCAGGCTGTGCCGTCCCCCGACAGCGGCCATAAACAGACATCCCCCCGCCCCACTGCGTCCTGGCCAGGCCCGTCCCGTTTAACTGGCAAAGCTGCTGCTTGTCCAGCTCTCCCGGAGGCCAAGCACCTCCTTTCACGAGAGCTGCGGGGGCACCCTTCCCTCCTCCTCGGGGCTCCTCTCCCTGTCTGGTTCCTGACACCAGATATAACCCACTGGACAGAACCAGACAGTGTCTTTTTTCCCTTCTTCCCCCTGTGGGTATGATTTGTTAAAAATAGTTTCTTGCAAAACCCAGAATCTCCCGGGCGGGCGGGTACTTGTCGGCACTGGGAGGCAGCTGGGTGCCAGGAGGAATGAGGGTGTGTCCACCTGACGGGGGCGGGGGGGTGAGCACCTCAGTCCACGTCCATGGCTGGGCCGAGGGGAGGCCCCTCGCCGACTCAAGCAGCCCTCGAGTCAGTGAGCTTGCCTGAAGTCTACCAAGCAGCTGGGGAGTTATTTTTAGGAGTAGTTTTAAGCACAAAGAACAACCCTATTTAAAAACAGACTTGACAGTGTGAAATAGGCGAGGACTTCCTTTCTGGCAAACAAACTTGCTTAAGATTCCTTAAATTCCCAAGTAAATGATTTGGAAATTTTTCCCCCTTAAAGCCTGATCAGAGGGACACCCTGACTGACAGCACTGATCTCAGGAGCACCTGATGAGGCAGCATTTATTCTAAAAAGTGAAAACGTGGTCCTACAGTGGCCGTGTCTAGGGCATGACAATACTTTCCAGGGAGCGAGCTCAGCCCGCCTCGTGACCAAGGCAGGTGCGGGGGCTTCCGGTGTGGGTTGGATTTTTTCAGTATCCGGGCTCTTCCTACGAGGAAACCAACTCCTGTTAGTTAAAGGTTACCAGTTTAGTTCTTCAGTCTTGATGTTGCTAGTATTCACTTGGGTAGCACTGAAGTTCTGCAGACCCAGGCCTGGACAAAACGCGGGGCCGGCTAGCCAAGATGGAGCTGCACCTCAGAAGCCGGGTCTGCAGCCTGGGGGCCAGTCCTCCCACCCGCTCCAGCCCTGGGGGCTCAGAGGCCCTTCGTAAACAGCGCCACTGCTTTAACTCCAGGGGTTGACACACAGCCCAGAATATTCTTACCCAACAAGGGTGTCTCTCTACCAGCATCAGATTAAACATCACTGTGCAAATAGTCACCAAATCCAGTTAAACTGACCTGCTTTGGTCCTCGTCTCCCTCCCCTCCCCCGTCCTCCCCATCCCCCTTCCTCCTCCCTTCCATCCTTCCTCCCCATCTTCCCCATCCCCATCCCCCCTCCTCCCTCCTCCCCTCCTCCTCTGCCCCAGGACTTACTTCACAAATGCCCACGGCCACCAACCAGATCAGGAAGGAAAGGAGAAATGGGAAAGTAAGTGTGTGTGTGTGCGTGCGCACGCAGATAGAAACATGTAAATCTCTGCGTCCCTGACATAAATCAGCACCCGTTACAGCCCTCCTCGGATTTCTAAGCCTTATGTGAATCTGCAAAGAAATAAAGCCCCTTGTTTCTGCCAAGGAAGGAAAACTCTTCACCTCATCTTGGTGCAAGGAAACCTCCAACCATGAGGGGAAACGAGGTCCCCTGAGGGGTGCAGATGTGTGTGCCTTTTACATCTGTTTCCATCACTTGTGTCCTCACATTTAATCAAGGAATTTAGAAGGGATATTTCTTTATTTCCAGAGGCATCAAAGGCATTTTACTTCCTCTCTGGTCAACATATTCCTAAAAGGATCTGTTTTAAACAGACTGACCTCACGCTCATCTCCTTTAGGCTTAAAAGAGAAAAAAAAGATGAGGAAAAGCCTCAGCCTCCGTCTGAAATCACGGAATTTGCTCACCGTGGGTGTGTATTGTGCCACGTGTCCTAACAAGTGTGTATTGACTGAACCAGGACATCTTCCCAGACAGGCGCCCTGGCCAGCATTTCCCGAGCGCTGGGGTGTGACGGGGCAGGGGGCACATTTACAGCACCTTCGCACCATCGCAAAACCATCCGTGCTCCCTGGGACTCAACTTGCAGCCACTTACACACATTTCTGCCACAATTGATCAGAAAAATTGATTTAGATTCTATTTTAATGCGCTGTTTTCTACCAGCAAGGGAGTGTGTTTTCACAGATGCTGGATGGGGCCTCAGAAATGCCCGTGTGGATACTGGTCATAAGTTAGCATGTCTTCCTGAAACCCTGTAAACTAACAGCGCCGGGAGGTTTATGAAAGGATTTTTTTTTCAGTTTTCCAATTAAAATGAGCTGTGAGGGCAGCCAGCCCTGGGGAGGCTCGGAGACACAGCATTTGGGGCTTTGAATGGCACTTGGGGATCTGGGAGCGCTCTGTTAACTGTCACCGGATCTCCTGGTCACTTGCTGGCAGAGCAGAGTGTGACGGGCTGGTTCCTGCGTGGACGGCGGGCCCGGGGGCCGCACCAGGGCCAGCCTCCCGTCCAGGGCCTCTGGCGTTCATTCCTTCATTTGCACATCCCCCCACTGCCTGCTGCGCGCCGGACGCTGTGCTGGAAGGTGGGTGGGAGGCCTGGAGAGCGGGTAGAAGTGGGCTTGTCCCGTGCTCCGTGGAATCTTTTCGAGGCTACTTCTGATGCAGCAGCTGAAGATCCCCTGAGCCAGGACAGCAAACAGACACGTGCAGATGCCTCGGGTCCCTGAGCAGGAAGGCCCCACTTTGGCTCCCTGCCACCCGGAGCCCTGCTCTGTGGGGGCCCCCACCCCGACTCCCTTCTGTCTGATCACCCAGCTTCCCTGTACGGCAGTGTAGGTCCCTGGACTTGTCTGTGTCCATTTATTTCCTGGGGACTTTCAGCCTCTCCAGCTAGAATGTGGAGAGTAGCAGCCGTGCCTTGTCTGGAACAGAAATGACGGCAGAAGGTGCCCCGACCGTGTGCGGAACCGGACGGTGGTGGTTCCCCCGCTCCCGCCTGTGGATGGCCGGGTTCCGCGCTCTTTGTGAGAAGGTAATATTGTCACTAGTAGCTCCAAGTTACCCTCCAACCAGAAGTAATTCTCAGACACCAGCAACGGCACCCTCCTCTAAACTTGCAAAACAGAAAGACGAAAGGGTTTCAGTGGCAAGGAGTGAGCCCTCCCTCACTTGCTGTGCGTTTTTCAGGAACCAGGATGCTGTTTGTGTTCTGTTTCATCCGGTGCTTTTCTCCCCATCCTACCAGCCTGTTCACCTTCCCAGTTTTTACGCAGAGAAATTTACTTCTTATTTAGGTCAAGGTGAAATTATCAAGACGACCCTCTGAGGGGAATGAGGGAGCAGCAGCATTTAAATCGTTGTTGGCAGATGAACTGTGAACTGGGATTTCAGGCTGGGAAATGACAGTGCTTTCCTGGAGGCCACGCTCCTGGGCCCCCCAGGATAAGGAGCTCACTTGGAGGGGGCTGAATCGGGACACTGGGATAGAAGCAAACACCGGAGGCTTGCGGCCCCTAGATGTGTCCGGGGGAGTGCCAGGCCGCCTGTTATCCCGCAACCTCCCGCATCCTTTGGAGGCCCCCGTCCACCCCACTCCCACCCGATACTGGAAAGAGATTAGCCAGCGATTCTCTCCGGGGCCTGGGAGCCGCCCTCAGAAGGCTGGGTGCCTGGCGTGGCCCAGGGCCGGCGCTGACAGCAGCTAAGTGAAATGTCACGCTTCCAGGTCCCAGCACCGCCAAGAGCTGGAATGCGGCCTGTGGCGCCTTCAGAGCCTGACAGCTAAATCTTTCATTCTTTCTGCTCCCAACATACGGCATGAAGTCGGGTGTGAGAGAGGGATTTCTCTGGGTAGGTGTGGAAAACACATGCACTGCTTTCTCTGCTTGGCTGCAGAGAAAGATCAAAACAGCCCTGCTTTCTGAGAGCAGAATTTTAATGCTTTGAAGCCATGCCTCCACGTTGGTAGTGTTGATAGAACTAATGCCTCCTCAGAGGGATGAGCACTGCACGGCAGACGCCCGGCAGCCCGGCAACGAGACACACCCCTTCTCGCGGTTGCCACACCCCTTCTCACGGCCCGGGGTGAGCAGGCCGGCCGGGAGAGACCCCCTGCCCGGAGGCAGTGCCCACTCGATTTTATGTGGCTCTTTGTCCCTGCCGTCCTGCTGGAACGACCCTGGGGGGGTCACAGTTTGGGAGAGAGTGATCCCTGACCCCCACCCAGCCCGCCCCCCCGCCCCCAGCACTTCTCATCCGGAGCCGGAGCTCCAGGAGCTGGGTGGTCAGGAGGTCACCGGGCCCTGCAAGGCAAGGCTTGGTGCAGCTGTGTGTCGGGGGACGAGAAATCGGGGGACACTCAAAATCTCGAGCAGGGCCTCGCAGGGAGTGAGACACTGGCCGAGCAGTCGCGGCATCCCGGGGAGGAGCGTCCACTCTGCGAACAGCTAACCCGGAACAGCGCCGCGCCCCGAGGGCTCCGCCCCTCTGCCTTCACGCTCACCTCGTCTCTCCAGGCCCCTCCTCCCCGCGGGAGCAGGGCGGGGTGTCCGCTGTTTCCCGGGCATCGGCCTCGGTGTTTCCTCATGGTGTTTCCCAGCCTCGGGGCTGCTGACACGTGGGGCAGGTGCCACCTCCACTCCGTTCTCATCATGGGACTTGTAACAGCATCCCTGGCCTCTGCGCATCAGACACCCCTAAGTCCACCCCCGGCTGTGACGCCCAAAACCGCGCGGACCCGGATTGAAAACCACTGTCTGGGAGTAACCGTTAGGAACGGGCACCAAACCTTAGGTGTGGGGCCCCGTCACGTCCTCCGGGACGTCGTCCTGCGAGGAGCCCAGTGCTCAGTGTCTGAAATTACTTGTTCGCTAACGACCGACCGAGGACAGACTGAGAAGTCGTTCAGCTGGCACGTCCTCGGGGGACCAGGTCCAGCCGAAGACCCTCCCGCTTCGTGTTACACAGGAACGGCCTGCGCGCCCCACCGTGGGACACATGTTTACGTGGCTGTTATCTGGAGAAAGATGACTCTTTCCTCCTCATTACAGCCTCGGCCACGGGCATGATTTATCAGAACCTTGGTTTGAAATATGCAGTGGCTTGTAGACGCTCTGACCTTCTCCGTGTTCCCGCGTTTAATTGGCTTGATCACCCCATCCTCCTGTAAAGGTCGCTGAGCTGTAAATGCACACTGGGGACAACTGATAAGCTCGGAGCAGGGAGGCGCGTCCCCATGACTCACACGCCGCCCCCACCATCAACCCGAGTCCCTGCGAGCCCCGGGGGGGGGCAGCGCGGCGACCCCGGAGGGCTGGTGGGGGCAGGGCTGGTTCCCGGGGCCCGGAGACCAGAGGCCGGCCTGCCCAAGAGCAAGCTCATCCTCTGGACCAACAGCAGACCTCTCGTCAGGCTGCTGTCAACTCAGGATGTTGTTATTTCCCAGGGGGAGGGCAGAGCTCAGCGGTGGAGCCCGTGCGTAGCATGCACGAGGTCCTGGGTTCAGTCCCCAGTACCTCCGTTAAAGTAAATGTAAAAACTCATTACCCACCCTCCCAAAACAAAAACAAAGTACACACACAAAAAAAGAAATTACTCTTTTTAGCAGACAAGCTGCCACCAGCAGCGCCCTTGCCCAGTTACTTCTCCAGGTCCAATGAGACCCACCCCACGGCCTTCACCACTGTCTCGCTGAGGTCCCCGCGTCATCGGCGTTAAAATGAGAATGGAGCTGATGAGAAATCAGGGTGAAGGAGGAACCTTGGGGAAACAGGCTGTGTGGGAAGTGGGCAGAGAGCCCGTGGGGCTCCCCGAGGCTCTGTGCTTCCTCCGCACCCCCGGCGCACACTTGTCCCCAAGAAACCAACGAAGAGTGTCCCCAGATCTGCAGGGGCAGCTCGGCACGGCTGGCGGTCACCGAGGGGGTTGTCGTGGGACTTGAGAGTGAGGAGAGGGGCTTTCATGAATGCCCCGGTGGTCTCTGGACAAAACCCCAGGCTGTCAGAACGAGGGGCAGCTGGCCTCTGAGAGCTGAGCGAGGGTGACGGGCAGGAAGGACGCAGCGGGCCTCTGTCCGCGGGAAGGATCCCGCCCCAGCCCGCAGGGCCGCGCTTGTGAACTAGAGCGGGGCCCCTCCCAGCGCCGCCAGCGCGGCCAGCGCCGGGGCGGGTCTGTGGGTGTGGTGTAGCGTCCGGAGTCCCTGCGCCCCGGTCAGTGATGCGGCCACTGTGCGGCCACGTGGAGGTGAGCGCGACCTCGATTCAGAGTTAAAGCGGCACAAGGCGGCCGCTTGTGGTTCCACACTTTTTCATTTATCTGGATGTGCTTCTCGAAACCAGAGACTGCACCTGCCGCAGAGTCCCAGGAGCGGCGTGCTCTCCGGGCCAGGCAGTGCAGCCCGCGGAGAAGGCCCAGGGTGTGTGTGCCTGCCTTTTCCAAAGCACTTTGAAAGATTTTGCAACTAACCTGCTGTTCCATTTGATGGCGACCTAGAGTTCTTAATCGACATCTGTCACTTTTCTCCAAAGCCAGTAGGGCCTGGGGCGCCTGACGACCTGCGTGTTGTGCAAGGAGGTCCTGCTAGGCACGTGCCAGACGGGAGAGTGTGCGTGTGTGTGTGCGTGTGTGCATCTGCCGCTGTGCAGAGGGCATTCAGTCTCCTCCTCTGCAAAGCTGACGGATCGTGCTCCGTGTGCCGCAGTCACTGCCCCGCGTCAGGGAGAGGGGTAGACACACTAGATGTCACCCTCCTTTTCCGAATTTACAGGCAGGCGGTGGGAGGGCTCACAGAACTACCAGGGGCCGTTGGATGCTGTAAACACAGCACAGATCAGACTAACTATGAGGTGTGGGGCCTCGTGACCAAGCTTGCTGTGTCCAGCCCTCGGGCTCCCATCTTCTCCTTCCTTCGGTGTGTACTGGCGCTCCTACCTCCTGCGGGGCTGCTGTGTGCGGGCAGGAGCTTTGTGGGGCTCCTTCCCAGCTGGAGGAGATGGGAGAAAAACACAAACACAGAGGCATAGTGGGAGGTGGCAGTAAGGGTTCCGGAGAAAACAGGCCGGGTGTGGATGGACGTGGGAGATGCTGAGCGGGAAGGAGGCGCCTGTGGGGTGGAGTCTCCGCAGAGGAGGAGCTGGGGGGGGGGGCAGCATGGCTGGGAGTGGGGGTGACATGTGACCTTGCAGCATGTTTAACCCAATCTTGAAAACCCATCATTTGCCTGTTCCCACAAATCGGTGGGAAGAGGGGGGCTGAGGTTAGAACAGGGGAGCCTGAGCCTCTAAACCCCCTCCCGCGGCCCTTCCCCTCCCACCTCCTCCAGTGCACCCTTGGACCTGCGCCGGGACCAGCGCGTGCGGCCAGCTGGTCTACCACCCCCACGCCGCGTCTCCTCTGGGCCCTGTGGGCCCTGGATGTGGCTCTCGGGGCCCCGGGCTGGGGCTTTCTGTGCTCACACCAGACCCTGGGCCCCGGTTGGCCTTCCCCCCCAAGAACACTTGTCCTTTAGTTTTGAGTTTAAGCACCTGGATTGGATGTGGATTTAAATAATATTTTCCTGGGGCTTGCATTTTTCATTTGGAAATACTGATTGTGACCTTTCAGACTCCCAGTTAAACATTTCCAATGAGATGAAAACGTTGAATAAGCAGGCACGGGGCGCGGGCAGATTTGTGCCCTGGGGACGCGGGAGAGGCCAGGCAGGTGGCCACACCCGTGAGCGCTGGGGAGCCTGCTCTCTGTCTCAAGTAGAGAGAAAAGCTGAGTTCCTCCTGGGCCCCATCCCCCTCGCCTCCCCCAAGGCCAGGCTGTGAGCCCCTCAGAAGCAGCAGAACCAACCAGCTGGGGATCAGGAGTCAGTGCCTGAAGTTAACCTCCCCAAGGTCGTTGGTACCTGGCCACTTCACATGTGGCCACCTTGTGGCCAGTGTGCACAGCTGCCCGGAGGGGCATGAACCCTACAGAATCCCAACCTCCCGTCTAGCAGGGAGACCAGCAGGAACTGCTTCCTCCCTCTGCAGGTTTCAGGACCAACTTTTGCAGCAGAGCAAGAACGCTGGTGCTAATTCGGGTGGTTTGGAATGGAAGAGGCCCGCTCGCCAGCAATATGGGGTGCCTTTGTTAAAGTAGGGTGTGCTTCGCGGGGACTCTCTCGCTTCCAGGCAGCACCAGCTCTTCTGGATGCCCGGCCACGTCCTTGTAAGATAGGACAGCAGTCTGCTCTCAAGCATCCCGGCCTGAGGCACAGCCCCGGGCACTGGGAATCCAGCCACTTCAAGGTCAACCCCGGGGGCAGGCAGCAGGGGCAATGAGCATGGGACGAAGCAGAAGTCGGGGGCTCTGAGTGGGTGGGGTCATGTCTCACCTGCGCTGGTGGCCTTAAAGAGGCCTCGGTGTCCCCAGATCTTTTGAACTTTCCAGACAAGCTGAAAATCTGGATTTGTTTCATGCGAAACTTGCCAGTGTCTAATCTCTGCGGTCTAGTCCAGGCTTTCTCAGTCTCAGTACTGTCGTCACCGTGAGCCCACGGACTGCTGTGGGGCCGTCCTGTGCCCTCAAGGATGTTTAACAGCAACACTGGACCCCGCCCACTAGACGCCAAGAAGGCACTCTCCACACTGTGACCACCCAGGATGTCTCCAGACACAACCAGTGACCCCTGGGGGCCAAAAGCCCCCCCCGGGTGAGAACCAGGGATTTAGCCTGTGAGCCTTCATTTTGTGAATTCTGTAGTAAATCGACCCAAAAGACCTTGTATGAGTTAATAGGCAGCTGAGCCCAGAAATGCACGCAGGGCTCAGAGGCTCCCTTGAGTGCCTGGGGCTTCTCCGCCCAGCCCGTCCCTGCCCCGGGCCCCTTGCCCGGTCCCACCTCAGCCCCAGCACGCCCACCCCCTTCTCAGCACTGGACGGGCCTCACTCCAGCTGCAGGCAGACCCGCTCACGAGCCTGGGATGTGGCTTCATTCAGAACTGCTTGTTCCTCCTTCAGAGAGATTCCACGCCCAAGCTCCCTCTAGACCCTCCTCTAGACACCCAGGTGGACCCTTGTCGTGAGTTCTGTGAAATGCGCAGAATGCTGTTCAGCCACCTGGGGGACGTGCCTTCCAGCCAATGGGGGACGTGACGGGTAACAGCCCGCCTGTGGGGCCAGGCTCACCCCGAACCACAGTGCAGACGGCCAGCCCCCACGCTGCGGCTTTCGAGTCTGGCTGACCTGGGCAAGACCGCCGTGCCCCCGGGCCAACCCAGGCAGCAGCAGGGGCTGCCCTGCCTGAGGACCCTCCCGCAGCGTCCCTGTCAGTCTTGGGGGCTGTGGGGATGCCCTTCATGGAAGCAGCAGCTGTGTCCTCTGCTGCCGCTTTAAAGGGACCCTCCCTCCAGAGACCCACCCACAAGGGTCTCACTCAGACCCTTGCAGGTCCAGACGAGCCGTAAACAAGAGGTGGGTTCACAGCGGTGCCGCCTGGCCATTCACCCTGCCCGGACCTGTGAGCCAGCATCTGCTCTTCTCAAACAGCAGGCGCTTCAGTGGAGTTTTAAATTAGGCCGAAGCCTGCAGGATGGCCGGGAGGCTCCTCTTGCAAGGGGTTTGCTGGGCTCTTCTCCAGACACTTGTGTCAACAATGAAAAATTACATCACTAACGGCCAAATCAAATACCCCAGTTGTGTCAAGATTCCCCAGATGTGATGTGCAGCGCTCGGAGCCCCTTGTAAATTCCACGTTGCTTCCCCCCCTTAAAGACGCCTGGAGATTTCTGCACCGCGTGCTGGCGCGGCTGACTCCCTCTGCCCCTCGCGGCAGCCAGCGCACCCTCCCTGCACCCCCACCCTGTGCTCACACCCCAGAGCAGAGGGAGCCATCCACCTCCCGCTCTGGACTGCCGCTGTGCTTGGAAAACCCTCAGGTGCACTCTCCCTTGGCGCCACAGGGGTGGTCCCAGGACCCCCCTCAGAGCTGGGCAGCACTGGTCCTGCCTTAGGGTTCGTGCTGACTGGAGGCAGCTCGAGGGGACAGGCGTAGCCCGGGCGCCGCCCGAGAAGCTCTGACAATTGGCAAAAAGCTTCAGTTGGCCTGGGTGGCGGAGACCCACGTCTCTCAGCAGTAACACGTGTGGACAGTTTCCATAAAGACAACGGCGGAGAAAAGGCATGTGATGAGAGGAGGCTCTCTCAGGAGCAGAGAAAGTTTAGCCCAGTGTGGACTCGGGAGGAGGGCCAGACGGGAAGACTGGCCCAACTCGGAGGTGGGTTCCCCAAGCCAGGACGCATATTGTCGGGTCTGCTGGCCGACAAGTGAGCTAAGCCTTTAGAACCCGTTCTCCCTCCAATTCCATGTGAAACGCGCCCGCTGCCTGCCATTTACAAAACGCGGGGCGGACTCCTCAGTGTGCTGTGCTCACGGTCCACATGACCAGTGAACTTCCGCGGAACAGGGTTCGGGCCGGTGCTAACAGTGAGGCTCAGCGCTGGAGTGACATTGTTTGGCCGTCAGCCCCCGGCTTTCCCTTGAACTGCCCGACCGGACATGTACTTTGCATCATAAAGGGAACCAGCGCTTTTAATCAAGATGAACCCAAGACAGCTGGCCTGCCATGCGGCTTTGACGGCCATGGTCCCCTACACCCTCCTCGTGCACGGTGAGCGTGTGATGCGGGAACACCCTGGGCACGGGGTGGAGTGATGTGAAAGCCAGATCAGAGGGCACATTGATGTCCTCGCCCGTGCAGAGCGCACAGCACCCGGCCCTGGTGGGGAGGGAAAAGGTCTCCCCGTAAAAGGGGGAAAGGAACAAGGGCCAGCGAGCACCTTTGTGTGCTGGTTCCGGGAAGCACAGGGCTGGGAGCGCCAGAGCCCCGGCCTTCAAAGCACAGGCGTCTGGGGTCGCGGCCCCGCCGCACGGCTTGCAGGGCTGGGGGCTCTGCAGGAGGCTGCCCACCTCTCAGCCTCCGTGTCCTCACCTGGGGAAGGGATAAGAGCCCCTCCTGGGAGGGCTGCTGGGGGCTTTCACTGACATGCGTCCGTCCCTGGGGCTCAGAGAATCCGGCCACCCCCAGGCCCAGGTGGAAAGTCCAGCGTTCCCTCGGGGGCACCAAACTCGGCCTTCGCGGCCTGCGCGGGGGAAATGTGGCCTGTGTGGCTTCCTCCCGAGGAGACAGAGGCAGGGAAGCCGCCATTAGTGCCACACGGCAGCGTCTGTGCAGCGCTGCTCACGCCCGCCCGCGGCCTCACTCCCGGGAGCCCATGCCGAGCCCACGGCCTTGGCGTCCAGCTCTGCCTGCCACGTAGCGGGCGTCCCAGTGCTTCCTGCGTGAGTGTTCTGTGCCGCTCTTTTCCTGCCTCTTGGGCGCTCATAGCAGGAAAGCCGTGGGAAGGGGCCCCAAGAGAGAGCCTGCCTCTGCTTTGAAGACCATGTTTGCAGACGGGTTGCAGGATGGCAGCCCGAGCTGGCTGGACCCCCAACTCCCAGAGATCCCAGGCTGGCCTCCCGGGCCCTCGAGGCCTCCCAGCTCCTAGGCCACCGCGGCCCCCTGCCAGCCTCCCTCTGTTCCCCTCTCCTGCCAGGAGTGGGGCGCACCCTCTTCCTCCCTCACGGCTCCTCCTCTTCATTGCCTGTCGCCCCACCTGTGAGCACTGCCAGAGGCCAAGCGGGTGGAACTCCCAGGGACCAACGACACCGAAGGTCCAGGGTGGGTCCCACGGGCTGGAGGAACTCCAGGACATGGGGTGGGGCCGGATTATAGGGAGAAGCTGAGGAGGGGACACCATGCGGCCTCTTTGGCAGACAGGAGCTGCCGGGGGATCTGGGGCTGTCAGGGGTGACGCTGGGGACAGGTGGCTCCCCAGACCCTGCCCACGGGTGCTAGACAGGGCGGTGGAAAGACTGTGCCTGTCAGACACCTTTCTAGGACAAGACTGGCCTGGTCAAGCCCTCCCGGAGGGCAGCGAAACCCCTCGTCAGGGCTGTTCCATCAGCGCTCCCGTGCGTCCACTGAGCGCCAGGCACGGAACACGGCCCACGGGGATGGGGTGGCCGGACCCTACCTGCCCCAGACACCCGGCCTGGGGACAACCTCCCGAGCCAGAGGCAGGAGGGATGCTGTGTGGCGGGGAGGAGACAGGTCCTGGGCTGGCGGGCAGGTCTGCAGAGCACGTGGGAGGAGAACCGGAGCTCCTTCCTGGGCGGGCGCGGAGGGCCTGCCTCACCACCGCTCACTCTGAGCTCAGCCAGGAACTCCTCCTACCACAGACAGTGACCGTGTGGTACCGCCCCGCTGTCACTAACAGACGTAGCAGATCGCCCCCAGTTTAGAGTCTTCCAAAGAGACCAGTGACGGCTGCACAGCTCTGCCGCTCATGAGTCCCAGGCCGGGCAGTGCTCGAGCCTCGCCTGTGGGCGCCAGGCTGGTCCCCGATGGCGTGGCCAGGCTCAAGCATCCACTCCCAATGTGGGCGACTCGCACGGCTGTCAGCACGAGGCCTCCGTTCCACGCCACGTGGACTCCACGCAGGGCTGCTCGGGCGTCCTCGCAGGTGATTCCGGCCCTGCCTCAGGGTCATGTGTGGTCCACTAGGCCACACCTCTAGGGCCCTGTCTGGTGTCAGGGGGGCCCACGAGGATGGCCGCCATCTCAGGCCCGGCTGCCTCAGTGGAACCAGGAGAGGGCCCTGAGGCTGTTCCGCCCGGGTGGTCCTGGGGACCCTCCTCTGCTCTCACATCTCCTCTGGGGGTCCTCGATCCACCACCTGACCCTTCTGCCCCTGTGCCAGGGGCCCTCCACATGCCCAGATCCCAGGTCAGGGACATGTTAGCTGGGTTTAGTCCCACCACAGTGACCTCTGACACTGTGAAACAGGGTGCGGGGAGGATCACGGCACGGAAGCCATAATCCCAGTGCGGGCCTGGCTGCGGCGTTTGCTTGGCTGCTGCCCGGGGAAGCGGGCAGTTTAGCCAGGTGTGTCCCCGGCCCCAAGCCTGAGGACCTGCAGGCTGAGACCTGGGCTCCCTTCAAGGGGCACAAGCACTGCCAACACCTGCACACAGCAGTGGCCCCGGGGAGACAGTCCCGGTGGGAAGGGGCTGCCGCAGCCCACGTGTGCTGAGACGCATGCCCACACGCAGGCTGAGCGCAGTGTGGCCAGCAAGCCACGTGAAGTGTTTCTTAACGAACTTCATCTTTTCAGAGCAGTTTTAGGTTCACAGCAAAACTGAGTGGAAGGCACAGAGACTTCCCACAGCCCCCGCCCCGCACACCACCGCCGCCCCCATCATCCACATCCCCCACCGGACGGGACATTGTTGGGACTGATGGGCCTACATGACCCGTCATTGCCCAGGGTCCGCAGGGCTCTCTCCTGGGGTGTACGTCCTGTGGGTTTGGACAAATGTGTGATGTCACGTGTGCACCATCTCAGCACCAACAGAGCAGCTTGGCTGCCCTGAAGATCCCCAGTGCTCCGCCTGCTCATCCCTCCCTCCCCGCCAACCCCTGACCGCCACTGATCTTTGGACTGTCTCTGTCGTTTTGCCTTTTCCAGAATGGCATGTAGACGGAAACCTACAGAATGTAGCTTTTTCAGATTGGCTTCTTTCACTAATAATATGCATTAAGTTCCCCCTATGTATTTCGGGACTGGATAGCTCATTTCTTTTTAACATTGAATAATATTCCATTGTCTGGATAAACCACAGTTTTTCCATCTATTCATCTGCTGAAGGGCATCTTGGTTGCTTCTACGCTTTGGCAGTTATGAATAAAGCTGCTATAAATATCCACGTGCAGGTTTTTGTGTGGACTTAAGTTTTCAGCTCCTTCGGGGAAACACCAGGAAGCACGGTTACTGGACTTTTCGGCCAGAGCACGATTAGTTTTGCAAGAAACCTCCAAACCGTCTTGCAAAGTGGCTGCACCGTCGTGCCGTCCCCGCGGCCGTGAGTGGGCGCTCCTGCTGCCGCCCGTCCTCGCCAGCCCTCGGTGCTGTCAGCGCTCTGGGTTTGGCCGTCCTCGTAGGTGTGCAATGGTAACTCGCTGCTGTTTTAATTTGCGTTTCCCTGATGCCGTAGGACGGGGAGCACCTTTTATGTGCTTATTTGCTGTCTGTATGGCTTCTTTGGTGGCAAGTCTGTTAAGGTATTTTTCCCATTTTTAAATTGGGTTGTTTGTTTTCTTATTGTTGAGGTTTCAAATTTTCCATGTATTTCAGATAAGAGTCCAAATGTGTCTTTATCAGATGTGTCCTTCGCAAATATATTCCCCTAGTCTGTGGCTTGTCTCCTGATTCTCTTAATATTGTCTTTCTCATAACAGAAGTTCTTAACTTTAATGAAGTCCTGTTTACCAGTATTTCTTTCCCAGATCACGCCTTTGGTGTGGTACCTAGAAGTCATCGCCATATCCAGGACCACCTAGATTCTCTTCTCTGTTGCCTTCTAGGAGTTTTTGTACTGTTGTGTTTTACACTTAGGTCTGTGACCCACTTTGAGTTTATTTTTGTGAAGGGTGTAAGGTCTGTGTCTAGATTCGTCTTCACACGTGGGTGGATGTCCAGTGGTTCCAGCACCGTTTGTTGAAGAGACTATTTTTGCTCCATTGTGTTGCCTTTGCTATTTTGTCAAAGATCAATCACCACTATTTACAGGGGTCTATTTCTGGGCTCTCTGTTCTGTCCCATTGATCTGTTTGTCTGTTCTTTCACCAGCACCACTGTCTTAATTCCTGTACTTCTACAGTGAGTCTTGAAGTCAGGCGGTGTCAGTCCTCTGACTATGTTCTTCAATATTGTGTTGACTATTCTGGGTCACCTCCTCTCCCTGTAAACCTTAAAATCACACTGTCAGTATCCACAAAGCAACTTTCTGAGATTTTGATTGGGATTCCACTGACTCTAGATCACATTGGGAAGAACTGACATTGTGACAATATTGAGTCAGCCTATCCATGAACATGGACTATCTCTCCATTTATTTAGTCCTTCTCTGATTTCATTCATTAGAGTTTTGCAGTTTTCCTCATATAAATCTTATACATATTTTGTTAGGTTTATACCTAAGTATTTCATTTTAAGGGGTATAATGATTTGCTTTTAATTTCAAATTCCACTTGTTCCTTTCTGATACGTAAGGAAGTGATGAACTTTCATATATTAATCTTATATTCTATAGCTTTGCTATAATCCCTTATTAGTTCCGGTTTTGCAAACAAAAACAGTTTTATTTCTTCTTTCCCAATCAGTATGCCTTTTATTTCCTCCTCTTGCCTTATCACATTAGCAAAGACTTTCACTGTAATGTTGAAAAGCAAGGAGGAGACGGGGCATCTTTGCCTGGTACCTGACCTTAGCAGGAAAGCTGTGAGTTTCTCATCATTAGGTGTGATGGTAGCTGTCAGGTTTTTCTGAGATAGTCTTTATTAAGTTAAGAAAGATACCCTCTGTTCCTAGTTTACAGAGAGTTTTTATCATGAATGGGTGTCAGATGGTTTTTGTGCATCTGTTGACATGATCATGTGAGTTTTTGTTTTTAATCTGTTGATGCAATCTATTACATTAATTGATTTGGGGGGGAGATAATTAGGTTTATTCATTTATTTTTTTAATGGAGGGACTGGGGATTGAACCCAGGACCTTGTGCATGCTAGGCACGCACTCTGCCACTGAGCTATACCCTCCCCCGCATTAACTGATCCTTGAATGTTGAGCCAGCCATGCATACATGGGATAAACCCACTTAGTCATACTGTATAATTTTTATACATCATTGGATTTGATTTGCTAAAATTTTTTGAGAATTTCTGCATCTATATTTGGGACTGTTGATTTTTACCCAAACCAGAACTGGCAGCTCAGTCCTCTCTGCCTCGTAATTGGCTTGGAATGCCACTGCCCTCTTTTCTCTGCTTCAGCCTGGGTTGAAGCCACCATTGTCCCCTACCAGGGTGACAGCACCATCAACCATCCTGCCACAGCCAGGGGGCCTGTCTCTCCCTGCTCGACACCCCGGCACACACAGCCGTCTGGCTCCTCGCCTCGTTACCTCTTGTCCCAGCTCCCACTCCAGCCTCACACAGCCCTTGCAGGCCCACCTCTGCCTGGAGCCAGCTGCTTCCCAGGTGTTTGCAGCCCACCCCTTGCCATCCTTTAGGTCTCGGTGAATTATTGCCTCCTCCAGGAAGCCGGCTAGAATCCCCTGGCTGGAGCCACTTGGTTCTCCCTCTGGGATGCACAGCTCTGTTCAGCCTACCCTCGTATGGGGCAGGTCTGCCTTTGCTGTGGGCACTTCCGGGAGTGAGAGCCCAGAAGGACACAGGCCCCAAGACTGTTTGTTATGGATCAGGACCAGATAAGACAGAAACCACGAGTGGACATTTCCTGCAGCCGTGCCCTGCCCGCAGTCTTTTCCTGGTAGTTCATCTCGACTGTATTTTCTAAAAGTATCAGCGTGTGATGGAGACTGGATTTAAAAACCAAACGCGGGGCTTCCAGCAGGATGGACTGGACAGTGGGGAGTGAACTTTGCCCTGATCCTGTCTTCTCCCTGAACGCAGGCTCCACAGGGAGGCAGGCCCAGCCCGTATCCCTCAGAGAACCCGCGGAGGAGACAGGCCTGTGTGCACAGACAACCTCAGGGCCCCAGTGCCCGCCAGCCGTCACCCCACACCCGGACAGTGTGGCGGGCTGCCCACATCACGAGCCCGGGGCTCACCTGACCCCTCTCCCGGGGAGAGTGGCCGGTCCCCGAGACTGCAGCCACGCCGGCCACTTCCCAGGGAGCTGCTGTCGCAGATTCAGTCAGGGCTGTCAAGAATGTCAACTTACTCCTTTCTAATGACGATTGTTATTGCCAGTTAATCACAGGTGAACACAGGCACGGGCCAGAGCTGCTCCTACAGTCTCTTGAGCGAATGAAGGCGAAAGGGCGCCCCGGATGGGAACGTGGCGGGCAACGCTCCCCCAGCGCCCTCGGCGTCCATGCGAGCCTGAAATAGCGTTGCGGCGATGGGGAGGCTGGCTTCTTTCTTTGTTCGCAGATGGCACAAGCTAATTATTCTCATTGTGTAGCACCTTATACCTCTGTAGGGTTTTTTCAAAATGTTGAGAAACAGATGAGCACGTCTGTTTTTGTAGCCGTGTGAGAGCTTTTCCATTAACAGGATCAGGCAGGACCATCTGCGTATTTAGCGGAAAGTTTGCCACCAGCAGCGAGTTTAAAACTTTGAAACAATGGCCGAGGGGGATGGTCCTCACCTGTCTGGGGGCTGTCTGGGAGGGGATGGGGATGCAGATCAGGAACCCGGGTGGGTGGGCCTCCCACTGCCCTCAGCACTTCTCAGCCGACTCTCCCAGCCCGGGCAGTGCCCCCTGCCCGGGCTGATGAAAACCAAGCCAGAGAACTTTCTAGAAAAATTGGTGGTGGGAAGTCCCTCTGCTGCCAGCTCGTCCTCAGACAAGTGAGCTCACCTCTCTGGGCCCGGCGTCCGGGAGAAGGTGCGGCCCATGGGCTCCCGGGGCTCCCAGTCCCGGGAAGTGACGACGAGCGCACTTAGTCTTGACGGAAGCTTCCAGAGGATGAATGGGGCAGCCCGAGGAATTGCCAGGCTTTCTGTCTGTGAGGCTTGTGAGTCCTCTCCCCTGGGGCAGAGAACCCCTCCCAAGTGCGGATTTACGCAACTTGTAATCAAAACAATGCAAATCAGCGAGCCTGAACTCACAGCCCACCCACCTCTGGGCCCTCAGGCTGCAAGGGCAGCGGCTTCAGGAGGGCTTGCTGGGCTGTGGTGAGGAGGGAAGCGGCCTGGGTGGGGCGCAGTCCTGCCCCACCCCCACCCCCCACAGCTTAAGGTCTGCATCAGGCCCATTTGCAGAAAACAGTCCTGCCAGCACATCCGTGGCCGTACAGGAGTGTCCACTCCCGGGGACTGACCCAAAACCACAGGCAGGGTCTGAGCGGTCAGAAGGGCTGCAAGAGTGAGCCAGGACGACCCGACGCAGGGGAGGGGGGCGGCCCCATCACAGAAGTGCCCCCGCGTCCAGCCACGCGCTGGGCGCCAGTTACCGGCGCCAGTGCAGTGCCCTGTGCCCCGGCCCCCGCCGCCAGCAGACAGAGCCTCTGAGCTCCCAGCCAGTGCTGGTGGCCAGAATTCTGTGTCGAGTAGGCAGGAAGTCATATTTTTTTAATGTTAATGAACTAATGGTAACAAATAGTTGAATCGTCTAGACTCAGAGGGACGGCCCTGGGACTGGTGACCGAGCAACTGAGGGCAGGAGACAGAAGCCCAAAGGTTCTGTGCCGCCAGGGCCAACTGAACAGGGTTGTTCCCTCACGTGGCCACGCCTGGCCATTTCCTCGCCCTGACGTTTTAGAAGAGCCTGATCTCTCTACTCTGGGCAGGTGCAGAAAATATGGAAAGAAAAAAAAGATGCTTTTCAAATGTAGGCTGCACGGCCTGAAAAAAACAGCCAGCACTTACGTCCCTGGACTTCAGCCGGGTTCCAGGTACAGTTTTAGGTCGCGTCTTAGGAAGCCAAGCTGGGCTAGGCTGCCCGTCACAGAGAAGGAAGACCGCGTCCCGCACTGAGCGGAGGCTGGGGGAAGAGCCGTCGGGGTCCTGCTACCCTCTCCCTCAAGGTGCAGGGGAGACGGGCTGAGGCTGCCAGGGCCCTGCTGACCCAGAGCCGCCCTGGGGAAGCACAGACTTGCACCTTTCCTGAATCCCCCACCCCCTCCTGGCTCTGTTCTTCCCAGAAGGGTGGGACCACGGGAATGCAGCACCGTGGGTATCTGAGGTGACAACTCAGGTGTCCCCCACCAAATGCAGAAGGAGGACCGCCATCTGCTGGGGCAGCTCCTGGACCGCCTCCCCCGAATCCTGGGCTGCACTGGGGTCCGCACACCCACCGGGTAGACGTGCCACTGTGTTACCTGCACAGGTGGTGCCAGATGCCCCAGGACCTCGACAGAACGCTGGCATTCATCCAGACAAGAGTGTGTGGCCAGCTCCAAGGACGCTGCTGGGTCCGCGAGCCTCCCGCCGCCCTGCTCACCACCACGCTCAGGCCATAGAGGATGCGGCACCCGTGGAGGTTGGGTTTGATTATCTGCCCAGTTACCGTTCCGGAAGGGTTGAGCAGTGGCTGAGGCACCTGCCGCCTCTGGAACTCACCCTGTCCAGTCTCGGCCCCGCACCGGGTGGACACCGCGTCCCGACGGCTTCCCCTTGTATGAGACCGAGTGTGGAGGAGGGCCCTCCTACAGGAAGGGCAGCCCAACTGGGGGTCGAATCATAGCCACATACTCGTCCAGACAGGGAGCTTCCGAGGGTTCCAACCAGATCCTTTTTGAAGTCTTGGCCATGTTTTTAAGTCTTGGCCATCACCAGCACAAGAGAGACGCAGCCCTCTCCTTGGTGCCTGAATGGAAAGCATCTCCAAGCTGTAGCCTCATTGCAGGATCTTCCAAGGTACAAGGTGGCTGCGGAGGCCTGTTAGGTTTTTCCTCCTTGCTTTCAAAAACGCAAGCTGTTTCTCCGCCGGAAGAGTGCGTAATGTGCGAAAACATCAGAGACATTGCAGGACGGCTGCGTGAAGTAACAGCGGAAATACTTCACCAAAGCATTAACCTCCGTGCGCTGCCCTCGCCGCCCAGCCCGAGGGGAGGTCCTTTCTCTGGGTCTTTATCTCGTGCATAATTGCTGCTTTAAATCACAAAAGCCCTGAGAGCTGTGACTGCAAAATCCACGGAGTTGTGTTTAGACTGCTCACCTACAAAGCCACCGACCCAGTGCCCCTCCCAGAGAAACAATGGGGGCTGGGCGGGACGTGGGGATTCTGGCCCCCAAAGTGTTTGTGAACATCCGGGTTAATATCCTGCGACAAGCGGGGCCCGTGTCTTCTGTCGGCGCCCTTTGTTCTTCCTTTCTAAAGCACGGGTAATTCCTAGGAGTTTGTGGTTCACTCATAATTGTTTCTTAAATTAAGATACCCTTTGCAGCCCTGACTGTTGAGATAAAGACGCGGCTGGCGAGGGAGCATCTTGCTTTTGCTAAAAGGAGAAAGGTGGTAAGACGTTGCACCGTGCTCCCGCGCAGAGCTTAGACATCGAAGTTACCCCTCTGCGTCTTGTGGTTGTAAAAGCCATCGTCTTGCTCTTGTATCTTCCTGTGTTTCTCGGTCACAGAAGAGGACACGGGGAGAGACGAGCTGGCGGGGGCGGCTGGGGGAGATGCACCGAGAGCGTCACAGCTTCCTGGGGCCTCCAGGCATAATTGTGCCGGGCTTGTTCCCTGCGTCACCTCGTTGAATTATGGCAGAAACCCTTCAAGGTAGAGGTCATTACTTCCTCTTGACACGAGAGAGTAACCATTAGCTTGGCTTCTCCCCTGTTGCAATGAGTCCGTAAATCTGACTGTGGGTAACAGGCTCGTGCCTCGTGGTTTGAAGGTGATTGTGCTGGATCGGATATGAAGATCATAGAGGTTTAGCGAGCGCTCCAAGGCCACACAGCTCGTCCAACTGGCTCCCAGGCCTTAGCTCTCGGCAAAGCAGCACGCCACGCCCTTTTGCACCTGCCATGGTCAGTGCACATAGTAGGTGCTGGTCACATAGTAGGGACTCCATGAGATGACTTGCAGCTTCCTGCACCTGTCTTCTCTTTTCGGGAGCCAGAGTCTAGTCAAAAGGCTGCCCTTCTCTGAGAGATGCCTTTTCTTTCCAAGGAAGTCCAGAAATTTCTTTCACCATCTTCTAATGTGCATTTGGCAGGAGTGAGGCCCACTGGGGACAAATTGAGTTTGGGCCAGGGCATGGGGGCTGGATGGACGGGGCAGCCTGAGGCTCACCCTCTGCCTCCAGCCTTCCCAGTCCTCATTGTCTAAGTTATCCGAAAAAAATCACTCCTGGTTCATTGACCTTTCTGTAAATTTTAATTTACAGTCAGGAGTAAATGTCATATAATTTTTATGCATTTGGCTGAGCTTCTTTGCCACTATGTTAAAAGACAATTCTTTATCAAGATTTCGTGTCAAACTTGTAAAAGGGATAATTACCCCGGGATAAACGCTGCATTTGCATAAAGCTCCGTGGGCAAGGCTTTGGAAGGGAGCCTTGGGCAGGGGTCTGGGGATCCAGACAAGGGCCGTGTAAGGCCAGGATCCATTGCCTCCAAAATGATGTCATTATCTGGCTGTTTTTCCTGCCAGGCGCTGAGCCACCCTGTGTGGCCTAAATGGGCGGGAATCACAGAGACACTTTCCTGCAAGACCCAGCCCAGCGGCTTTGGGATGTAGCGGCCAGCATTCCCCATTGGCCTCCACCAGAGAAATGGGGTGTGCAGGAGTGGATGAGGGCTCCCTGAACGTCACCTTTCTGCTCAAGACGAGAAAAGTAGCCACATCACGACCTCAGCCTTCAGATCTTACAGTCTAATGGGAGAGGAAGAACAATCCGAAAAGGCAGAGAGATCAGGAGCCTTTGCAGGGACACATCCAGACCTGTGCGCCCTGGGCCAAGGCGAGACGGCAGTGGCTTGGGAGGCGTCTGTAAAATTATTTCTGCAGATACAGGACTTGCTTTGGGTGTTTATCTTTCTAACTGCCATTTTGTTCATTGTAGCTGGAGGTGTTGAGGCAGGTCTGTGCGGGAGCAACTGTGTGACAGTCACATGAGCCGCCGTCCTTACGTTAGTTGCTACGTACATGTTACGTTACATTGTTGCTGCGTGTAACTGACAGAGTCCACCCTTCTTCCTGAAGACATATGGCAGGATGTCACTCCCCCACTTCTGGGCAGTTAGGGCTGGCCGTGCCATCTGCTTTGGCCAATGAACTAGGAGCGAGAGCCAGGTACATCCCTCCCAGGAGGAAACTCAAGAGCCAGTGACTCCCGTTTCTCAACACCAGATGCTCCTGGCCTTGGCGACCGTGCAAGCAGAAGAATCGTCCCTGAGGATTCCGCAGAGCAAGGCCTCCCGGTTGGCCCACAGCAGCACATCAGGTGCTTTGGGAGCCGTTTGTTACTTCAGCTTAACCCAGACTCATGCTGACTGATACATCCTGAGTTCCCAATATGCATCTCTTCCAATGGTAGTAGAAATGGTGTAGATCCAACCATTTTAAGGCCCTTGCAGGGCTTCCCAGGCGCTGGTGTGTTCTAGTGGAGATTTCTGAGAGAGACACCGTGTGCACCGTGGCCACATATGAGAAGCCATGTCCCTGCCCCTCCGACACTGGCCCTGGCCCCAGGGCCCTGGGCCTTCTTCGGACAGCAATATTGTGACCCGTAAAGAATGTGCCCTGTTCCTACGTGCTCCTCAGAAGCAGGATTTGGACCAGGAACAACCAAACAGGTGATTGGGCCTTTGCTTCCTTTGGGGCAGCCCCTGGCTGAGGAAGGGGGTGCTGTGGGAAGACAGTTACAGGAAGGATCGTGTTTTCTCTCTGTGTCAGAGTAGAATTCACTCTTCAGCACTGTGTTCCTCGTCCTGAGCCTAGCAAACGTGTCCCCGAGTCCCAGCCATCAGAGCTCAAAGTGTGTGTTGGAGAGAAGCCCATCCTGGAAAGCTCTCAGGGGTGCCGCACGTGGCCTCGTAACTCCTGAAGGACTCCTCCCCGGGGTCTCTCAGAGCCCAGGTGGGCCGGAGGCAGGTGGCTCTGCCCGGGGCACCTGAGCCTGGTCGAATTAGCTCCTGCTTCCCTCAGTCCCTGTCCAGGCTCCCTCCCCAGGCCCAGGATCAGGCAGCCCCTCGCCCCGGAGCCCCCAGCAAGCTGCCTCTGCCTTGGAGCCTGACTGCGTTTGCTCAAGGCTCCCCTGGCCCCTGAGGAGGTTTGCATCCTTGGGTTACAGGCACCCCAGGGGTCTGCTCATCTCAAGGAGGTCCCCAAATATCTCCAAGCCAAGCATGAAATGAATGCGCCCAGAACGGTGGTTCTGACAAGGGAAGACCAGGGGGAGGCTGCTGGTGGCAGTCGGGGTGATTGAGAAGGAGGGGGATGTGTGTTTGCGAGTCCTGAGTTCTTTTTATTTACTTTAGAAAAACATTTGGCCGCCAACCCACGTGTGTTTGCAAAGGGAGCAGCTGGTAAAGTTCAGAGTCAGGTTTGGATTCAGCCCAGTGAACAGAGACGGATAGTGTGCCCGCCAGAGGGGCTGTCAGGTGCCGGGGGCTCTACACTGTCTTGGGCCCCTTCACAGAGTGTCCCCGTCCCAGAGTGACAAGTGTGCCCCTTCTCGTGGCGCTGGTGGCTTCAATTCGGGGCCAGGGCAGCTGGGCCGCAGCCTGGGGGCTGCCACAGAGTTCAGGCACCACGTCCCGCCTGGACTCCCGTGAAGGCCCCTCACTTGGAAACGTGGGTGCCTCGCATCTGGAAGCGCAGAGAACCTGGGAGAAGTCCTTCCCGCCGCGGGGGCTCACTTCAGGCCTGTGACGCCTGCGGCCGTTCGCCCAGCTGCAGCCTCGCAGTTCTGTCTCCGAGTCACGGTGGTGAAACCAGGGCTCGTCCTGACGCCGCACAGCAGAACCGTCCCGGAGACACCGCGGGTCCCTCCCCGTTGCAGACAGACAGTGAGGCGGGGCCCAGCCGGGCCCCTCGGGCCAGCAGCAGCAGCCCCGAAGGAGAGGCTCCCTTGGCCGCTTTCTGGGGCATAGACGAGTTAATGTGTGATCTGCGTCCTGATTTGCACCAACCTGCCCCTCCACACACAGACCCCCAGCGTGGAGGGACCCCGTCTGTGCCAGCCCCCAGGCCTGCCCCCCAGGAAGCACGCGTGTGCAGGGGAGCAGGGAGCCGCTCCCTGGGTGTGCGTGTGCTGGGCGTGCCCGGGCCCACGCCTCTGCCCACCCTCCGTCCTCACTCACCGCCCAGTCCGTTCCGCCGTCCCCGTGTCCCAGGGCCTTCCTGGCCACCCCGCGCCCCCCCACGCCCGGTCTGCCTTACCCCCCGCTGGGCTCCGAACCCCGTCTAAGCCGCCCTGACGTCCCGCCCAGCTGGCTCCCTTCACGGGAACAGGAGAGGGGCTCACTCTGCCCCCGGGCGCCCCCCCTCTTTGGAGAGCAGGGGCTCCCTGAGGAGGCGGTGGGTGTGTGCTCAGCAGGCAGCAGCGAGTGAGGGGTGAGCCAGGCCAGTCAGCAAGTGGACAGACAGATGGACAGAGGGGCAGACGCATCTCCTGGATCTGCTCCTTTATTCCTTGGGTGCTGGTGCACTGTCCCTGCGTGAGGTGCGGCTGGGGTCCCCTCACCCCCAGGCTGGGAGGGGCTGCAGTGGGAGGCTGACCCCGGGGTCGCGCTGCTGGGATCACCATCCCTGTGGTCAGCAGAAGCCGCCCTCCCAAACCTTGACCCAGCTTCAAACACCATGTCCTCCCTAGTGTTTGGAACAGCTTTGTGGGAGCTTTGACAGGAGAAAGAAACCCTGGGAGGCGGGGCGGTCAGCAGAGCCGGCACCTCTTAAATGCTTTTAAAATACAGAGAACAAGAAACAGTCCCAAACTGCCCTTTTGGTAAAATGGAGTAAAATCGTAAACCAGGTCTGGGGGTCCCTCCAGAGCCACCCCTTCCTCTCACGGGCTCCCCACCTGCAGAGAGGACAGTGGAGGAGGGGGAGAGAAGGGAGGGAAGGTGGGGGAGGGGAGGGGAGGGGAGGAGGGAGGGGGCCTCTGGGGACAGGAAAGAGCTGTCTCTCTACCTGGGCCTTAATTGCGGGTGATTTCATTAGCTCAGTCCTCGTGCGCAAGAGCTAAAAACAAGAGGCTGGCGGGTCTAAAAATAGCCGGCCCTGCTTCTTACGTTGCAGAGGGTCCCCCCAGGCCCGCTCCCCCAGCCTGGCTGTCAGCACCGTCCTCCTCACACCTCCCGCACGCGGGCGCTCAGACGGGAGCCTGGCCCCAGGTGGCGCAGCCGAGCCCCGCAGAAGGAGGAGCCAGTGAAGAGAGGCGGCCGTGGAGGGCGCTGAAAACCCACCCCGTTCTTGTAGCGACAGGCTTGTCTGGGGCCGGCCGGGCATTGGGGAGGCGCCACGAAGTCAGAAAAGCACCTGGGGGCTCCTGGGGTGACCGCCAGGGAGGCAGGTGTCCATCCACTAAACCCCGCCATGGATGGGTCCGCCTGAGACGGCGTTGAATCTCTTCTTGGCAGCCCCGCCCCCGAGGCCCCCGGAACAGAGACCACGTTGGGGGTTGACGTTCCTGATCTGTCCCTCAGCACACTCACCTGTAAGGCGGGTGACAGTTGTCCCTGCCCAAATTGTGGGGGCTGAGTGTGGTCTGGGTGTTGGGTTTGGCCCAGTGCCTGGCGGGTGGTAGGACCTCGATAAGCCACCGAGCCGTCATTATTATTACAACGATCCCCATTAGTGCTGTCACCAGGCCCCACGAGAGACGTGTTAGTTGCACTTGCTGAATTAGGAAGGGTCACTTATTCCCAGCAACACTGGTGGCAGTGACATCCCCACCCCTGGGGACAGTGAGAACCCCTGGACGCAGCTGTGGGCGGCGTAGAGCCCTGTCCAGAGCCCGTGCGCCGTCTCCTACGGGCAGCCCAGGGACCCCCCGAGCCTCACCCTCTCCTCCTGAGCATCACCGTCGGGGGAGCCAGGAAGGCGGGCACCAGGAAGCGTAGAAAATGACAGCCGCACACCTGACCGGCCCTCGTGCGTCCCCGAGACTGTCCGCGCACGCGCACTGCGTTTCTCCTGGAGGCTTCAAGCGTAGGCATGACTGCGTGTTTGTGAGCCCACACCTGGCTGTGGGCTTCACACGTAACTCTCCTGGTAGCAAGAGCTGCTGGAGAGAATCGGAGGCCTGGGGGTGACGGGGGGCGGAGGTGTCGGGGGGAGCGGTGCTGTTCAGATGATGCACGCGGTCTCTCAGTCTGGCCTGTGTCACTCGGGAGGGGACGGCCGTGGTCATGTCCACCACCAGATGGAAGGGGCACTTCCGGCACGAGGCTGGGGGACCCCCTCAGCACCGGCTCTGCCGCTTGCTGGCGTGGACCTCAGGGGGCCGGTGCACCTCTCTGAACCTCAGCTTCCCCTTCTGGAAAATGGAATTCACAGACTCCTGACGGGTTTGCAAAGGTTCAGCTTGACACCTCACTCCAGGTGCCTCACGGGACACCTGAGTGACAACCAAGTCAGTGGTGAATGAATGAAGGAGTGAATGAATGAAAATTCACCAAATGTTCACGTTAGTTCTTGAAAGGCTTGTTAATCTAGATGTTCAACAAGATCGTAGACGTCTTAACAGTCAGAAGACCTCTCCCATTTTTCCAAAGAATCAAATGGACTTGGCTGAGATAGCAAAGGTCCGGGCAGGCCCACCCCCTCCAGGCCCTCAAGGAAGCCCCGCACCCTTGGCCGTTAGGGTGGCTCCCACATCCCCGAGATGGAGCTATGCACCAAGCGTCCTTCCTCCCGCCAGGGACGCTGGGCAGAGTCGGGGCCACGACCCCGGCCCTCGCTGTGGAGAACGTCCCCCCGCCCCCCGGCCCGGCTTTCTAAGCATGGGAATGTCATGCGGTGGTCAGCCGTTCGCCTCGCCGCCCTCCGAGCCGACCACGGCAGTTTGACTGCTCCGGGCACTTCCGAAACCCGGGCACCTTGGCAGGTTGGCACGTCTGTGCCTGGACGCGCCTCCGTCAGCCTCTGCTTGCGCCTCTGTGAGTGCGGGTGGGAGGGTTTCACCAGAGATGCCACCCACCTAAGAGGCCTGAGCTTCGTTCTGCCGGGGCGTCAGCGGGATTTCCTCGCGAGAAAAGCAGACTTCAGCCGCTTGGGAACAGAACTGTCGCGTAAATAACCCTCCTTAGACCTGGAATTGCAGCCTCCCTCACCACCCGCTTCCTGATCGCCCCAGACACCTGCATCTCTGTTTTCTTGAACAAAGGACTGTGCACTCGTCCCGGAACCTGGAGAAATTCCTCGCCTTATGTGGGCTCAGAACCGTTCTGAGACTTAAGCCTCGTGATGCAGCCAGTCCCAGCAGGCAGGGGGCTCTGCTTCTCCTGTCGGCGCCCCGATCCTTGCGCGGTGCCGTAAACATTAAATTAGGACACCCAGAGTTTCTCAAAGCAATGCTTGGCCGGGTGGGGGAGACGTGCTGGCAGACACGAGTTGACCAGCCCAGGGCCCCACAGATTTCTGAGGCCTGAACGCCACGAGTGGCCTTGGCCCTGCGCCTCTGCTCCCCGTCTCCTCCTCCCTCGATGGGTACGAGCACACCGGCCCGAGGGCACGACTCGGCCCGCGCAGCCTCTGCTGCTGCCCCAGAGACTAGGCTGGAGCGGCGCTAAGTCAAGCCGCATCCCCCGGGGCCTGGGCGTGGGCGTGGCTTGGCGCACACCTGCGCCCGGAGCCCCCGCGCCCTCCACGGCCGGGATGCAGCGTCTTCCCACCCTCCTGGGCCGCATCCTCCGGCAGGTGCTGCTGTGTCCTGCCCCCAGGGCCCACTCCGGGGCATCCCCGCCTCCCCCAGGGCCGCTGCCTGAGGCCGCGGCCGCTACACCTCCGAGGTGTGACTGTGCCTGTTTAAACAATTGGACTTAATTTCTCTCAGGATTCCTTCTGTCTCTTGTCAAGTGTGTTTAAAACTAATGGAAGTAATTAGCAAGCCCCAGAGAGAGGCAGGAGGCAGGTCTGGCTGCGGCATCGAGCACCCGGTGGGCCCTATGTCCTCGCCCCTGTGGAAGCAGGAGCTGCCTCCCCTGCAAGCAGATTCTCCCCGGGACGGCTCCGTGCCCCGCAGCTGGTTTCCACACAGGCACCTTCTCCCCGTGCAGCCACTTTCCTCCCCACGCTGAGCGCTGGGACCTCGCAGTCCCAGAGGGGCCGGTGCCACAGGCAACCTTCCACCATCCCCGCAGGGACCTGGGGAGGCCACAGCCTTGGGGAGCAGCCACCGGCACCACCCAGGGTCAGAGTTCTCTGCCACCAGCAGAAAGTTCTGGCACGAGGACGTAGATGAGAACATTTTAAGACATTTGAGGGGCCCCCACCGACCTCACCTAGAACAGCCACTGGGCAGGCTGGTGCCAGAGAGCCTGCGGGGGAGGTCCCAACCCCTCCTCCCTGTCCTGTCCCCTCCAAGGAGGTTTGACGTCTCTGAGCCTCGGTTTCCTCATCTGCAAAGTGGGGACAAAGCCGCCTGAGTGGCAGAGTGCCTGGTGCTTGGGAAACAGGTCACTTCCCAGAAAGCCCTAGACAAGATGGATAATCCGAATTTAAGTCAGGATGGGAGTTTTTCCATATGCTGGTATTCGCTAACGCATTGAGGGAACAGTTTTCTAGAGAATCCCATAAGATTTGTTTAACATTTTTTTATTGAGTTATAGTCATTTTACAATGCTGTGTCAAATTCCAGTGTAGTGCGCAATTTTTCAGTTATACATGCACATACATATATTCATTGTCACATTTTCTTCTCTGTGAGCTACCACAAGATCTTGCGTATATTTCCCTGTGCTATACAGTGTAATCTTGCCTATCTATTCTACAATTTTGAAATCCCAGTCTGTCCCTTCCCACGCCCCCTTGGCAACCACAAGTTTGTATTCTGTGTCTATGAGTCTGTTTCTGTTTTGTATTTATGTTTTTTTCTTTTTGTTTTGTTTTGTTTTAGATTCCACATATGAGAGATCTCATATGATATTTTTCTTTTTCTTTCTGGCTTACTTCACTTAGAATGACATTCTCCAGGAGCATCCATGTTGCTGCAAATGGCGTTATGTTGTTGGTTTTTATGGCTGAATAGTATTCCATTGTATAAATATACCACATCTTCTTTATCCAGTCATCTGTTGATGGACATTTAGGCTGTTTCCATGTCTTAGCTGTTGTAAATAGTGCTGCTATGAACATTGGGGTGCAGGTGTCATCCTGAAGTAGGGTCCCTTCTGGATACATGCCCAGGAGCGGGATTCCTGGGTCATATGGTAAGTCTATTCCTAGTCTTTTGAGGAATCTCCATACTGTTTTCCACAGTGTCTGCACCAACCTGCATTCCCACCAGCAGTGTAGGAGGCTTCCCTTTTCTCCACAGCCTCTCCAGCATTTGTTATTTGTGGACCTTTGAATGATGGCCATTCTGGCTGGTGTGAGGTGATACCTCGTTGTAGTTTTGATTTGCATTTCTCTGATAATTAGTGATATTGAGCATTTTTCATGTGCCTATTGATCATTTGTATTTCTTCTTTGGAGAATTGCTTGTTTAGTTCTTCTGCCCATTTTTGGATTGGGTTGTTTGTTTTTTTCTTATTGAGTTGTATGAGCTGCTTATATATTCTGGAGATGAAGCCTTTGTCGGTTTCATTTGCAAAAATGTTCTCCCATTCCGTAGGTTGTCATTTTGTTTTACTTCTGGTTTCCTTTGCTGTGCAGAAGCTTGTAAGTTTCATTAGGTCCCATTTGTTTATTCTTGCTTTTATTTCTTCCAGGAGAAAAATTTTGAGATGTATGTCAGATAATGTTTTGCCTATGTTTTCCTCTAGGAGGTTGATTGTATCTTGTCCTATGTTTAAGTCTTTGATCCACTTTGAGTTGATTTTTGTATATGGTGTAAGGGAGTGTTCTAGCTTCATTGTTTTACATGCTGCTGTCCAGTTTTCCCAACACCATTTGCTGAAGAGACTGTCTTTATTCCATTGTATATTCTTGCCTCCTTTGTCGAAGATTAGTTGACCAAAAGTTTGTGGGTTCATTTTTGGGCTCTCTATTCTGTTCCATTGGTCTATACGTCTGTTTTTGCACCAATATCATGCTGTTTTGATGACTGTAGCTCTACAGTATTGTCTGAAGTCTGGGAGAGTTATTCCTCCAGCCTCTTTCTTTTTCCTCAGTAATGCTTTGGCAATTCTAGGTCTTTGATGGTTCCATATAAATTTGATTATGATTTGTTCTAGTTCTGTGAAGTATGTCCTGGGTAATTTGATAGGGATTGCATTAAATCTGTAGATTGCCTTGGGCAGTGTGACCATTTCAACAATGTTGATTCTTCCAATCCAAAAGCATGGGGTATCTTTCCATTTTTTTAAAGTCTTCTTTAATTTCCTTCATCAATGGTTTATACTTTTCTGTGTATAATTCTTTCACCTCCTTGGTTAGGTTTATTCCCAGATATTTTATTACTTTGGGTGCTATTTTAAAGGGGATTGTTTCTTTACTTTCTTCTTCTGTTGATTCATCATTAGTGTAAAGAAATGCAACTGATTTTTGAACGTTAATCTTGTAACCTGCTACCTTGCTGAATTCTTCGATCAGCTCTAGTACTTTCTGTGTGGACCTTTTAGGGTTTTCTATGTATAGTAACATGTCGTCGGCATATAATGACACTTTTACCTCTTCTTTTCCAATTTGGATCCCTTTTATTTCTCCCTCTTGCCTGATTGCTGTGGCTAGGACTTCCAAGACTGTGTTGAATAGGAGTGGTGATAGTGGGCAGCCTTGTCTTGTCCCCGATTTTAGCGGGCAGGTTTTGAGTGTTTTACTGTTGAGTGCTGTGCTGGCTGTTCGAGAATCCTGTAGGATTTTGGTGTCCTGAAGACTGAGAAATTAGAAGATCAAAGCAAATACATTAAGAAAAATGAGTCATATGTGCTAAGTCCCACGTAAAAAAAAAAAAAAAGAGAAAAAAGTAGGAGGCAAACACGCTGATACTGCGTTGCTCACTTTTGTGGCCTGGGGCACGGGTGGCAGCAGTCCTGCGTGGCCCTCTCCCGTGGGGAAGTGTCGCGTGTAGCAGGGTCACGTCCATCTCCCCTGCTTCTTACAGGGGCTCCTGAAGGCCCCCCAAGCTCAGGAACCTGCGTTCACCCTGCACCGAGGCAGACAGTGCAGGAGGTGGCATGTGGCATTTCTGGGCTGAGCACAAAGCGCCCTGGCTGACTGGGAACCCTGGTCCCTTTGTGCCTGGGGAGGGGCATCGTAGGGAGACCCAGCCTCATTTCACCCTGACTCTGTGCCAGCACTGTCCTTGTCCCCAGGGGCACTGCAAGCAGGCAGCCAGGGCAGCGCCCTGCCCTAAGAAGCTTGGCAGTCCTGGAGGACATGAGCAAGAAGCAGGGAAATCAGGAGTTCCAGGGGCAAAGGGAGGGAAGGTGACAGAATCCAGAATGGGGTGACACGGTGGGAAGGGGCTGCCACCACGGGGCGGGCTGGTTCAGCCTGGGGTCCAGTGACTTCCCTCTGACATCCATGCCAAGCCCAGAGCGGTGGGTGGGAGCTGGCACTGCCAGGAACCTGCAGGGTCCTGACCACACCGTCCGTCATGGTCCCGGTGTCTTGTCTGGATCCAGTCTGGGAACTTTCCGAGGAGGAAGGGCTCTCTCAGGCCCTCATGCTGGGGCCACGGCCAGCCCCTCACCCCTCGCCCAGCACCCCACTGGCCTGAGCAAGAGCTCGTGGGCATGCGACGGCCCAGCAGCACTCTGGCCCCTAAAAGAGGAGCGTGTTTACCCTGCAGAGATAGAAGCAGACTGAAAATTTTAAAGTAAGCAAGAGGCAGGAAGTGGGTTGAAGATGAACAAAGAGAAAATTGGGTGGAACGTGCTGTGGTAGGTAACTGATTCAGTGCCGCTAGCAACCAGCTACAGCGTTGCCTCTGAGCTTCCCGGTGGCCAAAGCGAAAAGGGAAGCCTCCTTAGGACAATGCGCAGGAAAAGACAAAGGTCCTCTGGGTGAGAGGAGTCATTCCTGCCCTAAGACGTCACACGTTTCTTTGAAGGTCTGCCCTCTCGGAGCTCATTCGCCGTTTCTGTGGCCAGACACCGTGCTTGTAACCTTCTGAGCAGCGTCCACACGTTGAACAATTAATTTAAACTCACGTTTCTTAGGGTTTCATACAGGAGTTCATTTATTCAGTGCTGATGTGCCATGAACCCCCTGGTGTCTCAGAAGAATGTACTTTATGGCTCTTTCCCTTCGAAAGAGAGACTGCAGCCCAGCAGTGCGCAGGACGGCACCCTTCTGAGTTCCCTTCCTTCTGGAAGCCTGGCCCCCAACTTCCCGTGGCCGAGTTGCAGCTCGTGCTTCCTCACCGATGGTGACGGAACCCCAGGCAAGATGGTGAGACCACCTGGCAGACTGAGCAGCTCAGCCAAGTCTTGGTCACACATTATCCCAAAGCCTCGGTGCTCCCTGGTGATTGGAGGGTCCCAGGCAGACAGGCTGAAAAGACGTTACGAGCACCTGCGTGGAGAAGCCTCCCTTCAATCATCACAGCGCCACTGGCGGCACCATCTTTCATGTCCTGAGGGTCTCCCGTCCCCGACGGCGTCTGTCCCCTGACAGGTCCCAGGTTCCTGCAGGCGGTGCCCCACTTTCCCGCCGGGGCACCTCCAGCGTCTCTGCTATCTCTGACAGCAGCACCCACACTGCCCTCAGGGGCCCCCAAACCTCTGTGCCTATTTTTTTTAAATTACATCTGCACTGTCACTCAATCCTGAAGAAATATGAACAGCCCCCCGCCCGCTGCTGTCCAGTCTCATTCGTGTTATTAGAAATTTGCTTTCAGAGAACAAAGGGCTTATTGATGTACTTGGCGCTAATCTCCCAGCCATCACAGAGCTGTCATTTTTATCTGTGTCAGTGACAACTGGGCATCAGAAATGATTGATCCACTCAGTTTGTTGCTGATTTTAATTTGTTTACCGTTGGGGCGAACGGTACTATAAAAACAGTTTGGAATTTCCTGTCACTTGAAAAAAATGTGATTATTCCCTCGGTGGGGGGATATTTCCACGGAGCCACAGCCCAGGCGTCCCTTGGTGGCCCTCGTCCCCCGAGGACCCCTGTCTGTGCGGCTCTGGAGTCGGTACACACGTGGGATTCCCTGGTTTCATCTCATTTAAAACCACTTTTATATTAAACCCATGAGCGGGAGGTGCCGGGAGCCGGGGAGGGGTCTGAGTGGAGTATTTGAGACGAGGGAACATACACGTTATTTATTATTTCAAGGCCGCCAACAACACAAGGTGAACACAGGGCGGAGAGGGGAGCACTTTTTCAAATGTAACAGCGAGGGGCTTTTTTTAGTTTCTAGAATAAATAGTAATTAAATCACGTAAGCTGTGACAGTGAAATTGCTTCAAAAACCAGTCCTCCCGCCATAATTGCCGAGACACCCACATCGTTATAAACACTAGGCAACTTTATCCGTCGTTTTTATCAGCAGAATGTGGCACCGCCCGTGGGCGCCTCGTAATTCCCCGGGGCGTTGGGCAGCGGCGGCAAAGGACACGGAGAAAAACGCCCCAGCGCGCGCCCAGTGACGGTGCCCCCTCCTGCGGGGCTGCGGGGGCACGAGCGGCCGGGCGATGGAGCCCTTCGGGGGGGCTGGTAACTCGGTGCCTAACTCACGTTTGGGAAGCAGAGCGGGGTCAGCAGTCCGGCCGCCTCACGGGGAAAGCGCTTGGCGGCGCCGAGGTCGCTGGGCAGCCGCTGAAGTGGGGGGGGGGGTACTCGCCACCACGCGCCGCCCGGCCCCGGCGCCGGTAGAACCCAGAGTTAGTCGTTACCAGGAGAGACGCTGCAGAAACGGAGAACAGCTGTGTCTCAGACCTCATGGCAGGGTATCTGCTGCTTCCCGCCCCCTTTTCTAAGTCTTCAGCTAGTTCCCTAAGGGGTAGGGAGAAAACCCAACACCGAAGGTCGAAATACCAGTTAAACCGCTACATCCTAGAAGCGCTAGAGACCGAGGACCGGCTGCTGGGAGCCTGCCCCCGGCCGCCCTGACCCTCTCCTCCCTCCTCTTGCAGTCACGTTCAGCAGCTGTCTGGGCACCCAGGGGACGCAGTATGAGACCAACAATGTGGACTTCAAAGTCGGGGCCGACGGGACGGTCTTCGCCGCCCGGGAGCTGCGGATCCCCTCGGAGCAGGTGGCGTTCACTGTGACCGCGCGGGACCGCCGGACGGCCAAGCGATGGGACGCGGTGGTGCGGCTGCTGGTGGCCCAGACAGCACACTCGGGACACAAGGTGAGGCGTGACCGCGTGGGGGCTGGGTGGGTGCCCTTTCTCCTTCAGGTGGCCGGTGCAGAGGCTGACACCGAGTGGGCTGTGCTGGCCCAGAGGCCCCCCGACCTCCCACCTTCCCCAGGCAGGGCTGCCCTCAGGCCAGTGCTTGGGCCTCCGCCCAGTTTAATGCACAGCTGTCACCACCTTGACAGTCTTAATACTCTTGAACGAGGGCCCCACGGTTCCATCTCTCACTGGCACCCCTGCTGAGGCTGTAGCCACCAGCCCCGGGGCTCCCAGTGCCTGGAGGGGTGAGAAGTGCAACCGAGGCCAAGGGCTGGCCCTGCAAGGAGTGGCCTGTGCAGGACTGGTCCAGAGAGAGGTGGGAGGGGGCAGGAGAGAGCGCTTCACTAGACACATCCCCGCCGGTGCCATCCGGCCTCCCCGCCCTGATCCCACTTCATTTCGAACTCAGCTTCATGGACGGGAGGGGTGAATTCACCCTCCCAGGCCCTTACAGTCCTCTCTCCCCTGCGTGTCCCAGGGCCAGACCCGTCAGCCCCAGGACCCTCACGTTAGGTCCCCGTGTCAGAGAGGGACTAGCTCTGTCCACCTTCCACCCACCCTGTGTTTCAGCAGCTGCGCTGGCTTCAGGCCTGGGGGCTCCCAGATCAGCAGAGAACTTGCAGCCCAGCTGGCCTGCATGACGGGTCCAGCTGCAGACGTCCCTCTGTGAGCAGGGTGGACCCGTGGGGAGGGAGACTGTGTGCGGAAAGCCTTACAGTCAACCTGAGGCCTCGGGGTCATGGTGTCATGTTGTGTGTGTGGTTCACCAGCCAAAGCAGGACAGGCCACGAGGGACAGTGCTCCCGGGGACTCCCTCGGGAAGGGGCCCTGAGGAGTGAAGGTTACACCAAGTGGACCAGATCCCTTCCTAGAGATTTGCCCAAACCTTGCAGGACTAACATTTGGTTAGTGGGAGACAGTCCACAAGTTTCCCCAAACCTGTTTGACCAAGGAACCCAATTCATGGGACATCTTGCAAGGCAGGTGCTCCAAGGAACCCACTTTAGGGAAACAGTGTTTTGTCTTGTCTTGTTGTTAAACAAGGAGGTGGAGGTGGTTTCGGTTGGAAAGAGGAAGTGGTGACACGGTGGACGGGCTTCTCTCGGGTGGTGAGCTGCCCCTGGCGGGAAGGAGGTTTTGAGCAGCCTCGTGGGTGCGCCCAACCAGGGGTCGGAGCGCGCCTCTACAGCGTGAGCCCCGCCTTGGGGGTGTTGAAACCCTGAGGCAGACAGACGTGGTTTTCCCCTCCTTCCCGAGGGACTATCACGAGCCACGCCATGGTGAGAAGGCGCGAGGCCCACGTGGCGGCCCCTCCCTGCAGTGGGAAGGCTGGCATCCCTGACTGGAGGCGGCAACTGCACCTTGCGGGCAGAGGGCGGGGCTCCCGAGGGCCCACCGTGGGCCTCAGATAAGAGGCACTAATTCAGAATCTAATGACCCCTTTCCGCAGGCTTGTTAATGAAGCAGTTTCTGATGTAGTTAATCCCCTGACCCTCCAACAAGGTGACTGCAGTTAGACGTTCCCCAGGAGGGCCCACGGCAGGTAGGCCCGAGAAGCACCCAGACCGCAGAACAGGCTCAGAGCATCCTTGGGGTGCCTGTGGGGTCGCACCTGAGTACATGAAATGTGGTCATGCAGGCGGCAGGCAGTCCCTGCGGCCCGCTGAGCCCGCCCCTCCCTGCTTATTGCATTGCTGTCGTTCCTGTGGCTCCCAGCTCCTCTTCCTTCAGACCCAAAGAGCCCTACCTGACTCTCCAGGACCCCATCCAGACCCCACCCCAAGTGTGTCAGCACCGATCCTCACAGCATCTCCAGAAGTGGGCGCTATCATTGTCCCCACTGTACAGGTGGGGACGTGGAGTCGTGGGACTGCTCGTGGCCTCTCTGCTGCATGGGAGAGCCAATGTTCTGGAAAGGAGTGAGGAATGGCTTTCTAGGGACAGCTGAACCCAGCATCATAACACAGCCTGGCTGCCCTGAGCTGTCAGTTTGGGTCAAGGCTTCTCCAGTTCCCTGGCTGATGTTCTGGGACAAACCATACAACCTCTCTGAGGTTTGCTGCTCTGGGGAATGGGACTGGGATACTGCCTCCATCCCACCCAAGGTGGTGGAGAGGTTCATGTGAGTTTACGTGAGGTCAGGCAGGTTGTAGGCTCTGTGAGGGCCATGCAAAAAAAGCAAAAAACACATAGCTCTCATTGCTGCCATCGGCTTGGTCCCAGCCTTCTCGGTCCTGTGGTCATCATGGCCTCAGGGTGGTGCCTGGGGGACAGGGAGGAAGGTCTGTGTGGGACAGTGGGTCACTTAGTCGATATGCCCTTACAGAGACCAGTGCCAGCCTTTGAATAATGTCGCTCTGTGTAGATGGATTACGGTGATGCCAGATATCTGGTGTCCTTAGTCACCTGCCACACTGCCAGAAGCAAATGTCAGTCTTCTCCAGTGGAAGGTATCATACCCGGCCTCAGATTGTATCTACCTCCTTTAGGTACAATGTCTAGCACTCAACCGAAAATGGCTGGAGGGACAAAACAAGCTAAATGAAAACCAAGAGAAAGAGCAGATGATAACCTGAGCCCACGGGGCTCCAGGCGGCGGAGCTATCAGACACACACTGTGCAACCGTTGTGCTTACTATGTTCAAGCACGTTAAACACAAGATTTTGACAGGGGACTGGAAGGTGTAAAAAGGAATTAATCGGACAATTTAGGACTGGAAAAGTAACAAAAAGTCAAGAGCTCATTGGATAGATATATCTGCAGATTAGACACAGTTGAAGAGAGAATTAACAAAGGGAAAAACATCAGCAGAAATACTCAGGCCAAAGTGTAAGGAGAGGCAGACGGAAAACACGAGGGAAGAGCGAGAGACACTGAGAAAATGGCAAGAAGCTCTACCGTGAGTGTGTTAGGGCATGTGGGGGAGAGATAAAATGGAACAAAAGTAGTATTTGAAAAGACAATGGCAGAAAATATTCCAAAACTGACAAAAGACACCCAGGCATCAATTCAAAAAGCTCTGTGAACGCTAAGCAGGATAAATACAAAAAACTACACTTAGGCACTGTCTTAATCCGTTTAATATGTTACAACAAAATGCCGTAGCCTGGGGGCTTACAGACAACAGAAATTCAGTTTTCACTGTTCTGGAGGCTGGAAGTCTGGGTCAGAGTGGCACAGGGTCAAGTTCCCAGTTGGGGCGTCTTCCAGACGGCCGCCTTCGGACTTCTTATAACCTCAAGAGGCAGAGAGTGGAGACAGGAGGCTGGCTCTGTCACGACTCTTACAGACACCAGTCCCACACAGGGGCTCCACCGTCGGGACCTCACCGAACCCTGATCACCTCCTAAGGCCCCACCTCTCATACCATCACAGTGGGAGGTGGGGTTTCAACACATGAATTTGGCTGGGGGGGACACAGTTCACAATAGGCATTTTATGGTAAAATAACTGAAAACCAAAGCCAAGGAGGTAATCTTAGAAGGAACTGGAAAAGACAGAGTTTCCTTGGACACGAAGCTGACTTCTCGACGGGAACTGTGGAGCTCAGAAGACAACGAGATGGTATTTTTTAAGGTCTAAAAGAAAACAGAATTCTGTTGTCCAGTAAAACTGCCCTTCAAGAAGTAAAGGTGAATAAAGACATTTTTAAACAAACAGGTATCGAAAAAATCTGTCACAAGCTGTGTTCGTCAAGCAAAAATAAGACGACAGGATGTCGAAGACCCAGAATGCGAAGATGAGGGAGTAGGGGGAGCGCCAGGGCAGTCACGGCGTGGCGTCCGGGCGCCGTGAAGCAGATGGCCCAGTCGTGACAGGAGTGGCGCAGATGCCGAGCAAGGATAAATGGAGCCAGAGAGAGCCAGGGTGCTTGCGCTGCCCTGACGGGGATGGAGATACCAGACCAATGTGACCCTTGGACAAGACAAATCACTGAGGCCCGCAGTGGCAGATCCCTGACTCTAAACTGCACATGGAACATTGACCAAGGTAGACGATGTTCTAGGTCAAAAGTACATCTTAGCTTCCAGGGTTACCTAAGGCCTCATAGTGGCTAAACTAGAACTAAATTGATAAAAAATAGATCTATCGTAATAACATATTTATTTCTCCTGGCATTTTCACATAATTCTAACACTGTTACGTATGAAGACTTTATGCTGTCACTGGATAATTTAGCAGTGACACAGCACTGCGCGGAGGACAGCTAGATCTCTCTCATTCTACACATATTCCAGGTTCAAATATTTTCACCTCTTCTTGTCTTCGTATTTAGGCAGTATTTTTTAAGAGCCTTAAATAACATAATTTGTCCCTTTCCTCAGCAATCAATGTGAATTTGCAAAGAAACATTCTTTCTTAAACAAAACAAGTCATACAATTAAGTTCTAACATAATAGATGGAAAAAGTAGAATAATAAAACTTAGTAATCCAAAAAAATGCAAGAAAAGAGAAATGGAAGGGCAGAGCGGGTGAGACATTTCTCTCTGAATAAGATAGATTTGCAAACATACTATTCATGGTAATAAATGAAGATAGATTAACTCTTGTGATTAAAAGGGAACAAATTGGAAGATTACACTTTTGCAGCTTACAAAGGATACATCTAAAAAGTGTGAGGACAGAGGATGTGAAAGCAGAACATGGTGGAGGGAATACCATGCAAATACCAATCAAAATACAGTTGGTGCGGCTTCTGTTAATACAAGAGTCAAATCTCTGTGCGCTTGGTAATATGACTTTGAAATATTTAAGCAAAAATTGATAGAACTAAAAGGAGAAATAAGCAAATATGCAATCAATGGTAAATCTGATTTAACATCTCTGCATAAATAATAGAACAAGCAGACGAAGCGTCGGTCAGGGGACGGACGATCAGGAGCTCGGAAGGAAGACGTGTGACCCTAGCAGGACGTATATGAAACACAGAAACCACCCACTGCTAAATGCAGGTTATTCTCAAGTACATGCAGAACATTTACAAAAATGAGCCACAGGCTGAGTCTTCAAGTGAATTTCAACACGCTTCAAAAGTTTAGAGTCAAAACATAGTTTGTGTTCTTACCCAAGAGCAATTAAACTAGAAAACCAGTAACAACAACAACAACAAAAAAAAAAACTGAAAAATCCCTATAGACTTGAAGTCAAGTAAACGCCTTCTTATTAACCCTTGGGTAGAAAAGAAATCACGTGGAAATGAGAGAACACTTCGAACCAAGTAATGAGCCTCCTGGGATGCACCTGAAGCCATGCCAGGTGGGCCTGGTTGACCCTAAATACATCTATTAGGGGATAAAAGAGGCAGAAAATCGGCAAGTTTAACATTCATCTCAAGAAATTATAAAAGGAACAGGAAATGAAACACAAACAAAATAGAAGGAAATAATAAAACCAAGAGGAGACAACAAGGAAACAGGAAGGGACAGGACCAGCCAAGACAAAAGGGGGCTCTTCACTAACCTGGAGGCTGAGTTTAAAAAGTAAAAGCACAAATAATCCCCATCGGGAATGAAGGAGGACGCGGTGACCGGCGGCACGGGCACCAGAAGGTCACCTGCGGGATTAGGTAACGTTCATACCAATATATTTGAAAATATACGTGAAACGGATAACATTTTAGAAATACACAGTTTACCAAGACTAACATGAAAGGAAAACCTGAACTGTTTTGTTATGACTAACAAAGCTTGAATTCACAAAGGCATGCCCACATCATCGTGGCCCCACTGGTAAGCTGCACCCAAGCCCTAAGGAGTTAAAGCTCACCTTACGAGGCGGGTCGCTTCCCCAGCCAAGAGGGCACCCATTGAAAACCAGCAAGAACGTCGCCCAAAGCCGGCAAGAACCTTGAAAACACGGTGAGAGACAGAGGGTCGTTGTGTGCCAGTCCGCGCATAAACAAAAGGGGGGAGTAAGCAAGACACAAACTCACTCGAATCCAGCCGCGTTTGCGTGGGTAAGTTACTGCCACATTGCTCTGCCCCAAGAATGCAGGCTTCAGTTTAACACTTGAAAATTAATCCAAGTAATTGAACACAGAATGAAGGCTAAACATCCCATGATCATCTGAATAACGCCCGTTAAATTTAACTTCCATTCAGGATGAAAACATTCAGCCAGTCAGGAAAAGAAGAGATCATTCTTAATCTCACAAAGTCCCATCTACTGTTGGCATCCTCAAACCTTCCCTGATGTCAGAAATAGGGCAAGGACACTCTTACGTCACATGCCAGAGCTTCAAGCCAGTGAGGTTAGGCAAGAGAAGGAAATTGGAATACGCAGAACTAGTGTTATGTGTAGTGTATGTGGTTGTGAATGCAGAAAATCTGAATTTGTAGATGACTTTCTGGAATTAATGAATGATGTTTGCAAGGGTGTTGGATGCAAAAGCACCTCTATGGACCAGGAATAAACAGAAAATAAAATTTGTAATTACAATAGCATTAAAATGAGCATATAACTAGTTATAAACCTAACAAAACATTTAAAAGACCCTATATATTACTGAGAACAATTAAAGAATTTCTTTTGGGGAGGAGGGTATAGCTCAGCGATAGAGCGTATGCTCAGCATGCACGAGGTCCTGGGTTCAATCCCCAGCACCTCCGTTAAAAATAAATAAATACATACATATACCTAATTACCTCCCCTCCCCCCAAAAAACAAAACAAAACAAAAAATTTCCTTCAAAATAGAGGGACGTGCCCTGCTCCTAACTTAGGAAACTTAATGTTGTGATGTCAGTCCCACCGAAATGTTTCTATACATTCAGCCCCTTCCCAAGAAAAACCCCAGCGTGTTTTTCCTTTGCTTGTTTGTAGAAGGGTTAAGGTCTGAGTTTAAATTTTTAGACAGACGTACAAAGGGCCAGGAGTAGCCTGGAACAGCACAAAGACGGGAGGCCCTGGTGCTCAGACATCAAGACAGACGAGTAAACCACAGCAGCGTCCGCCAGCCTCACCGCCGTCGGCATTGGGGGCCCAATCGTTCTTCGATGCGGGGCGTCCTGTGCAGTGTGAGATGCTTACCAGCATCGCTGGCCGCCATCGCTAGAAGCCAGCAGCACCCCCACCCCCATCTGCAACCAGCGCTCTCTCCTGTCACTGCCGAATGCTCCCCCCATCGAGAAGCGCTGGATTACAGCAATTAAAGTGGTGCTGTTAGCTTGCAGAACAAAAGGAACAGAATGGGCAGCCCAGAAAACATACTCGATGTTTTACAAAAGCATCTTCACGGAGGTTTAACTTTTACACAACAAAGCCCGCCCACTGCACGTATGCGACCTGACGGACCTTGTCAAAGGCACCCGGTGCCAACCCCAGACTCTCTGAGTGGTACTGGCCGCAGAGGCCAGCCAGCGACAGCCCACAGGCCGCGTCTGACCTGCCACCTGCCTCTGCAGCCTGCACGCTAAGAATGGCTTCTGTATTTTTAAGTGGTTGTGTAAGTTCCTATGCTAATATCCTCGACTTTGCTTCTTGGCCTGAGATGCCTAAAATATGTAACTATCTGACCCTTTGACAAAAGGTTTGCCAAGCCCTGCTTAGGACAGTGGAGGGAGGACCGTCTTTCCATAAGAGATGCTGGGCCAGTGGGGCACCCTTCAGGGGAACACTGAAATGACCCCCTGCCCCACATCACACCCCAAAATCAGCCCCAGGCGGACTGTGAATCTGAGCGTGCAGGACGAACGGGACAATGCAGGAGACACAGGGAGTGATGCTCTGGGGAAGCAGACGTGTGAGGAGGGGGAAGGACAGGCACATGGGCAGGAAGACGCAAACGGGAAGTCCAGACGTGGATGCGCGGGGCAGGGTGCACACCGCACACGGGGCCTCTGAGGAGGCTGGGCGGGGACCCTGCGGGACGTGGGGGAGCCTGGGGGCAGGTGTTCATTCTCTGATCATTCTGCATCTGTTCACTGTTGTTTGAAGCACTTTTCCACATGTCCTTTCTAAGTCACAATTTTAAAACTTGTTTTTTAATGCACGTGGCAGGCTTCCTGGCTGGGTTTGGAGAGGCGGGGAGTTCAGAGGGGAACAATGTGAGCGGGAGTTCTGTTGGCTGAAGGTTCTAAAAACACAAAGGGCCTCCTTCAAAGTCCCGAGAAACCCTTACTGAAAGGAGCCTTGAAGCAAATCCCCGGAGGACGGGCGCGGGGGGACCCCCGCATTTCCCGGTTCCATAAATTTCATCTCTCCCGTGTCGGGGTCCCTCCAAGCGCAGCCGCCCTTGTCCCGTGTTCCAGCGACTCTCCGTGGAGCTGGCGGAGCTGCCGGCTTCCCAGTTAGGTGAACCATAAAAACCTGGCAACTTCTCTCTTTGCCTTTCCTCTCTCAGCAACGATTTAAAGGCGGTCTTTTTGTGCATGGTACGAGCAGGGCTGGGATCTGGAGGAACATTTTTTGTGCTCAGTCTTGCAGGAAAGCTGATAGCAATTCAATTAGAAAATGCAAATGAGGTCACATATTTCCCACGGGAGTGCTGAATCGCCCCCGAGGAGTCGGAGCAGTATTTCGGCCCAACGGTAAACACTGGAGCTGGAGTTTCTCGCACCATCGTCATCAGACTGGCTGCAGTAGCGCTTTGAAGTGTCAGTGGGACCCATGGGGACACTTTGCAAGAAAGAACTGTTGTTTATGAAGCTAATATCGGGTCTCATGGTGCGTCAGCATCTGTGAGTGACAAACCCAGCCGGCCCCTGCGCCGCAGTCACGGCCGGCCCCCGCGCCGCGGTCAGAGCCCAGGGGCTGGAGCATGTCCTTCCTTGGAGTTTCCGCCTCCCAGGCGGCTGGGCTGACCTTTGCCCACTAGCAGTCCTATGTTGAAGTCCTAATGCACAGTCCCTCTGAATGGGACTGGATTTTCAGATGTCATTAGTTCGGGTAAGGTCCTTAGGTTGGGCCCGAATCCTACATGACGGGTGAATGTATTAAGAGGGGAATTTGGACACAGACACACTCGCAGGCAGAATTCTGTGTGCAGATGAAGATGGAGGGTGAGGTGATGCTTCTACGAGCCAGAGGCTGCCGGCCACCCCCAGGGTCCAGGACAGAGCCAGCCCCTCCCACACGGCGCCCAGAGGCCAGCCCGGCAGACACCCGGATCCCGGGCTCTGGCCTCCAGAGCTGAGACCATGCACACCTGCTGGGGACGTCCCCCAGGCTGTGGTGCTTTGGTTCTGTGGCTCTAGGACACTCAGTCTGCAGGGGTGTGGCCAGTGCCTTCCAGCGGAGATGGGCACCCAAGCCCGGAGGGTGCAGACAGACCACTATGAAGCCCCCAACGGCGGAATGTGAGTCCAGAGCTGGGCCCCCGCCCAGCGCTCCAGATGCCTCAAGTCCTCTTCTTACTGCTGCTCGGGGTTCCAGTCCCGGCAAGGACAAATCTGGCCAAGACCTCGATTCTTCGAGCCCCGCTGCCCATCACCCCCTCCTCGTGTTCCGCCCCCGCGAGTGGGCAGGAGCCCATTGTGTTACCACGGACGCCCAGGTTGGCTACAGGACACTGGAATGGAGCAGGTTTGCTTGAGAAACAATTCCTGATGTCCACCTGGTGACGAGGCCCCCAGGGGAAGGCTGGCCACGGGAGGAAAGCCCCCGTGCCCTGCCTCCCCGCATCGCCCGCCTCTGTGAGCGCCAGAGCGCTGATGCCCGTGCCTGAACCGCTCCACTGCCGACTCGGGAGCTTTACCCAAGAGGGGCCACGGGGCTTTCCATGTCCCCTTGAGAAAACACCAGAAGGTCTGTAGGTGGAGCCCGAGTGATGGAGTGTGCGTCTTGAGAAAGTGGCAAGATGGCTCTTATATGCTTTTCCAAAAGATGACCTCAGTGTGACTGAGAAACAGCACCCCCCAAGAAACAAACCTCAGTGCGGTCGGCAAGCTCGCAGACCGCAGCCCACGGCACCTGCCCACGTTGGGAGGACGGCGGCCGCGTTAGTGAGTGATAATGACCGCCACTCCTGCAAGGTCAGACGGTGCCGCCCACGTGGGCCTGCTTCAGGCGCAGGCGTGACTGCCTGGGGGACGGGACAGGTGTGCTTACTTCTCCTCGTCAAGGACCCGCGTGGCTGGGAAGGAGGCTGCCACCCTTCCAGCGTCCGAGGTCCCACGCCCGCCTGGCAGCCCCACACCGCCATGGGTGATCAGTAACAGGTCTCGGTGGGGAGCAGAGATCCCCAGACCAACTGCAGCTCTCAACTCTGCCGGCGTGAAGGACGAGGGGTTATTCTAACTGACGGAAGGTGCAGCTCCTGTGGTTCTGGAGAGCAGCCTCTGGGCGCGGCCGCCTGCTGCTCTGGGGGAGGCGGGAGTAATGCGGTGGATAAGGCCCCCCTTGGACGGCGTTTCCAGCTGCAGACGGCCTTGGCTTCCTTTTGCAGAGGAGAGGTGACGGGGCACCGGCAGCTGGCCCAGATGCCATGGCCCAGGGAGAGGAGCACCCCTCTGAACTGTCCCAGTGGGGGGCGCTGCTTCGACAGAGACTTGAAGAGGGACGAGGGAATGAGGCCTCCCAAGGCCAGATCGGGAGCAAAGGGGATGAGAAGGAGGGGCCACTGCCAGCCCGGGGGGAGGGAGGGCAGCACAGATCCTACCCCGCCTCGTTCCGATCACCAAGGAGCCTCCAGGACAACGTGCGCCGTGGGGTGTCCTCCTAGGACTCTGGGTCCTGCGAGTCAGAAAGATACCCAGATGCTCCCTCGGTCACTGGGTGAGTGAAGACTGCACGTCCCCGCTGGACACTTTCTGTTCTAAGATGGGAGGACACGGCCAGGACCAGTCCCACGAGGTGGCATCTGATGTGACCACCGAGCTGCAGCCACAGGGTGCACGCAGGGTAGGCTAGGGTGGGGGTGCCCATCAGGGGGCTGGGCCAGGGAGAGGGCAGAGGCTGCCGCTCTGTCCTGGGCATCAGGAGGGCGACATCTGAGTTGAGACCTGAAATGCAAGAAGCCAGCATCTGACAGAGGGAACCTCCCCAACCCCTGGTGGGGTAGGGGACAGGGAGGGCCAGGCAGCCCCTGGTTAACATTTGCATCTATCTGAAGGGTCGCCTGAGGCCCCAGGAGGGCTGAGGGTGGAGGATGAGGGGGGGAGGCTGCCTTTGCAGCCACACGGGGTTGGCCAGCATGGAGCCCAGCCTGGCGCCCAGCCCGCTCCTGCGCCACCTCAGGCGTGGGAGGGGCAGGGAGTGGGTGCTGATCAGGGCTGGTTTGCTCGGTGGGATGGGGGCCTCCAGTGACCGGGCCGCACTCCCTCTCCTGCCTCAGGGGTCCATCATCCCTCACTGTCTGTGCTCTGGCTACTGTCCAGTCCCTGCCCCGGGACGTCCTGCCGCCTCCTGGATCCTAGCAGCTCCCCACCCTCAGCATCTCCTTTTCCTGGAAAAACAGAAGCATCGGAGGGCAGGAGGCCATCCCGCCCCCCAGATCCACGGCTCTGCCCCCATGTTCCTACTGGGGTGACGACCTGCCACTCCTGCAGGACCCGCCCAGCCCTGCTCGGGGCCACCCTCCAGCATTCTCCTCGCCTCTCCTGCACCACCTCCCCCACACCCTCCAGAGCAGGGCAAGCCTGGCAACAGGGCGCAGAAAGGGAGGAAAGAAGGGAGACCCTCCAGCTCCGCCCATCCTGGCCGTCACCCCACAGCCCTGCTCCCTTCATGGGGACGGCGGAGCCCAGGATTCCGGCATGGCCCCGCTCTCCTGCCTCCCTCCTGCGCCAGGGCCTTTGCACCTGTTCCTGCTGCCCCTTCAACCCCCGCTGTTCCTTCAGACCGGACGCAGTTGGCACCTCCTCTTGCGGAAGACGTCCTGAGCTGCTCCCATCTCAGCCTCAGTCACAAATGGAGAGCTCACGCTCTCCCTCCTGCTGGACCTCGATGTCCCCGCCTGCAGGCCGAGCTCTGTCACAGGGCCTCCCCAGCCTAGGCCTCTCCTGTCCTCCATCCAAGTTTGGGTGTGGGGTCGGGAGGTGGCCAGTCCTCGGGGACACGTGTCTCCTGGTGGCAAGTGAGCTGAGACCACCTGCCACCTCTCAGTGGGCGCGTGTGCTTGTGGGCATGGGGGCTGCACGACGCACGGGCACTGGTGGGTCTGTCCCCCGCCCATCCTCCGGGGTTTCAGGTTTAAGCATCAATCTGGTCCCAGTCGGGTCCTGTAGCTCATGATAGGGGCTGGTGCGCGTGCGTACAGGTGTGAGTGCGTGTGCGTGCGTGTGTCCGTGAGTGTGTGCGCATGTGTGTTGGGTGCCTTGTGGGGACCCCCCTCAGGAAGTGGGAGGTGGGAGGGGTCCCGAGCTTCCCTCCTGTAGTTGTTGAAAGTAAAACCTAAACCGGGTTCCCCAGGTGCACAGCTGTGTGGTTCCATCCAAGGCCCTGGTGCCCATTTGATATTCGGTTAAAAATAAACTTCTCGTTTCTGAAGATGTTGAAAACAAAAGCGATGTGGTCACGGACATATTCAGCCACGAAAAGAGCCCCCAGCAGGGACAGGAGCACCTGTGAGCCCCACCCCCACTGGCCGGGTGCTGGTGGGGCCCATCCCGCACCCACGGCACTGGGTGGACAGCAGTCCCTCTTGAGGTGGAGCCTCCCCGGGACCTTCCGAGAGGAAATGGAATTGAAGCCCAGCTGAAGCCTGGGTGTCGTCAAACGCCCACCCTCATCCTCACCGATGTCTTCCAGAAGCACCCACACCGCCGAGACCAACCGTTTTTCTCAAACTCACTGACACCCATGTGAACGCGTCCACGCAGTCCCACCACCAACAACTCCGGAAGAAAGTACTACACTCTGGCTTAACTTGCTAACTTGACTTCATTTTCTGTGATTGCATTTTTTCCTGTAAGCCCAAGAGTAAAAAGTTTCCTTTAAGTTGTTTCTAGCAAAGCATCATTGTCTTGATTCCCTAGAGCAAGCTCTCACCAGGGCGTTCGGGAGAAGCCTAGAGACAGCTTGGGCTGTCACTGTGGGAGGAGGGGGTGCTCCAGCATCGAGTGGGTGGGGCAGGGGTGCGCTCACACCTGCAAATGCACAGGATGCCCCCCACCGCCCGAGGCTGCCCTGGTTCCACATGCAGAGACCCTGGTCCAGGACGGGGGTGACGGGGGGGGCGGGGGGAGCCGCTCAGGTGCTGGGCGCCCTTGCTGTGCTGGGGGCGAGGATGGCCGAGCAACCTGGCCGGGCTCATGCGGGTGGAGCACACACACACACAGGTGGGGAGGCCTGTCCAACATTTTGGAGCCTCCTCAATTTTCCGTGCATGACGGCGATCCTCAGCGCAGCCCACGAAGCAGAGATGCACGCATCCGTGCTGCTGTGGTTCACCTGCGCCCTGCCTGCTTCGGTGCCACACAGATGGGAGCATTGTCTTGTGTCTTCATTTTTGAGGGGAGGCAATGCTAAAGAGGGCAAGGGGGTGTGTTCTGAGATATGTTAAGAGAAATGTGGTTTTGACGCTGCTTAGGAAGAACAGGAAACCTTCCCGCAAGACGATGTGGTTGATACAGGTTGTCTCGGCTGTTCCCCAGGGCTGCTCCCGCCCTCAGCGTCCAGTGCCCGTCTGCTTGGGGCGCAGTGGCGGTGGGTGTCAGGACCACGGCGTGCGGGTGACATCCGCCCTCTGTGTCACCGCTCCCCCTTCCGAGCCGAGGAGCAGAGAGGGGCCAAGGAGCACGGTCTGAGTTCAGACCCCAGCCCCCCGTCACAGCTGCGTGAGCCCGGGCCAGCCAGGGGACCTCGAGCACCTCCACCTGCCCAGGTGTGAGTGAGCTCGGAGCCAGCCCCTCCCGCCCTGGCTGTCCGGTGCGCGGGCGCAGAAGTGTTGGCGCCGAGGCTCTGCTTCCGGAAAGAGGCGTGAGGACTTGGCCGTGCCGTTTCACTCAGGAAACCTTTCTTTGCGTGATTTTTATGGGAATTTTCAGAATGGTCTCCCCGCCTTCGAAGGGATCAGAAGTAAGAAATACCACAGTGCTCTGGGGACAGATAGGGCAGTGGTCTCCCCGTTAGTGTCTTGGATGTAAAAAAAAAGTCCACTAAGTGCCTTTTCAGAACCGAACTCTGGCAAATGTTTATCGAGAATGGCACCCATGCTCCATTTGGTGAAGAACGAAGATGTCTTTCTGTTGTTTTATTTTGTGTTTGTTAAATACCATTTTATTCTGTCCGTCCTTAGCTACCATGGAAACCAGCCAGGAGGCCGCAGACAGAACCCTAGTTAAATATTTTAAATATACATGCCTGCAGGCAAACAAAATGTGCCATTTTTCAAATGTACATTGAAAGGGAGCTAGGAGACAGAGGAATGAACTATCTCTATAGATTTTTGTGACTCTTTTTTTTCTTATGAATCTAATTATCCTCAGTGAAAACCAGCCCTAGGTTTGACGTTTCGGGGAGTGGGGCAGGGGCCGCTATTTCCTTTATTAAAGTGTGTTTAACCCAAAGCTGTAAGGAAGCAGTGAGGACAGGAAGGCAGGTGAATCCGAGACAGAGAGCAGAGTCGTGACAGTGCTGTTTGGGGAATAAGCCTTTTGCAGCCTTGTTCCAACGTAACCAGTGCTCGTTCGCAGTGCAGACAGGGACGTCGTTCCCCAAGGGTTCCATCCGAGTACAGATCCACGGAATCCACGATCTGGAACACCAGGCACTATGTCGTGTTTCACGGCTGGGGTGGGCCACCTGCTTCTCCAGCGTGGGAGCCACCAGGATGGTCAGATGAGACTCTCAGACTGGATGTCGGTCACTCTATGCGTAAGAGGCTGGACACTAGTTGGAAGAGAGGTGCCAGGCGACACACGGGCCTCCGCTCGGTGCCCTGCGAGTTGTGGGCCGGCGGGAGGTGTGGCCGGTACGAGGCGTGGCCGGCGGACCTGTGCTGGTGAAGGAGCGGCCACTTGCGGCCTCATCGGGGCTCATGTCGGGCGTCGGAGCTCCCAGAACCTTCCATCCCGAGAGCTTCCTATCCCCAGCTCTGCAGTGAGCGCTGCCCCTCTCTCGGGAAGCCAGGTGCAGGCGCGGCTCCCTGAGGCCCCGTCCCTCAGCCGCGTGCTCACCACGCTGAGAAGGGCTGGGCAGCTGCCCCGGGCACACGGCCCAGACTGGAGACCAGAGAACAGGGAAACCAGGGGCGCCAGAACCCGCAGCTCGCTGCTGCCGCCCTGCACCTCTCCCGTTACCTGCTCGTGCAAACTGCACCCGGGCTTCTGCCGCCAAAGAAGCCTGTCCCTCAGCGTTCAGGGGCGCAGGGCGCCTCCCCAGGGAGCTGCGTCCTGGGCAGTGACAGCCGCGGTCGCACCCGCAGGCCTCCAGCGCCCTGATTAAGAGGCTTCCTCTCAGACGTCGGTGGTCACCCCGCCTGGCTACCACATCCCTCGGGGAGCGACCTGAAACTTTCCCCGTACATTTAGTTTTTCTCGAATCAGGAGGACTTGCGCTCATGCTGTCTTCTCCGAAGTGGGAGGAGTTTCAGGTGCTGAGGAGGGTCAGCCAGGACCCGACCACCGCGTGGGGCGGCCAGTGGGGGGAGTCGCGCTGCCACCTGGGGCTGCGTCTTCACAGCTCAGGGCTCCTGGGCGCTGCTTAGGAACGCGCACGGGATCTGAAGCAGTTCCTGCATCCCTGTCGCCTCTTGAGGGCAGCAGCTTCGGGGGAACCACCTTCCCAGCGGAACGGTGGGGCTCACGTGGCCCGGTGCACTTTGCAGGGGCGGCCGGCACCCACCTGCGGTGACCCGTGCTTGGGAACCCAGTCCCCCACCCTGGCCCATCTGTCCCAGAGGCCTAGCCCACCTGTGCCCTTTCTCCAGCGCCCCCGTGCGTCTCGGAGGCAATTCTGCCCACGTCTACAGCACCAACAACGTTGGGTTCCCAGGGGCCTGGGAGCAGTCCCGCCATGCCGACCCCTGGGCCCCACCTGCAGAGCCTAATTTGTTGGGTCAGGAAGCTGTGCAGGGGGACCCGTCACCTGCCCTCCTATCACCAGGAAATGTGAACACCGTTTACTGCATGTTCACTGCGAATCGATTGACACCCACCTCAAACCAAGATGGCCGCGAAGGCGCTCAGGGAGTGTCTGCGTTGAAGGCAGACTGGATTATTTATGGTCCCCGTTCAGCCTCACTTCTGAGTGGTTGGTGAGTCAGCCCATTTGCTTAAAAGCCAGTGCTTCTGCTTGGCTCTTCATGCCTGCGTTCCTACCGAGCAATGGTGGGACAACAGAGAAACACGATGAAGCATCCTTTTTGCACGTGGGCTGTGTGATCAGCGTCTTCCCAGCACGTTTTCTCTCCTCTTTTTTCTTTTTTTAAGAAAAGAAAGAAGAAAAGAGGCAATAATTTAAAACCTGCCCCGGGTCAGTTCCGCATTATTCATCTTTCGCTCGTGAATAGCGACACGAGGGAAATGGCCCAGCTTCCTCCCGGTGCTGAGGCGTCCCCGAGACCTCACCCGGAAGCCGCACTTGGTGACGCTCACAGTCAGACACGCAGAGCAGCCCTGTTAGGAGGAGAGCAGGACGGCGGGCCCAGCCCTGCTTGGGGAGGTGGAACACAGGGCCTGGAGGGCGCAGAGCCGTCGGGGTGAAAGCACGTCGGGAGCGAGGGCGGGTCGCTGCTGGGGTCCAGGCTCGGGCTGGGCGTGGGGGGAGGGCGGAAAGCGGTGTGGGCCTTACCTGGGGGGGGGGGGCGTCAGGCAGCTCCCCTGTGACTTCGGGGCCTCGGCCGTCCAGTGAGACGTCCTGGTCCTTGTTCGCACGCCTCCCCTTCCTCTTGAGCTCACCCCCACCCCCCCACCCCGTGTTCCAAGTGCGAGGGCTTCGCTTGTGCCTTGTCCCTGGGAAGAGGGCGCGTCCGCCCGAGACTGGCCCAGAGGACCTGCCAGGAGAGAACCCAAGCCCAGAGCCAAGGCGATCTGGGAGGGTCTGGACCGCCGTCCTGGGCTCCCCAGACCCGCCACGTGCCGCAGCCAGTGCGGGGTTGGTGTTCCCTGGAGGGGACCAGCCCAAGCGGCGGCGAAGCACGAGGTGTGGTTTTATCTTCGGAAAGTCTATGTCCGGCGGGGCTGCAGTTCCACAATCCACCTGCCTCGCTCAGGAGCGGGACCGCTCACCTCCCAGGCTGAGGAGAGACGGCTCTGGCCTCCTGCCCACAGCCCCGCTGTGCCCCAGAGCACGGGGCTGCGGCCCCCGGCGGCGCACACGGAGGAGGCCCAGGGGCAGCACAGGACACACCCGAGGTGCCAGGCCCGGCAGCAGGACCCCGGCCCGGGCAGCGCCTCCCCTCGTAAGCCGCCAGTTTAGAGCAGTGTCAGCAGAATGAAGCCAACACTGAGCACGACTGATTCAGGCCCAGTGGGGAGGCCGCCTGAAAGGAGAGGAGCTTTGTAAACAAAAGCTGATTCAGAAGCAGGCTGGGGAGGGTGCGGCTGAGGTGGGGGAGCCCATGCTCAGCAGGGAGGTTCCCAGTTCAATCCCCAGCACCTCCTCCCAAAATAAATAAACCTAATTACCTCTCCCCCACCAAAGTAAAAGTATTAAGTAATACACTAAAATACTTTTTTTAAAAAAAAAAAAAAAGCAGGCAGATTTAGGTCTTCACGAAGGAGCATCCGCCTCTGTGTAGCCTGTGCCTGGCAGCCGTGTCCCCGGGCGGCTGGCGCGCCCCCACCCCCATCTGCCCCTTCTGGGAAAGGCTCCCTCTGCAGGCAGGGCTGACGTGCGTCCTGAGTTGTCCTGGCCCCTCAGGCGCCCCTGTAGGAACCCATCTGTCGTGTCTTCCTGGGGCTAGGGTTCCAAGGGGTCCCCAGGGCCAGCAGACCCCACCCTGACTCACCTAGCAGGACAGAGGCGTGGGGGGCTGTGAATGAATGTGCAGGGGCTGCGTCTGCCTCCACGCACCGCACACCACCCCTCGTTTGGGGGCTGCTGGTCCAGCACCAACTGCTCACTGGAGTTGGGCTCGGCCGATACGTGATATACACACAGAGGGAGACACACAAAACATACACGTGTGTACACGCGTACATGCATGTGACACGCACACACATGCACCTACACAGGCATGAGTGTGCCCATGCACGTGTCCATGTACACGTGTGCCTCTACGGGCCTGTCTGTGAACACGCACGTGTGTAACTTTTAGGAACAGTAGCGTCAAGGTCACATTCACATTCTTCCCCAGCTCTGCACCATCATTCACCCAGAAATACAGGACGGGGCGCCGGGGGCAATCAGCAGCCGTGGTCTGTTAGGAAAGACTTTGGAGAGTAACCAGAGGCACGGCCTGTAATTAGTGTAACAGGCGCCCAGTCAGCCGGCGTGTTCGTGCGGGCCTGCCCCGCCGGGCACCGCATCACCGTGCGCCCCTCCCCAGGGATGCGGGTGCGGCTTCCAGGCTGCAGCCAGCGCAGGTCTGGCATTGATCTTCGCCAGATTTTGTTACTATGTTTGTCTCACAGCTTTAAAACAGTAGCAAATAAGTGCAATTTATTTAAACAACACCGGGGAGATGAGCGCCGTGAGAGCTGCCCAAGGCAAATGAGGATGAAGGGCGGCTCCCCACAAACTGCGTCTGAGATTCAGAGGCTCAGGGGAGCATCTCTGGGGCCCCAGAGTCAGCGGGCAGGCACGCTGAGCTCCCCACACCGCCAGCGCCCGCACCCGAGGCCGTGGTTCCCGCGCCCACCCCCCCAGCCCGCCCAGTCCCCTCTTGAGAGGCGGCCCTAAACACAGACACTCTCAGACACACCCCCAGCCCTTCTCCTGCGGCAGGAGCTGGGGCAGGTGACCCTAACTGCCTGTGAGTGAGGAGCCCCCGGCAAGGTCAGGCGTTTACCTGGAGGGCCGCCTACACACTGCAGGCCCCCCGGAGGTAGGAGATCTGGACGGGACTCTGACACTTTGCATTGCCAGCCTGGAAGCTGATGCTGCCAGGACCTCAGAGATGCCTCTCCGGGTCTGAGGTTTTCCCCGACGCCCCGGGGCCTCCTCGTGGCATGTCCGTTTCTGCCCAGCCCCCCACCGCCCTGCCGTGAGGGCCTGTCAGGAGGATATGGCTTCACAGGCAAAGAGAACCCAGAAGTGAGGGGCCCTCAGCCAAGTGCTCCGACCTTGGGGCCCGACCCTGGCACTCCAGTCCTGCCTCTGCCTAGTGAGCTGTGTGGCCTGCAGAAGTGACTCGGCCTCTCCGAGTCCCCCAGTTGCCTCCCTGGTAAAGCGGGGATGGCCGTCTTGCTGCACCGGCCACAGGGAGGACTGAGGCGGGACCGCGGAACGCTCGGTGTGCACAAGGCGCGGGCTGCCCCGACGCGTGCAGGGCAGTCGTCTGGGTCCCGGATGCAGGGCTGCGTGGCCAGGACTGTCCTGAACCTGGCTCTGCGACACTTGTTGAGGAACCTGGAGAGGACCCAGCCTGGCACCAGGAGACACAGGGCAGGTCGCAAGACGGCATCTGTCAATTTGCGTCGGGCAGACGGTGGTGGAACATCCAGTTTCCGAAGACGTCCAGGCCGAGGGGTTCACACACCATGCATGGATCCCTCGGATGCAGGACGGGAAGTGCCCTAGGGAAGCCTGGGGCTTCCAACTGCTGTGGACTCTGAAATGCAGGCGCTCAACACGGCCGGCAGCAGGGCCCCTGGTGGGGAGCGTCCCGGCAGGTCTCGTTGGACTGGGCCTTGTCCCCTGGCTTTGCCACTGATGTAGCCTGAAGTCTGGACACTCAGGACGGATAGAAGACTTTCTTTTTAATCAATTAGACAGTTCTGTCTGCATGTGTTTAACTTATTTCCATGCAACTTTTTGCACAAGGGGTTGGGGAAGGTTCTCTGTCCCCAGAGGGCAATGCTGAGACCACCAGGTCTGGAACTAGGCTGGAGGGTGGGACCTGCTGGCTGTGTTGAGCGCCTGCGTTTCAGAGTCTGCAGCAGTTAGAAGCCCCAGGCTTCCCTAGGGCACTTCCCGTCCTGCATCTGAGGGATCCATGCACGGAGTGTGAATCCTGCGGCCTGGACGTCTGCGGAAACTGGATGTTCCACCATCGTCTGCCCGAGGCAAACTGACAGACGCCGCCTTGCGACCTGCCCTCCGTCTCCTGGTGCCAGGCTGGGTCCTCTCCAGGAGGGCCAGCCTGCCATCAGATGCCGCCAGCCAGCTGTGTCCCCTCCGCCATGGCTGTCCTGGTCCTCAGTCTGCCTCTGCCACGTGAACCCTCGTACGCTACTGGCTCTGAGACCTGGGAGCGAAATGAACTTCAACCGTGAAAACAGTGCAGAGGTGGCCGGCGGGGGTGGGGAGGGGCCTTGAGAATAAACATGGAGGTGACGTATGCACAGACGCCACGTGGGCACACGAGTTCCGCTGGCTCTTTTAACTACAAAATTTCAAGTACATTGTAAGATTCAGAAATACAGAGAGGCAACAGGAATAAAGTCAAATAAAGTAGCTTGAGACTCACTGGGGACAGAGAAAGCCAGACTTCACATTCCCACCTGCCTCCTTCCCATCTTTCTCTCCTTTAAAAAGGGGCTCGTGCTGCATTAATGCTTTGGTGCCGTTTCTCCACTTGCTATTATTTTGTGAATTTCTCCACGTCTCAAGGAGTAGCTTTTAACGACATGTGATGTCCCAAGACATGAGCGTAGAGTAAAGCGTCTGACTTATTTACTCCAGTCCAGAGGTTTCCTGGCATTTTCACTGCTTCGCATTCGCGTACCATTATTACAGAAGCAACGCCAGTGAACATCCCTATCGAGGGGGTTTTACCCACAGAGAGTTTCATGGCAACAGATCTCCGCCTGTGGGGTAATTGGGTCAAAAGCGAGGACCATTTCTGAGGCTCTCGGTGGTCGAATGCAGAGGGCCGGTCCCAGCAGTGGTGACCCCGCCTGCGTCAGCGCGTCCGGCAGCCAGTCCCGCCGATGCCCTGCCCGGCGTGGGCTCTCACCAGCCCATTCCCGGAGCAGCCCCCTGCTCTCGCCGTGCCCATTTCTAAACAAAGTAGCTGGAGTTGAGAGAGATTAAGGGACTTGCCCCAAGTCACACGAATCTTTGAAGCCGTTAAATGTAAGCCACCTGGTCGGTTTAACACCAAACCCCACGCCCGCTACCAGCACCCTCTCCAGACTCACAACAGCCTCTTCAGCGCTGAGGATCAGTTTGGCTTAATCTTGTCAGCTTGATGGGTGAGGAAGACACATCGCTTTAACTCGCACTGTCTGGTTACTGGAAGACGTGAACGCTTTTCATGCGTTTGTTGATCCTTTGCATTTATTCTGCTGTTGATTATCTATCCTTGTCTTTTTCCTGTTATAAAGATTCCATTTTTTCTTATTGATTTGTAAGAACTCTTTCTATAGGGAGGCTCTTAACCCTTTGTCAGATTTGTTGTACATTCACCAATTGCTTTTAGGGTGTGTTTTCATCGACAAGGGTTTAAATTAAAACATGAGCCCTTTTCCTTTGTGACTTTTCCCCTGATCCACCCTCCTGGCTAAATAGTCAGCTATGTTTTTTTCTTTGTTTACAGTTTCTCTACCCCTATTTAATCCTGTAATCCATTTCTTTGTAGAGACGAGGGCCCTGCTGAATTTTTTTCCGTACCACGTAGCCATTTTTACCAACATCATCTAATCTTTCCCTGGATCCAGATTCTCTCAACAGATGCCTTTCCTGTGCGAAACTTAACCAGGCTTCTTTGGCTCTTCTCTCTCCCCCTCCCCCGAATCACGCAGCAGACGGGGAAGAAGAGCGCGGCTCTGGACCCCTCCCCGCCTCCGAGCGACACGCTGATGCCATGGCCCCAGCTCCCGAGCGCCAGCGGGCTGAGGCGGCAGAAGCGAGACTGGGTCATCCCCCCGATCAACGTGCCGGAGAACTCCCGCGGGCCCTTCCCTCAGCAGCTGGTCCGGGTAAGTGGAGACGCTGCGGCCGGCTGAGGGGCCTGCCGGCAACCTCGCAAGGCGGGTCCGGTGGGCTTGCTCCCGGAGCAGAGGGCGGGCTCTGCGCTGGGCGTCTAGGGTCAAGATTCCGCCTCTTCAGTCACGAGTATTACACAGCGCCGAGGAAAACCAGGAGGGCGGGCGGGCCTGCTGCCGTCGGGTCCTCTTCTCCGGTTACCCTCAAGTGACCGCTCTGGTGCGTGGAACGAGGTGGGTGGGGACTTGGGCCGTGGCCTTTGACCTCGGACCCCTTTCTTTGGTCTGCTTGTCACACGTCTGTCCAATGATGACTAAGACACTGAATGGAGAACAATGGTGAAGATCCTGGTGAAAAGTCAGGGGTCCTGAGACGGAGGCTGAGACACCAGGGGGCAGCCCTGTCCCTTCCGCTGCTTCCCTGGTGTCACCTGCTCCCGACAGCCCCCGCGAGGTTGCTTTTCCCAAGGGAGGGAAGGACTCACTGAAGTTGTGTTTCAATAACCAAGGCCATCAACTAGCATTTTCTTCTTCCCTGTGAAGGAAAATTGCAACCCAATCTGAGCGATGATTTGATGAAATGATGGTGAAAATGCCATTAAACAGTCCATCCGTTGTGGACGCCTCGCCCCGCCATGTGGACAGGAGGGTCCCTGAGGGTCATCAAGGCATCGTCTTCAGTCTTTGGCCTGATTAGTCTCTGGTTTCCTGTTCTTTCCGATGCAGAAAGCGGGGGTGGGGGGAGTGCTTGAAATGCAGAGATGGGGCGGAGGGGGCAGCCAAGCTCGCAGGGTCCCCGGTGTGATGGCCGCCCACCACACACACCCAGTGTCGTGGTGTGAGTATCGCCCTGCCTTCACTGCGCGTGACACTGGGACTTCCATAAAAAACGTATAGTTGATCTTTGTCCCTGTTTCAGGCAGGAGCCCTGAAACCTGTGGAATTTCCCAAGTAAGACTGGAAAAGACGTCCGCGGGGGTTCACCACAAGCACCTTTCTAGGGCAGCCGGGTCTCTGTGTGTGAGTTGACAGGCCCGGTCACCAGGGGGACCGACCATGTGACTGGAGGGTGGGGCCTTCAGTTCCCCTCTCCTGGCTCCTGGCGGGGAGGGGCTGGGGAGTGAATCAATCACTAACGGCCCATGATTTGATCAATCTCACCTACATAACAAAGTCTCCAGAAAACCCCAAAAGGATGCGGTTCGGAGGGCTTCCAGCTTGTGAACACTCAGAGATCCAGGGAGAGGAGCCCTTGGAGGGCAGGAGGCATGGGAGCCCCAAGCCCCCTCTCCGCACCTCGCTCCATGCCCCTCTTCCATCTGACCGTCCCTGAGTCTGTCCTTTGTAGGAAACCAGTAGCCTGGGGGGTGAGACGCTTTTGTGAGTCCTGTGAGGTGCCCTGCAAATCAGAGGAACCAGAGGAGGGGTGGAGGGGTGGTTGAAACGTTGGATTTGCAGCCAGTCAGTCAGACAACCTGGACTGGGTAACTGGGGTCCGGGATGGGGGCCGTCTGGTGGGACTGAGCCCTAAGCTGGAGGACGGACACCCTTTGCAGGCAGACCACGTCGGAACTAAGGTAAACCTCAGGACAGCCCGCTGGTGTCGCAGGGTTGGTGTGGTGGCACCCCTGGTGTCAGAAGCGCGGAGGGTGGGAGTCGCGGGAGTAATGGAGACATGGAGTGTGTTTCCAGCTCTCCCCAGAGAGACAGCCGCCCTCCAGCTTCAGTCACCCAAGGTGGGGGTTCATTTCCAGAGCCGTCACCTCCCCCGAACGGCCCGCCCGGGTTGGAGGTTGGGGTGAGGCCGGCCTGGAGCTCTCAAGGGCCGATACCCCAAACGGGGTCCGTTCGGGAGGAGGGCTCCTGCAAGTGTCCAGCCGTCTTGGATGCGCCGGAGCCAGAAGCTGCCTCTCATGTGCTCAGGGTGGAAAGCAAACTGCAAAGGGGTGAGTGAGTTTGCAATGAGTCCAGGGGTGCATCTGTGAACACGCACACAAACACACACACTACACATATACACATACACACGTGTATGCATACACACATACATATACACGTGTACACACAGAGATACACAGGTTCACACACAAACATATATATGCATATATGTGTGTAACATACACACTTACACCCATATATACGTGCACATGCATACATATGTGTACATGGATACGTACACACAAACGACGTTTGGCAGGCGTCTCGCCACGGCTGGAGTGTTCTGCTGCCCTGGCTCTCAGAGTTTCTCGGGTTAATGACATTAGACAGATAGGAGCCACATTAGTACGAACACGTGAAATTTCCCTCCTCTGCGCCCATCTGTACACCGGCCTCTGACAGGTACCACGAGGGGAGGAGGCCACCATGGGCAGAGCCCTGGTCCTGCAAGGGTTCCCAGGATCTGCTGGACGACGGCACACGAGACACTTCCGCACCTTCTGCCCGGCCCACCCCCGGTGGGCTGAGGGCTGAGAAGTCGGGCTGGTGACGGGGCAGGGAAGAGCCGGCCCTCCCCGATCCACAGAGGCTGGCCTCCCGCTGGGCGCTGGGGGCGTGTTGACGGGCGACGCGTCTTCTCAGGAGGCCACAGCCATGTTTGCACCCCTGAGGGAGGGCGTCCTGGTTGTCCAACTTGAACAGCTCTGAAGCAGGGAGTGCGCCCCTCCCCTGAGCACAGACCCTGCCGGATCTGGCAGGGAAGCGCAGGTGGCCGGAGCTCCTGAGTCCCGCGGATGCAGGTTCCTGAGGATTCTCCTTGCCAGTGACATTTCTAAGCTGGCGCCGCGGGGAAGGGAGGTGCGGGCGTGGATTCAGGCGCCGGATGAGCTGCGGTGCACACTCCACGTGCCGGGGGCCCACGGCCACCACTGAGATACGCTGAGGGGCAGCGTCCTGTGTCTGCTGGTCTGCAGTATCGCTGTGCTTTGGGAGAACTTGTCATCTGTTTCTCAGACGCCCTGACGTGGCCACCAGCCCCTGGGGGAGGCCACCCCCCAAGCCGGATGTCTGCACGGACACCAGCTGCGGGAAGGCTGTGACGCTCTGACCGCTGTAACGGGCATCCCCCAAGTTTCAGAAGCCTAACCTGCTAGAGGTTCACTTCTTGTTCCTGGGCGTGAGGGGTGGCCCCTGTGCTACAGCCACTCAGGTCCCCAGAGCGAGGGCCGCAGGATCGGCCGGGCCGAGACGCAGCATGCACCCATCCGGTCTGAACTCCACTGACCAAAACCCCGTCACGTGGCCTCACCTAACTGCAAGGGACCCCAGGGGTACGCAGCCCAGCTCTGCGCCCAGGGGAGGGGTACATGTGGAGACCGGCTGTCCCTCAGGGAACGGTGGGTGTCCTTTCCTTTCTGAGGGCCCCACTGCGCCAGGAGGGGCGGCCCTTGGTGAGCACGCAGACCGAACCTGGCACCCCTGCTGCGAGCCTAGTATCTCTTCGCCCGCTGCCCTGCTTCGCCTTCTCCGTGACCTGCCGCCGTGCGTGGTTTGTTCACCCAAGGACAGGCCTCCTGAAGGCAGAGGCCCTGCCTGTATCTCTAGTGCTGCAAACAGTAGGTGCTACGTGTGCTGAATGAATGAATGAAGGAGTGCATGAGCGAGTGAGCGGTTGGAGCAACACCAATGGTGAACTTGTGCTGGGTGCCCGTTGGCTCCCACGCCGTGGTGGCCGTGGTGCGTGGCACTGGGGGGAAGAGGGTCTAGGCACTGCGAGTCCTGGCTCTCAGAGGTCCCACACGGACAGAGCACCCCCCAGAACCTCACCTGCGCTTCCCGGACACAGGCATCCAAGCTGAGCTGGAGGTGTCCAGCAAGTGGAAAACGCATCTCCGTTACGGGCCCTGTAAAAGCTTTGTGTGTTCCAGATGGATTCCAAGTCATTATGTAAGAACTCAGCCCAGGAACTCAGGCACACAAATGCACACACGCATGCGCGCACACCCTCCCCCTCCACGTGCACACACACACCCACGTTCTCATGTGCTCACTTTCCGCCTCCCCCTCCCTCTCGCTCCCTCCTCTTCCGCCCTTTCCCCAGAGTTTGGGATGCTTTTCTGCCCTGTTTCTGTCTACAGGAAGTTGACGAGTTTCCTGTCAGTGTTTTCAAGGGGGGGGGGGTGCTGCTCCCGAAAGAAGCCCAAATCATAGCGAGCCTGAATGCGGATTGATGGGAGCGGGGAGCCGGGGCGGAGCGTGTGGAGGTGCAGCTGGGATCAGCTGCAATTCTGTGCTCATTAAGGCATTTCATTCTGATAAAATATGTTAAATGAAAAAGTGGGAGGGAGAGGAACAGGCAGAATGTTCTTCCCAAAAAACCTCCGTTAATTGCAGGCTTTCTCCTTGGAAAGAAGATCGCGTCTCCCCATGAGCGTTCGCTCTGCCCCACGGGGAGAGTCGCTGACCGAGGAGCGTGAGCTCGGGCGCAGAGGGGGTCCTGGGCGGGAGGGCGGGTGGTGGGCTGGGCTGCCGGGGGCCAGGATGTCCTTGGGGGAGTGTGGAGCCACACTGTGTGGTGCGCCCACCGGAGTTAGACCGCCATCTAAATCAGCTGGTGAGTGAGGAGGGGCAGCAGCTTCACGGAGATACTCAGAAGCTCCAGGCTGTCCTTCTTCTCAGAAAAGAGGAGAAAGCAATTCACCGTCTTTAAACGAATCCCCTAGGAAGTTGGATGGAGGCTCTTCATTATGGGGGAGTCATGGAGATGGCAGGAGTGACACCCAGCAAAGGGTAACAGGGGGCCTTCCTGCTCCCAAATCCCAGCTTTGGGCTCTGGATGGGACAGTTTAGGACCATCTATAGATGCCAAGCACCATGCAGGCACTGGAGATTCCGAGGGGAGAGGACATAGAGTCCTTCCGTGACCTCAGGAACCATCAGACAGTAAGGTCTCTGCTTGCCATTCGGAGTTCAGTCCCTCACTGTCTCGGTAAGGATTCCTCCACCTGTAGATTAGAGGAGGGTTTTGAAAAGACACTTGCTTTTCTAGCATGTATGCTAGGTTTGACTTCGGGCAAGATTCAGAATGAGGCTAAAATCAAACTTTTAAAAAGAAGATGCATTTCTTAGCTGAGTCTAAAAAAATGCAGAATTTCTTAGCTTGAGAGGTTGTCCAGGGCAACGGCAGGACCTGGCTGAAGGTGATGGGGAGGAAGGTAGTGATCTTTGGAGACAAGTCCTTTGGAAGTCGACATTTTAACAGACAAGAAGTCATCCAAATTCGTCCTCGGGGCCCTGCCACAGAGCAGGCCTGGAAAGGGAGCTCTGAAGATAGGACTCTGGGAGGGAGTCTGTGCATAATCGCTGGACGTGAGAGAGAGTCACGTGGAGAAGGCGGGCGGAGGCTCAGCGGCGGCGGGCGGCGTGGGCAGGGCTGTAGAAACCAGCCCCTCCCGTCAGACAGCCCACGTGGGCTTGAACCAGTGGAAGCCAAAGGGTTTCTTCGCATTTCCTTGTCAAATTTGGTTCCCATTTGTGCACGCACACCACATAGCCTCACACCCAACGACAAATGTTTGTGACGTTTTTGCGCGAATGGAGGATGATCTGGGTTTGGGGGACAAGAGGTCAGGAGCTGGTTTTTCAATGACATGTGCTCTGGGCTGGGGTCCGCAGTATGAGGTGTGTGACAGGGTGAGTGACCCCCTATCTGGTCCAGGGCAGACTCTCCATAAACGTTCGTGGGTTGTCTGAACACATTGGGTGGAGCTGGCTGAATTTTAACTCAATGTTATTCTACAAAATGTTTCCTGGTAACCCAGTAGTGTAGTCATCACTGAGCCCACCTAGGAACATGTTCTCTGGTGCTCTGAAGGCATCCATCCATGCATGAATGACTGACATGGTCACCGCACGCTTTCTCATGGAAGCAAAATGACCTCTCGAAGCATGATGTCTGTGTCATTCCTCTTCCACTGTTTCCCCATTGTTCCCAGGAGAAACCCTAACTCCTTATCAGGTCACATGGGACCCCGTGATCTGACTTGCCCCTCACTCAGCACACCAAATTCCAGCCGTACTGGGCTACCTACAGCTCCCAGTCTGGATCACACCCTTGGTTTCCTGGAGTCCTGTGTTTTCCCCCTGTACCTGAGCCCTCCCCCGAGCCTGGCTACTTCCTGCTTCCTCTAGGAATGACCCGCTTCTCAAGACCAGCAGAGGCTCTCCCCCATTGCTTGCCATGGTGGCAGAGTTTTTGACACTTTTGTCACCGATTATCAGTCTGTCTCCCCCACTAAATGCAAAGGTCCTTGAAGAAGAGTCCAGCTGTCAAACACAACAATGGGGGCAGAGTAGATGTCAGTACATGAGTACGTGCAACCATCACGCCCACCTCCACGGGTCAGCCTTGCAGGATCTTTACAAAGACTGTTAGGCTAGATAAATAATACTTGAAAATAATGAAATTGGAAGTTCAGTTTCTGGTAATGGTGTAGTAGTTTATGTCAACTAACACTCCTAAAATAACACCTATAAACTCTGGGGGAACCTTTTTGTTAAAAATTATTTGAAGTTATTTGAGAGTGGTCAATCGTAAGCAGAAACTGGTGGGGACTCCACCCTTGAAAAGATCTGTGAGATCTGTGTTTATCTGACTTCCCCTCTGAGAGCTCTCCTCAGTCTGTCCTTGCATCAAAGTTGGGTAGCTCTTGGGCAGAAGACCAGCCTTACTGGCCAGAGGAGTTGGAAGATGGGGGCTAGAACTGACAAAGCAGCTGGAATGTAAGAGGATAAACCCTACAAAGTACGTAGCCAAAGCTGGGGCCTCCAGATACACTTGCAAGCTCTGCCCAGCTCCCTGGCTGCCCCTTAAATTCTGTGTGCACTGGGAAGACTCCAGTGAACCCAGAGAAGCACAGCAGCTGGAAGACTGAAAGAACCGAGGAGAGACTTCAGCTTCCAGCTACTGCGTGGTGGACAGATTTAGACTACAGTCCAGCCAAGGTAACACCCTTCAGAGAAGGATAACAGGACCCGATTCTCTACAGTGTAGCATCTACAATGATTATAATGATGAGCATACAAACAAAACTTACTAGACACACACAAAAGGAAACGTGACCCAAAATTAGGCAAAAATTGCTCATAGACTAACTCTGAAGTTATCCAGATATTGGAATTAGCATCAAGGCCTTTAAAATATCTCTTATAAATATGCTCAAGGATTTAAAGGAAAATATGGTCAGAGTGAATGACTGTATTGGTAATCACAGTAGGAAAATGGAAACTGAAAATATAACCAAATGGAAGTGGTGAAACTGAAGAGTGTGATGTCTCTAATGAAAACCTCACTGGGTGGACTCACAGGTAGATTGTAGAAGGCAGAAGGAGAGGTCAGTGCATTTGAAGGTAAATCAATAAAAAAATTATTCAGTGTGAAGAACGGTGGAGGAGGGGATTGAAACACAGAGTTTCACTGGGACAAGGCCAAGCGGCCTAATGTGTGTAACTGGAGTCCAGAGGGAGAGGAGAGAGATAATAAAATATGAAAAATAGTTGAAATTTCCCCAAATTTGGTGGAGAAACAAACTTAAAGATCCAAGAAATTCAGTGAATCCCAAGTAGTATAAATACAGACAAAGCCGTACCTTGATTATTGTCAAACTGCTGGAATTCTAAAATTAGAGATAAACCCGTGAAAGCAGAGCGAAAAGGCAGCGCAGAGGACCACACTGAGAACGAGGGCTGGTTTCTCTTTAGAAGTGACGGAGACCTCTGGGCAATGGAATGGCATTTTCAAATTGCCGAATGAAAAGAAATGATCAGTCAAGAATTCTACACCCAGGAAAACAATGCCCCTCAAAATTGAAGGTGAAATGAAGACATTTCTGATGAACAAACTTAAGCTCCTCGTTGCCAGCAGGCCCACAAGTAGTGGTAACGGATCTTCTTTAGGCTGAAAAGAAACACCACACCGCCAGTTGGAAATTCAGATCGACAGGAAGGGATGGAGCGGGCAGAAAAAGATAATGTGTGGGTTAACAGAAAAGATTGTATTTTTTCTCTTAACTTATGTAAAAGACAGCTAACTATTTGAAGCAAAAGCATAGCACTGCATTGTGGGGTTTATAACTTACGTGGCTGCAGCAAACACGGCAACGAAAGGACCCACTGGGGATGGAGACTAATGCGGGCCGACCCCTGGGCTTGCCTGTTGGGTGGGACTACCTGGCGCCCGCTGCAGGGTGACTGGGCCTTGCCCCTCTCCGGCTGTGCACCTCCTCCTGGTGCGTGGAGCCCCTCCCGCAGGTGCAAGGGGGCACTCCCCCCGGCGTGCAGAGCCCTGCTCCAGGAACAGGGGCGGGTGCTGCCTTCCTAAGGCTCGGCTAAGGGGCCAGCTGGGAGAAGGTGTCGGGCAGACCCGGCGGCTTTCTAAGAGGCGGAGGCCGAAGGTGCTCCAGTTCCTAACCCTCTAGCGGCTCTTTAAGGCCCAGTTCTCCAAAGCCAGAAACAGCTGTGGGTGAGCGGACGTGAAGAAGCGAGCCTTCCCAGGCTGCAGCCCCCGGGAAGACGCCGAGAGAGCCGGGTGCTCCAGGCGTTCGCTTGTGTTGGGTTCTCTCCCCACAGAAGGGTCTGAGGAGAGGGTGGAAGTGCCACCTCTCCTTCACCGCCCCGCCCACTGTCCCGGGGGCCCCTGGAGTGGAAGGAGCCAGGAACGACGGAGGAAGAGTCCAGGGGGCATCGGCGCGGCCGCGCAGGGAGACGTGGCCCCCGGGAAGGCGCGAGGCGTCTGGGTGGCGCGTCACAGGCGCCGCGCGGGGGGGCCGCTCGCGGGGAGGCGCGGGGGGTGCTGGGGGCGCCCCCGGGCGGGGTCGGGCGGGCGCCCTCCGCCCGGCGCTGCCGGACAGCGCGGCCCCCGCCCGCGCGTGCCTTCGGGACCTTCGGCCTCCGAGCCTCCTGTGATCGCGCGTCCCGTCGCGCCCCGGGGGAACGCACGCTGTCCTCGCAGAAGTGGACGACTGGGAGGAGGGCGGCGCTGGAGGCTTCGGCCGCCTTGGGCCCTGCGATTCAGTCAGTCGTGCGCCAGAAACGCGCGGCTCCCTTTGTGTTTACGGCTCCCTCATCTGCGCAGAAAATTTTCCCTTTCTTGAATTGCTTTAATGGCTATATTTATGCAGCTGAAAGTTCCTTAAGAAATGGAAGTAAAATCAAATGGCTGCAAACGCTCAGATAATTTATTGGAGAGTATTCAATTAGAATATATTAATATTTTAGATTTCCATCATGAATTTAATATTCAGAGATTTAATTTAGCTGTTGAATCGCTGTAGCACCCTGTGTGGGTGGGGGTTTAGGACGAGAGCGCCGAGCACCTGCCAGGAGAGGTCAGCCCCCAGCAGGGCACCTCCCCACCGCTTCCCACCATCGAGGTTTGCCCATGGCCCCCGGGCCTCGTGTCCGCAGACCAGACATGGTCCGCAGGTGTGGGCACGAGCCACCTGGGCACTTGGGACTCGCTGTCAAGACTGGGGGGAGGTCGGTCTGATCAGGGCTTGGAATATTCCAGAACTTGGGGAGCAGTGCCCAGTAATTGGGGGAGGAGATGGCTGTGAGGGAGAAGCCTGCATCCCCCTCATCAACCAACAGGACTAGTTCATTGTTCTTTTCTTTTTATTGAAGTGCAGTCAGTTACAACGTGTCTGTTTCTGGTGTGCAGCGCCGATGTCTCAGTTATACACGTGTACATACTCACCACCAGGACAATTTGCACGTTACCAGGGAAGCCGACTTCCTGTCCCCTCAGGTTCCTGCACAGATGGGCGGGGTCCCGGGGCCACTGTGGAGCAGGCTGGCCTGCGGATGAGCTCCTGGAGGGTGCAGGGTCTTTGGGGGGTCGGGGCAGGGCTGCCAGGGGCTCCTTCCTGGAAGGGGTGCCCTTGGGTCCGCAGTGTGGCCTCCTCCTCTCTTGTATGAAATGATGACAGTAGGTCATGGTGAAGGTCCTCTGTTCGTCACCACACGTTCACCAAGCCTTTGCACACCTCTGAGCGCCCCTCTGTGCAATTCTAGGCACAAAGGACACACAAAGATACAATGAGACAGAGTCCAGCACAAGTTCATGTCCCGTCAGAACAGGGGACATCAGACAGGCCAAGGACGCGTCTCCTCGAGGTCTCAGAAAGCAGCCCGGCACGTGCCGCACGCACGGCGTGGCCTCGGCACCTGGGACGGGAGGCTTGTTGGCAAGAGAGGACTGGCGCTGGCACCCAGGATCGGGGCACTGAACCTTTGTTTTTAACAGGGACATTCTTTACTTCTGGTCAGTGCGCCTTTTTCTGTAATAATTAAAGCAGACGAACAGTGTGTGTTTGATGGGCCACAAACAGGCTGCTTTATTTAGCATCAAATTCAAGTCAACCCCTGGACAAGCCAGAACTTCCGCAGACCTCAGTGGACGAGCGTTTCTTTTATCAGCAGGAAAGAGGCAAAAATACTGCAGCAGAAAGGAGAACTTGGTCTTTCGGCGGAAGCTTCTTTTCCACAGCCCAGGTTTTAAATCAAGCAAGTTCTGGCTTACATGGAGCTCTGACTGTATTTAGAAATAATAATATAATAATAATAATTACACCTGGGGGGCTGATAAAGATGCCTGTGCCAGGCCTCACAGAGCCCTGGGTTCTGATTGAGACATTCCAGGTGGACGAGCCTGCAGGCGGGGGCGGGGACCAGGATGCAGACCTCCTGTAGGCCAGCTGTGGGCCCCGCAGGCCCCTCACACTTGGGATGCTGTTTGCTAAAGAAGACCAGACTGAAAAGCACAGCCCTGGGGATGGGGACCTGAGGACCTGAGGACCCGGTGCCACGGCGGCCACTCTGGGTCCCAGGCTCCTCACCCCCCGGGGAAGGAGACGGCGGTGGCTGGGAGGTTGGACGGGGTTGAGGAAGGGGAGCGCAGAGAACCCACAGGGTATCTCATCCCGTGCTGGCCACAGGAGCGGCCCGGCAGCTCTTCCCCAGCCGCCCCGCGAGGCACACACGCCCTCAGTCACTGTGCCCGCCGCAGGCGGCACATTCAGTCAGTGTCCCCACGGGATCTGAGCTCAAGCAGCACCACTCCCACCGCTGGCCCTGATCGTCCAGTCACTGCCTGGGGTCCATGTGTCCTTGCAAAGCCCGAAGCCAATGAAAACTAGCCCTGCTGATCCGTCTCATTTCAGAACCAGAGGCTGAAGGGTGGTGTCTACTTCACAGAAATCAAGGGTCTCCTGAGCTTTCGCTGAGCTCCAGCCCCTATTAATGCAAATTTTTAAAGCTTTTAATCTGTGTGAAGTCCCTCCCAGCCACTTGTCAGAGCTGCGGCTACTGAGGATTAATTTTATGGCAGTGACATTTCTGATCAACTGTTACTTATAATTAGCCCTATAGATGTTTCTAAATAATCAGATAATATTTGAATCACTTAAATAAATTAAGTAACTGCCTTTCCTTCTGTCCGGGAATCACAGCTGTAAATTGGGAACTTTCCAGAGGCAGGTCCATGGATCTGGCTGGTTGAACAGTGGTCAACACTCAGCTGTTCGGCTCCAGGGAAAAAATGGTTAAATATGTTTCCAAATGTAAGAGGATTATTCTCCATATTCCCATGCACATCAGGAGAATTCAAGCAAGCGCTCAACGTTCCTAAGTCCAAATGCTCTAAAGGCTTGTGGGGACTCGTGGGGACCCAGGCTTCCTTCACGGCTGGCGCCTGAGTCGGCAGCCCAGCCCCAAGTCTCCCGTCTGCTGTGCGTGGCCTCTCGTGGTTTCGGGGGTCAGAGGCCAGCACGGGAGACACGTGAGGCCTGTCCGCCTACGAGGGCGAGGCCGCTCAGGCTGAGGTTTCTGCAAACCTGGTTGTCAAGCTCAGCGAGAAGCTGCTCCCAACACTGTCTCCTGGGTCCCTGAAGTGCCCTGTCCCTCCAGAGACGTCGTGGGGAGTGGGCGGCCCTGTCCCGGGGGCAGTAGATGTCCCCGTGCTGCCCTGCACCGACCTGTCTGCCAGCCGTCAGGGCTGAGGAGCTCGGAGCCCTGTGCCTCCCTAACCTTCCCCGCTTGCCCGGAACAGCCTGACGGCCCTTCCCACGTGTTCCAGAGCTGGGCTCCCTTTGAAGCCCCTGGCAAGGCTGATTCCTCCCCGGGAGAGCCAGCGGCCTGCAGCCGGCAAGGCCCCCCTCCAAGTGCTTCGAAGCCCCCAGACCTACCCCCTGGGAGTAGGAAAGACGCCACAACCTAAGACACGGATGCTTCTTTCAGGAAAGCGACATGGCTCCAGGCCCGGGAGGGTGGACGGAACCCCGACAGGTCAGAGAGGCCTTCCTGGGGGGCCCCAGCTGCTGGCCGCGGGGGCGAGGTTCGTTCACAGGGCTGCGGGGGAGGAAGCAGGGACATTGATCCATCAGGAAGGGGAGGGGTCCTGGAGTGACCCTTGTGCGAGCACCCTGGTCTCAGAGGGACCGAGGGCTGTGGCGCTGATTAGCGATTTCCCAGGTAAACACAGCTTGACCTGGACGTCAGGTTCTGCTCCCGTGTGGCCCAGTCCAGGGCATCTTGTCTGCAGATGGACCCCGTGTGTCAGCGGGGCCCAGGAGTGCAGGGCCTGGGGAAGGGGGCTCTCTGGGCCAGCCTCGGCACCTGACCCAGTGCGGGCACTTCCGAGTCGAGCCTCTGGACAGGAAGTGTGGTCTGCCTGTGCCGCGGTGTCCCCTGTGGCACCTGGACCCCTCCGTGGGTCCGGGTCGACTCAGTGCTGGTTCGGCACCTCTGGATGGGAGAGGTGCCGGGCCCCTCGCTGTCCCGCCTCCTATCAGGGCTCTGGCAGAATCCTGGCCTTTTCCAGCTTCTGGGGGCAACTGTGCTCCACGGCCCGTGGCCCTGCCTCCGTCTCTGAGGCCCCAGCACCGCGTCTGCCCATCTCCCTGAGTCCTCTCTGGTCAAACCACCTCTTCCACTGTCGGGTCAGGACCTCATGCTTGATTAGGGCCCGCCAGTCTCATCCAGGACCATCTCTCACCTCAAGAGCCTGCACGTAATCATATCCACAAACTCTCTGTTGCCAAGTAAGGTGTCACTCGCGGGTTCTAGGGACTAGGACCCAGACATCTTTGAATAGGACACCTGGTCCTATTCAGCTGATCAAAGGCCCGAGGCGAGGCAGGATGCTGGAGGCTCCCGTAAGTGGAGTGAGAACGAGGTTCTTTCCAGCCTCTGCCCCTTTCCCGAGAAGCCCTTCCACCTGCTCTCCTAGAAACAAGGATGCTCACAACGGCTCACCTATGTGACACCACCCCTGCTCTGTTCGGCCCCAGAGCCCTGGAGGAGGAGCATACTCTGACCCAGCTCTGATCTCAGCAGGGGCAACAGGCTCAGAGAGGACAAGGTTCTTACTTGCGGTCACACAGCTCGAAGCACAGAGCTAGGCCTTGAACCCATAACGTCTATGTGAAGAGCTCCCCCTCCAGGCCTGGCAAGGCACGCGGGGAGCCCAGAGCCCCCGGGTGTGGGTGGCCCCGTCACACCCGTTTCCACCGCCTCCGAGTTAGCGAAGGAGAAGTGCGTCTCTTCCGCAGAATGTTGCTTGGAAGGAAGACTAACTTGGGGGAAGGAAAACAAGCTTCTCTGTTGGAGGGAATGAAAAACGGGAATCTAAGCTTGTGTTTTTCACTTGCAGCTTCAAGCTAATCAGCCGTACCAGCTCCAGGATGGCTGCAAACAAGACAGTGACTGAGGAAAAGCGAAGGCGTCCTGGAGGAGACGCCTCGCACCCCGGGGCAGCGCAGGGGCTGAGCGCCTGCAGAGCAGAGATGCTGCTGCGGGTGTGGGGGGGCAGGTGGGACTGGAGGGTCCTGCTCTCCACCCGCCCCAAGCATCACTCGTGGGGCGGCTGCGAGGGGCGCCGTGTGGGCTGCAGTGCTGGGCTCCCGCCCCCTCTTCCTGCTGTCCTTTGCACGATGCTCACAGACTGAGTCTGCTTCAGGTGTTTCTCCCTCGTCCGCCACCTGGTATAGGTCTGAAGTCCTCGCACGCGGGCAGGTGGGGAGGAAGGGTCCATGTTTGCATCGTCACTGCTGGAGTCCGACTTGTCCTGGATGGCAAGGAGCCTCCCCTGTCTCCACGTCCCCCTGCTTCGCCCACGCCCCCACATCACATAACCACTGCTAACTAGCCGCCTGTCAATGAGCCGCCCCGGGTCCTCAGTGAGTGTCTGGAAGCACCTGCCTCGCCTGGGTGTCCGTGCAGGGCTGGGGGTCCCCTCTGGGTGGCCCGACTAGCTCTGACCTCCTAATGCTTTTGGACCAGCCAGGTGCTCGGGGTGCTTGGCATGCAGGCGGCGATCCGTCCAAGCCAGCAGTTACCGGTGCCACAGAGAGAGACACGCAGCCAGAGGGTCTGTCCAAACCAATCTCCCCGGGCTGGTTATTTCAAAGTCTGAAAATCCCTAATTCCGGGAGGCAGGCAGTATTTAAATTTAAGTTTGTTTCCCGAATGAGATCTTTGCTTTCGACTGTTCAACTGTATTTGGAAATATGAAAGGGTAACTTGATTACATGTTAAGGCAGCTTTGGCTGGAGAATTGTGGCCAAAATCTCTGCTCCTCAGAGCTTATCCCGCTGCTAATGGAAGCCATCCAAGCCAGGAACTCGGTGCTGCTGCCCCGGGGAAGCTCAGACCAGGTTCAACCCGGGCGTTCTCCAGGCGGGGCAGCCTGGGGCGACGCGGAACCACAGTGTGTCGTCTGTGGTCCTAGGAGGGGACATGCCAGCTCCTTGCTTGGCCCCCGAGGAAGGGCCATCTGTAGAAACCTCAGCCTTGTATTTCCCAGCCTCCCGTCAAATCACTGGATTATTAAACTGTCCAGACAAAAATCTGTGATAAGGAGCTTCCATTTCCACAGGCTCCGCATCCGAGGACGGGCAAAGCAGGAAGCCCACAGCGCTCGGAGGCGCACAGCCATGCAGCGGAGCGCCGGCCCCTCTGTCTGCCCCGTGGCCCCAGGAGACTCAGCAGGAGCTGTAGAGTTAATCGAACTATGACTGCGTTAAACTTTCTGGTTTTTTTCATGAGTCTCGTGTCAGGGAAGTTGCCAAATCTGAGAATTATCTTGCCAAAGAACAGGCAGTGCTCTCCAGCGAGGTGTGTTTTCTGTAAGGGGTGATGGCAGCGGGTACGTCATTCAGGCAGTGAAACCCCGGCTGGCAAACTGTCCAGCCTGCCTTTCGGGTGGTCTGAGAGCAGCGCGAAGGGCCGTGCTGAGGATGAATCAGAATTTGGTTCAGCATCGAGCATCGGCCGGAGGCTGGCTCTGCAAAGACGCCCCCAGGCGCTGTCCGTCCTACCCTGGCTGCAGAGAGGAGACGGGACCAGGACAGGCAGCAGTGAGCCAGGGCCAGAGGCTCCCTGCAGGGTTGCTGCTGCAGCCCAGCCCTGCTCACCCGGCCTCCGACGCCGGCCTCCATTGCCGGCCTCCATTCACACCTGCTGTCCGGCTCCATTGAAGGCATCGCTGCCCGGGAGGTGGGAGGCGCCCCCCTCCTCTTCCTCAGAGTGCCGGGTGCCCTTTCCTTCCTGAAGCCCCCAGACCCTGCTCCTCCTGCCGTGCATGCCCTAGCGTCCCCCTATGTCTTCCTTGGACCCACCCACCCCTCCCCTGGAGGCGAGTTCAGCTGCTTGTGTGTCAGGCTCGAGCTGGGGGCCCAGAGAGGGACCCGGCGGCTGACTCAGAAGCTCGGGTGTGTCTGGAGCTGGGGTGCCGAGGTGGACACCGCTGCCCCCTAAGTAAGAACCAGGAGGGCAGAGGTCTGGAGTAGAAGGGCCAGGACTCTGCCCACAAGTGGCAGAAGCCAGCTCTCAGAGGCGGGACTTACGGCGCCTGGAAATGAAACGTGCTGCCCCGCATGGCCTTCAGGCACGGCGGAGTCCAGGAGCACGGGCTACGCTCACATGTATCGTCAGGGGGCTTTCTTCCCATCCCGTGGGTCTGCTGCCCTTGACGTGAGCCGGTCTCGGCAGAACCCCCAGCCCCGGGCCTGAGCAGCACAGAGCTTACAGCTCCAGCCCCAGTTCTGTGGAAGGAGAGCATCTCTCCTGCCAGTGGTTGCAGCAGATTCCCAGGAGGGACTCATGTCTGTGACTGGCTCATATGCACGTGCCAGGCGAGGAGGCAGGAAGACACAGAAGAGCCCAGCGGCTGCGGACAAACCACCCGAGGGCACATGTGCTGGGGGAGGGGCTGGGGGGCCCCACAGGCCAGGCCACGTTAAGGAGCTGCAGCTGGATCCTAGAAGCAGCAGGGAGGGCACGCCTGCGTGGGTTAGCTTACCCGGGAAACCTCAGTGACCGGCCCCGAGGCCTCTGATCACCCTGGTCTCAGGACGGCCTGAGCCCTGGGGACTGTTAGAAGCTGCCCGGGGGACTCTGGTGTGCGGCCAGGATTGAGAAGCACCAGCCTAGAGGACAGGGCTTCCCCAACGGCCACAGACTGAGCCGTGTCCCCGTCATAGAAGTGGATGTCAGGGCGCTCTCCTCGCCCGCCAGCCTCCCGTCACCCTGACACAGCGGCAGGGTTCCCATCACTGGGCTGAGTCTTAAAGAGTGGGTGCAGTGAAGGCCGTGGCGGGGACGTACCAGGACCCACCCCATGCGGCAGGAAAGGACACTCCCACGGGAAACCTCCAGCGGGAACTCTGAACCCTACGTGGTTTGTTATTCACGTTGGAAAATGAAGTCTGGAAATCCTTGACAGTGCTTTTTTGGGAAGCAGTGATTCAGTAAATGAAGGGAAAGCCTTCTGGGGGCGGAGCCCCACGCACCATGCCGCCTTCTCTGCCTCGGGCCTGGGGAGGGGCCGGAGGCTCTGTGTCCTGAGCGCCTACCCGAGACCAGGGTGACTGCGTTTGTTCTTCCAGAGACCCCGCAGGGGTGGGCCTCTCACTCCCTTTCCAGAGGTCTCATGCCCGCAGCAGAGCCGTGCTCCACTTCTGTCCATGGTTTAGAGAGAGAGAGAGGACGAGCTGCACCCCGAAGTCGGGCACCAGCACCCACGCCGCGTGGGCCTGCACCCCAGAGAGTCAGGAGGTGCTCTGCTGCCATTTAAAGCCATAATGTGGGCAAAAATTGTACTGCAGCATGGGGTGCAGTTCCACACCCATTTGAGAGCCTGAGGAAAGTTCCAGACTCTTCCCCAGAGAAGCGCACACGCAGACACACACACACATATGCACGCACGCACACACGCACACAGGCGCTGGCAGAGCCGCGGGGTGCTCCTGGCGGAGGTGGGGGTACAGTGTCGTAGCAGAGCGTGGACGCAGGTCAGAGGAGGGGTGGTGTCTGGGGAAACACGCGTCGCCGCTGGCTCTGGCAGCTGTTTGATTACTGGGACGAGAGGTGAGGGGTGCAGGCTGGACCCTTCAGCACAGGGCGGCGGCTGTGGGGGTGCCCGTCTCAGCCACACGCATGTGCACGTCTCTCTGAGTCCATCTCCATGAGGCCGGGCGTGGTGGGGAGAGGGGCCATCTGCTGCCCGCTCCTGTCCCTGAGAGGGAGGCGGCGGCCGCCCTGGCCGCCAGGACGCAGCTGAGTGCTGTCTGCCTCCAGGTGACACCCGATGCCTGGTACAGAGAAGAGCTGGGCTTCTGGAAACAGAACTACACTTCTGAGCGCGGGAGATCTTTTTTTAGCCGCCAAGAAGCCCTCTAATAATGGGTTGCTAAGGAACCGCCACAGCGGATGGCTCTGAAAACGGAGGAGACGTTCACTCCTGATCCCTGAGTCTCCAGGGCTGTGGAAAAGCCCCCCACACCCACCCCAGCTGAAGCGCTGCTGGGGGGGCTCTGGGAGGCCCAGGAGGTGCCAGGCGGGCTCTCCAGGCTGAGGAGCAGCTTGTGGAGAGAAGCCGCCGTGGGGAAGAGGGTCGGTGGTGGTGGAAGGACGGGCGCTGTCAGGCCTGTGGTCACTGTGCTCCAGAACCGCAGGGAGGCGCCGGGCTCGCTCGGCCCGGCTGGTGTCTGCAGCAGGAGGGGGCAGGGGTCTTAGAGCCGTCAGGACGCAGAGGAGGAGTGTCATCAGCCGCTGATGACCGGGTGTGGGGGTCCTACCGTGTCTGAGTTTGCGGCTATCCAGGCTAAACTGATTGGACCAGAACTGCCCCCGGCCCGCCTGCTCCCTCTCCTCCCCACAGGGAGGCCGCTGTCCCTGGGCCCCGTCTGAGGTTTGGCAGATTCGGCCATCCGGCGGGGGTGGGGAGGCGGCTATGGGCAGGTCTTGTGAGCTGTGATAGTCCGTGCAAAGCAGCCACACAGTAATGACCGAAACAGCATTCAGGGAGCTAAACAGAAGCAAGAAGACGAGACAGACGGAGGAATTACTGACAGTTCCTCAGGTGCAAACGACACGGTGGAACGGACAGGGCAGCGGGTGGTGCCAAGAGGACGGCCAGGTGTCCGGGAATGGGGCAGGACCGGGAGGGCGATGCGGAGCTCTGTCTGCACAGAGCGCCTCTTCCAGCCCCGGGGCGTCCCGGGCGGCTCAGCAAAGCCGGAGAGCTCACAGCCGGCAATGTCATCTGTCGTCACGTTAAATGACACCCACCCAGCAGGGGGCTGGGATGCAGGGCGCTCCAGAGCCAGTCGGCCAGCACACCCCAATCCAAACAGAAGTGAGCCCGAGACTGGCGAAGGCGGGAGACACACTCCCGCCACGCTTGAGGCCCAGAAACCGGCTGCAGCTGCGCACTGGTTGTGCTGCAGTGGCTTAGAAACCTTGCCCAGACGGTGAGGAGGCAGGTGCCACGGAGTGGGCAGGGCCGTGAGGGCTCCCCAGCCCCGCCGCAGAGCTCAGGGCCAGGAACGCTGTATCTCCACCCGTCACCCAGGACCCTGCGCTTCCAGAATCCTGACTCAGATTTCGAACCTAATGGGTACATCTGTTTTCTTGGACTTGTTTCAAATGTAGCAATGCCAGCTGCAAAAAATACAGCTAAGACTCCGCGCAAAGACACATTTATAACCGCTGCTCACGGTACTCAGGGAAAAAGCCTCCATTTAGACCTCCTTCTGAGACGTGGGCACATTAAGGACCAGCTCTGGGTCTTAATGGTGTGTGGGGCGTCTCTCCCGTCCCAGCTCTGCCCCCACCCCCGGGTCTCGCGGATCTCGCGTCTGTCTCGGAACATTAAGGGCAGTACATGCAGACTCCCCTCCTAACGCGATTTGAAACGGAAACCCAGTCGGCTCGACACCCCGGGGCAGCTTTTCACCCAGCCCTCCTCCCTCCCGAGGCTCTGGGCTGTGGCCGCGTGCCCGTCCCCGGGCACCGTCAGTGCGCCGGCGGTCCTGCTGGCCAGGGCGAGCCTTTCACAACCCCCCTCACCCGGTCTGCCTTTGGCTGGATTCCACATATGCTGTCGTTTCCCTGACGGTCTTAGTTAAATCAACTCCCTTTTTACACGGAAGACGTTTGTTCTAAAGGGCATGTTATGTAACCCTTGTTTAACGAAAAACCCCCATCACCAGGCCTAAGCAGAATGGACCCCACCCCAAATGGCAGCAAAACGAGGTTGCTGTTTAAAGTCCAGGTGTGTCCACCCACCACCCGAAACCACGTCGAGTCCCAGCAGGGAGGCACCGGCCCCAGCCTGGGAGACCCCGGGTCGAGGGGGTGGCCACGTGGCAAGTGGTCCTTTAACTTGGAATCAGTACATCAGTGATGGAGTCCCCCTCTCCGTGACCGCTCAGAAGGGTTTCTGGCAACCATGTGCTGTCAGAGCAGCCCCGGTCCCTCCAGGGCTGGCCGGCTGGCGGACGGGATGTGCTACGTCAGCACAACTCAGAAATCGAGTCAGTCTCAGGTCTTCAGTGTTGTGGCGAATTGTCAGTGACAGCCGGGGAGACACACAGGCCCGCCGTCTTCACGGTTTACGTAACTAAAGCCAGGGCGGAGGAACCTGGAACGGGGGACACAGTGTTAGAGATCGAAGTCCCCGCACGCCCACCACTGAGGGCGATCACATCCGTGTGCGTGACCCCAGGACTCGTTAGTGTTCCCACGAGGAGGCAGGGCCGACGCTGGCGCACGCTTCGGAGGGGCGGCCGGGTCCCGCTGGAGATGACGGGTGAGAACACCAGAGCAGGAACTCAGGTTTCAATACGTGAGCTCGGGTGTTAATGCGACAGAAAGCGGGCGTTCTCTGGGCAGGGGGTGTTCTCTGTGGCTGGGCTCTTCGTGGACAAAGGCAGAACCTTGAAAGCAGATGTTACAACCGGCAGGCACCGCTAGTAAGACAGACAGGCGTCAGGGCAGTGGGGCTGGCAGGCGGTGAGGCGGGGCCTTCGGCAGGGTCGGAGCAGGACAAAACCCGGAGGCCGAGGGAGAAGTGTGAACGCTGTCCTCCATCGGAGCGGCTGTTGGGGTGGTCGGGGAGGGAGAGGAACTAGGTTTTATTTGAAAAGCTCGCTGTGTCTACTGCAGTGGTCTGTGTGGCCCTGGAGGGCTGGGGCTCGTGCCTGGGCCTCGGCTGGGCTGGGCTGTGCGGGTGGGCCGCCCTCCCCAGCAGGAGCCGGACCGCTCTCCAGGCAGCGGAGAGAAGTGGGGGCGCGGGGGGAAGTCCTGGCTGAGGAAGGCGCTGGCTGGGCCCAGGGGAGGAGGGAGTGTGGGGGCACAGGGACACGGGGAGAGGGGTGGGCCCCCATCGCCTTGGAGCGGCAGGGCCGGGCTGTGCTGTGCTGTTGTTGTTTTCTTATTACTATCATCATGGCTGGTTCCTGTGTGAACCGTAGTGGTTTTGGAGCAGGTGGGTTACCAGGACTGTTTCCAGCAAAAGCTGACCGGAGGGGCAAGGTGTTCAGGGTTTAGTAGGTGCAGAGGCTCAGCCTTGCAAAATAGGGAGGCTCTGGACGTCTGTGCTGAACCGAACCGAACCGCACACACAAGAACGGCTAAGACAGCATATTTCATGTTCCGTGTTTTACCACAATGAAGAAAGAATTGTTACGCAAAGCAATAAAAGAAAATGAAATCTAAACGCCTTTATAAAAAAAGGGGGGGGAATCTGTCTTCTAAATAGAAAATGCTGAGCCAGACTCACAGGTCTCTCTGAACGGGGCGGCTTTTTCCAGAACGTTGTTCGCCGTAACTCTGAACTGTGGTTGCCTGGAACGTTGCTTCTGCTTTCGCTCAAAACCTATTTGTTAAATAACAGCGAGTAAGTGACACCTCACAGTCGGACTAATTGCGATCGGAACCAAATAGAAATGTAATAAAACCTGGCCCGGGGCGTGTGCCTGGCCTGGTTTCTCTGACCCAGCTGTGACCTCTGGGCTCAGGCCTCTGCTCACTCAGTGTGAGATTATTAGGATTCATAAAAACTCGAGCCACTCCCGCCGGAGATCAGCGTCTACATGTGTCCCCCCAGGTTCCTGTTCCCCCGTCTCCTCCCTCTCCACCGAGCTCCCTCCCAGCCCCCCGACAGGCCGAGAGCAACCCCGCAGACTGTGAGCGCCTCCGACTCTGAAATCATCAGTCCTCTGCTTTCCGGGCAGATCCGGGCGGGGACCCGAGCCTCGTCGCCCTCGGGTTCGGAGCCATGGCCCCAGCACCGCTTCTCGGGGCGGGGCCATGTGAGTGCACAGCCCCTGCAGTTTCTAGGCTGGGCTCACAGGGGCTAGAGACGTTACCCTGCTCCACAAGCGGGCTGCATCTGTACTGGGGGCTAGAGGGGGCCAGCCAGACGAGCTCCCGCACCTCCCCCTGCGCAGCCAGCGGCGCCAAGCCGGCAGAAGCCTCCCTCCTGCCCGCCGGGCCTGCTGCTCTGGAAGCACACAATAGAAAGCACAAACATCCCCGACTCTTAGGGAGAAACAATGTGGTCTCTGCTGCGGGTGTGATCCAGGTGGAAGTGGAAAATTGCTGGAGGAAACGTCTAATGACTCGTGCTTCCGGAACAAGATCGTCCTGGACGCGGGGGGCCCCGCGCCGGCGTCTCAGGACGGCGCTGGTCTAGGCTGCGAGTTAAATGCCTGTGCTGGGCTGGCACACAGGCACCCCAGGAGGGAGAGCTGTGGCCGTTACTCGCCTGCAGTAAAGATCAAACTTTGGACCCTCGGAAGCAAAGAAACACCAATAAAGAGCTTTTGTGCCTTTGCAATCAGAAAAGGCAGCTCCCCGACCAGCAGTGAGCCAAGCAAATGAAATCAACTGCTTGAAAATGGAAAAGCAAATTGGAAAACGGTTGGTGCCCAGTTCAGGAGGTCTGGGATGCCTGGGGCCCCGGCCTCTCCCCGTCCTATCCGTAAGCTCAGCGGGTGCTCACATGGGGGCCGCTCCCCTGCAGCTGCAGCCCAGCCATCAACCTGGGGTTTGCATCTGAAGCCCGGTGGTTTGCCGTCCACCCTCCGTGTCCTTGGCAGTCTCCCCCGCTGGGAGCCGGGCGGCCTTCGTCCTGCTCCACTCATCCGCTGTCAAGCCTGGCTGCCTCCGCTTCGCCGTGGCTTCCTGGAAGCACAGCCGAGCCTGGGCTTTAGGTGCACGAAATGGGGGGCCGGGAGCGCTGATCAGGAGAAGCGGGAGGGAAGCCAGGCAGACGGGAGAAGTGGAGCAAGGATGTGGCCTCAGCCTCGGCCTGGCCCCTGAGCCATCCCTCGTACCCCCAGCTGTCACAGTCGCCGGCTGCTGGGCGGGGAGCACGTAGTGACCTCCCCGAGCGAGGGGGCTCCTGTCAGACAAGGGCAGCTCCCCAGAGAAGGGGGCAGCTGTGAGCTGTGGGCCCCCACTGCTCCCAGCGGCTGGAGGGGGGTCCCGTGCCCAGGGAGGTGGGTCTTGGCCGGGCGCCGGCTGTGGGGACACCTGTCTGCCCCTCTCCCTGAGTGTTTTTCTAACCCCTGGAGAGGATTTCTCCTACCCCGTGTGGCTTGTATCTTAAGTGCAACCATCCCAAACATGGCATTGAAATTTGATGAGAACGTTCCCCGCCCTTGGTGCATGATTCAGTCACCATGGCAGATAATCTTCGTGTTTCTGTGGAAGACGGCTCGTTACTGACCCGAGCCCCGGGCTTAGGGAGCTAGGACTTGGATGCAGGCATTTTCCAGGGCTGGCATCTTGTGCAGAATGCATGCTGCCTCCTCCCACATCTACCATGCCTGAGATGTGTCAGAGGCTGCTTTGTCCCAAGCAGCTGCTTCGCACCCCAGGCTGTCACAACAGACAGGGCGCCTTCAGCCAGTCAGCCATACGCGTAGAAACAGACCAGAAGAACCACAGCCTCCCCGTGACAAACAGGACCCCGTGTTCTGACCCAGCAGACGGCTCGGAGGGCCCACGCCGTGCGTCAGGAGCCACAGGGGCTGCGGGCACTGGGCTCCAAGGGCTGGAGGTCGCCAGGCTTAGACTGGAGGCCGATCCGGAGTCACGCGCCACTGCCTGCCTTCCCCAGCAGAAAGAGCGGGGTCTTAAATTATTACTGCCACGGATTTCAAACAGAATTGCTGACGCCGTCAGCCAGCCCCTTCAGTTTTGAGAATTAACAGTGTAAACAAGATTGCAAGGCGGATGTTCAAAGCGGGCTTCGCGCTCCCTCCAGCACTTCGGAGGCCCCCAGCCTCGTTCCCGACGATCCACTAATGAGCCAGGCTTCTCATCCATCCAGCCAAGCTGCGCCCTCGGGAACCCGCCCGGCTCTCACTCCGTCCAGGAGTTCTGTGGGTGAGAACTGCGCCCTCTGGGTGGGGCACCCGGGTGCCGAGTGCTGTGTCTCACCTGTGCCTCTCACCTGGTCTCTGTCGCGGATGGAGCCACTTGCTCAGCGAGGACACTGTGACACTTACCTTTTCACAGACGAGGAGTCTGAGGGTCAGACAGGCTCCGTCGCTTGCCCGAGGGTCACCCAGCTGGAAGGCAGCAGCTTCAAATCCAGGCCCGTCTGCGTCCAAAGCCCTAGTGTGAACGTTGCAGCAGGAGTGTCTGGTGCCCCCGCACCAGCACCTGGGCCAGTGGAGCCGCTGGTGCCGCCTGCTCGGTCCAGCCCGACTCTGGCCGCCCACAGTGGCGGGAGGGGCGCCGGCCTCTCCCAGCTCCTGCCAGTGGTGTGCCGTTTCCTGCACCCAGTGGTGGGACTCTTCCCTGGGGACCCCACCGCCGGTCCACTGTCCTCTCCGAGGCAGCAGGTGCTCGTTACCACCGACAGCCCCTGCCTCGTGGGCCAGAAGAGCCCACGCTGGGGGCCATGGCGTCGGGAGCTCGAGCTCAGGGGCCACCTCAGGCCCCACCTCCAGCGTGTGTGTGTGGGCCACCTGCTCACCCCTCGGGGTCCCCTCCCCCCATCTATGACGTGGGGATAGGAACAGCCCCCTGCTAGTTGGGGTGAGGGCAGGGGCCCCTGAGAACATCCCAGGAATCATCTCCTCTCAGCCTCACCCTGTCGCCCCAGGTGGTCGACCAGCAAAGTGAGGCACAGAGACTGTAAGTAAGGTGCGCGAGGTCACACAGCAAGGACATAGGGGCAAGGCTGGGACCCAGGCCGGCTGAGCAGTCCTTAGAACCCTCCACAGGGGGGTGGCAAGCCTGCTGATCTGCCCCAGGAGCCACATCCCAGTGGCCATTTTGTTTGGTTTCTGCCGCCTCCCCCTGATGAGCAGGGGCATGCCGCCCCCTCAGGGCGCTGGAGGCTCCCAAAACGACTGGCAGGAAACTCACTTGCACAAGAGACACGAGGTGGAGGCACGTTCGGAGAACGTTTGCAGCGTGCAATCAGACCCTGCTCTGCAGTGACAGGAGAACGAGCCCCGTTAGGAGGATGTGCCATAAACACACGTCTGAGATGCTGGCGCGTTTACAGTCGGCACACTCGCACACTCCTGACCCCGCTCGTCCCAGGGCTGGCCTGGCGTCCGCTTCGGGGATGAGCACTTCCCCGGCAGGGCTGCGAGTCCCTGGGCCAGGCGCGCACTCCAGGGTGAGCGTTTTAAAGGAAGCGCGTTCCCGCCCCAGGTCTCACCGGGACCATGCGGTGAGGGGGGCGGTATTAACGCTGACATTTCTTTGCACAGAGCCCCTGGTGGAGGCTGGAGCGCCTTTATGCGCCCCCTGCCCCAGCAGGGCGGTCCCTCCCAGGGACCCTCTGTGACACACACAGCTTTCTGAACTCAGGTGTGGGTGTTGGGGAGAAACGGAGTTTCTCCCTGTCCATAAGCCGAGGAGCCCCGCCTGGCGTTGCAGCAACCCGGGACCCCTGAGAGCACTGAACAGGATGCTGGAAAATTCCACACCCGAGTGCACCTGAGCCCCCAGGAATGTGTTAGATGGACACCGTGTGTGCCAAGGGCAGGGGGTGGAGAAGGTGGCGGGCAGAGAGGGCTTCTGCCGCAGGACCCGAGGTGTCCTTCCGACCCCAGCGCCGCGGCTCCTGGCCGGACATGTCCACCCGAGAGAGGCCACAACGGGGTCGCAGTGACGTGCTGCTCGGGTCGCCGCCCCAAGGCGGCGAGGCCCCTGCACCGAGCTTTGTGACAGCCCAGGAATCGCCCTTGCAGCCACTCCAGCAGCTTCTGTCTCCCCGTGAGCTGGGGTGGCCCGCTGCAGTTTCCTGGAACAGTAATGAGCTACTGACCTGACCTTGACCCCTGACCACGTTAGTCCAGGAAGGCTCCAAAAATTCGGCCTCGTTCTTAGACCTCTGGAGGGCAGACCATCTGAAATCCAACTCCTGGGCGCTCAGGAGCCCTGAAGGCCCCCCGGTGAGCCCCCCACCCCGAAAGGGAGATCCATCTTTGCAGCAAAGGGGCGGGGGCGGCGGCCTCCTGAAGGCTTAGAGATTAAGTTCTCAGGCCCCGGAGGCCGCGGGCAGCGGAATTCCAAGCTAGAATGAGAATACACCAGAGGAACACTGGTTTTCTGATTCTGAATCTTTGAAACTGTTTAATCCTTGATCATCAAATGCAAACTACGCCCAGGATAGAAATGAAGGTCTCACAGCCGGGGAGGTTGGAGCCAGGAGCTGGGCTACCTGTCCTCGGGCCTCCCGCTGCTGCGGGACACTCGGCTTTACTTTTCAACCCCCACTTCCCTCGATTACGAAAGAGGTCTAAGGAGGCAACATCACTTGGCCTTGGCACAGAGGAGCTTGAAGTCACCCACACCCGGGCCTTGCACGCTTCCATTCCGGGCGCAGACTGGGGTCCCCCAGGGCGGCCCCCGCCCCCGTGGGGTCCTCAGGAGGCTGACGAGACCTCTCTCTGGAGCAGAAGTCCCACCGGAGGGCTCTCGGGGGCGCAGGGTGGTGATCTGGAAGCTCTGCCTGCAGCAGCCTCGGGAGGAAGGAGAGTAGGGAAGGGGGGTTATTCAGGGAACGCGGCCACCCTTCCCACCCGAACACCCGCTCACCACCTCGGTCTGCTCTCACCGCTACCGGCCCGATGACGGTGCTGCCGCGTGTTCGCCGTGGGCGAAGCACGAGCGGGAGTGGGCGGCGGCGCCAGCTCCCTGGTTTTCTAAACACAAACGGAGAGGAGCTCTCACCCCCAGTGTAGCCCTCTGCACCCCTACCCCCGGCGCCCCTGTGTTTGTTCTCTACGTCTGTGAGTCTGTCTCAGTTTTGTAGGTGAGTCATTCGTGTCATTATTCAATATCTTGTAGTAACCTGTAATGAAAAAGAGCATGAAAACAAATACACGTGTGCGTGTAAGACTGAAGCATCACGCTGCACACCAGGAACTGACACAACGCTGTAAACTGACTATACGTCAGTTTAAAATTTTTTTAATTAAATTAAATGAGAAGACAGCAGGAGCGAGTCTGAAGGCAGCGTTCGGCTGAGATTCTTAGGGAAAAGGGATGGAAATTTCTATTTTCCACTTCCGTAAACACCACATTGTTTTCTTCTATCCTATGAGATGTTAATTTTTATAATAACTGAGGCCATGCTTTTGCCAGCCGGAGACAGAGAACGTGGCACCTGCTGTGGAAGGAAACCCTGCCCTCAGCTTCCCGGGACTCATGTGAATGACTGCTTACACCCAAAGGCGACCTCTCGGGGAGGCCTGTGCCCAGGCGGGAGGCGGCGGGGAACGGGGCCAGAGTCTGGGAGAACTGTGGGGTAGTTCTGGCCATCGCAGTAACAGGCAGCAGCCGCTGTCACTCCCAGGAGGCACCGCCGTGGCCTCGCCGGCTGCACGCTCCCGCCACGGGCCGCCCTCTGGTTCCCTCGCCCTCCGTTCCCACCGCCGAGCCTGGGCTTGTTCCTGACCCCGTTCCTGCCACCTGCGCTTGTTTCCATCAGTGACTTCAACACCACAGCGGTGGCTCGTGCAGGAACGGCTCCAGACACTCCCCAGAGCAGGTCCTGCGTGGCCTCGGAGCGTCTCAGACCCTTGGGGTGTCTCCTGGGGACAAGGATGGAAGGTGCACAGATCTGCCCTTGCACGTCTTTGTCCCCCAACAGTCCAAGCAGAAGCCTTGCCTGCCGTCCTGATTGCCGGCACCAACAGCAGTGGGTTCTCCTGCTCGTGGCCTTTGCTAGTCCCGGCCTGCGGGCTGCTTGGCCCAAGCAAGTTAGAACCACTGGGGGACCCACTGGGACACCCTGAGGTTGGTGTCGCAGCAGGAGCCCCGTGGCTGCGGCCAAGTGCCCCCAGCTGCCCTCCTCCTGCCTCAGTGGGCCTCTGGGTTCCCTCCTCCCTTCTCAGCCCCACCCATCCTTGCTGTCCAGGGTCTTCAGACCTGCAAGGACTTCATCTCCGTTTCCCAGCAAGACCTTCCCCTGGAGAGTGTCTTGCTCAGCCCCAGAGGGACTGGGATGAGCGGCCTTGAAGGAGCGTCAGGGGCAACCGTGGGGAAATAGGGAAATGGCCTTGAAGCTGCCCCTCCTGGAAGGGGACCCAGAGAGAGAACGGGAGTGTATCGGTACCTGCATCGCATCTCAGACGCATTAAAACACATCATTCCTTCCCCCGAGGAAAACCCCAGATGCGTTTGTATCTGCAGCCCCTTAACTCTGTGGGTTATCACGTCTCCTCCAAACACACCATCAAGACGATCGTCCGCCTTTATGAAGACGGCCTAGCTGGAGAGCAACTCATTCCAAGATGACACCACTCACGCCCGCCCCCGAGCCCCGCGGACCCCGCGCTGTTCTGCCAGGACCCGTGAGCACCCGTTAGGAGAAGGCGCCGCTCTCCGTGTCCTTGTGGGGTTCCCTCCGCGGCTGATTGGAGCGATTTACACGAGGCGCTGGGCCCCCGCCGGGCTGGCACTGCTTGTGATGCACGTGTAATTACCAACCTTCTTTGTGGCTTTGTGTGCTCTGAGGAGGAGAGGCGTCTCTAAAGGAGCTATTTTAGTTGTGCTGATGAAATGCATATTCATTCGCCGGGTGCGGGGAGTGGGGGGGCTCGATTATTTAGCTATTATTGCAAGGCACGCGGGGTGCTTGGGGACAGGACCCGCCAGGGTGGGGACACGCATTACAGATAGGACGCTGTGACCTTGAGCTGTGACAGACTTACCACTGCCTCCTGGAATCTGAGGTCGCCAGCCCCGCTCTCCCACAAGATCTGCTGGTTTTCTCCGGGGAAAGTCTCCGACCTCCCTCCGTCCCCTTGGCTGCGCTCGGGGTCCCCACCCCCGACTCCATCCTGTCTTCACACTCGTCTCCCCCCCCGGCCTCACCTTCCCCAGAGAACCCCAGGTCACTCGGGACCCCCGGGGCGCTGTCTCTCAGGGCCCCTGCGTGCTGGGCCCCGGGCCGCGCGAGGACACGCTTCATCCTGGGGTTTATAGGCAGTGTCTCTCGTGAAGGAGCCAGAACCACCCCCTCAAGCTCCACCTCCCCTACGTCTGTGACCCCATGACCCAGCCCCACACTTGTTCGATGGCTTTGCAGTTTGGAAAGAGAAAAGGAAAAAAATCTTATAATTGTAATTCGGTTCAATTTTGCACACGTTTAGTGGGCCCCTCTGTGATCTGGGCACAGGGTACCCCAGAGAGACGCAGGGAAGTAAACATTACCCAACCCCAAAGAAATAAACGTGAGCCGAGTAACCACGGGGCCTTGGGGAGAGGTACCCGATGCTGTGGGGCCCCTCCCTCGGGCTCCACACTCCAGAGACAACAAGCAAGCTGCAGGTGTCATTTCACATCTCCTACTAGCCACATTTAAAGGAGTGAAAAGGAAGATGTGAGATTCGTTTTGTTATTGTGAAAGACACACAACACAAACTTTGCAGTCACGGCGTCACCTGTAAGTGCGTCGCGCAGCGGCGTTAACATACATTCATAATGTCGTGCAACCGTCACCGCCTTCCGTCTGCCGAGCTCTTCTCTTCTGGCAAAACTGAATCTCTGCCCCGTTAAACCCCAGCCTCCCAGCCCCCGGCCCCCGGCCCCGCACCTCCCACTCCGCCTCTCCTGCCTCTCCGAGCTTCACTCCTCGGGGGTCCTCGCAGAAGTGGGAGCGTGTGGGAGTCGTCCTTTGTGTCCCCGCGTTGTTTCACGTAGGACGGTGTCTTCAAGGCTCATCCACATTGTAGCACATGTGGGAATTTCCTTCCTTCTTAAGGCTGAATGGTAACCGTTGTCCGGATGGACCGCAGTTTGCTTATCCATTCATCTGTCATCAGCCACGTGTGGGGCTGAACGAGACACCACACCTCTGAGCGCCTCTCCCTGCGGCCCCGCCGTGAACTCGCTGTGAAGCTTCCAGTGGGAGCCCCACCCCGAGGAGGCGGGACAGGCTGGACTGTGCGGCAGCAGGGCCCCCTGAGGAGTTTGCAGAGTTGCCTTCGCTGGCCAGTGGGTTGGCCAGAGGCTGCAGGGGAGACAGCTGAGTCTTCAGCCAGCTTAGAAGTTAGAGGACCCCCACGGGGCCCCCAGGTCTGAGCTCCAGGGACCTATAGCACCAAGGCATTTCCCTTGAGTCCAGCGCCCAAGACAAGAACACAGTTCTCACATCCTCAGCTCACAGCAATCAGGTCGTCTTCTTTCATTCCAGGGAGACTCCTGGGGGTCTCCAAGCACAGGGGCCTTTGTCTATCTTGGAAGCACACCCTGTGGTTGAGCAGCCAGCCCCTGCTTCCCTCTGAGATCCCTCTGCCTCATGGCAAGAACACCCTGCTCTTCCCTGCACCCTTGAGGCTGCTTTCCAGGCAAGGACCAGAGCACCCAATCTTCAGTGACCTGGGCACTATGATTTTATTTTATGTTTTGAGAAGTGAAGATCTCTCTTCACTTGGTAATGGCTCATGGGCTCAGTGATGCACTCAAGGAGTCAAACTGTCTATTTCCTGACACCAGTGACCTTAGCTGTTGGCTTTGTGTCCTTGTGGTTGCAAGAAGGCTGCCAATGCTCCTGCCATCTTCTCCTCTTCAAGAAATAACAGTAGTAACTATCTTTTCATGCTTGTTGCTAGAAAACAAAATATCCCCGTAACTGCTCCCCCCGCAACCTCCAGACTTTCCCTTCTGTCTCATCCTGCAGAGACAGGCTACAGACCACCCTGAGCTGCAGGGGAGGCTGTGACAGCAAATGGTGGCGGTATGTCCCTTCCCAGCTCCTTTGGCTTCAAGAGCTACTAGAATTTGTTTTCCTTCTTTAGAGAGGAAGGTGGGGCTTTGCGGTTTCATTTTTAGGTGTCATCTCATTAGTTATGTACTTATTTGCAGTGACTGTGCCTTCAGACTCCAAGGCCAACGCGTTGGCGAATTATGTGTTCGTTACGTGAGTGCAGCATAGAGAGCGTCCTGATGCCTGGAACAATCACGCACGTAATAAAACTCCTTTGTCACGCATTCATTTTACTGCAGTAACCGTCTTGCCTCATGCTGGGGGTGTTACTAGGAGCCCCTGATGACGGTCATTTAGAGCAGAGTATTGCCATGTTTAGATTGTCAGAGTTTTTATTACGGTGCTAAAATGAAACCGATACCAGAAGAAAGTAGGCTGGCACACCTGTAGCTCCCAGGGTCTGCGAGGCAGAGGCTGCCGCAGAGGTGTGACTCAGCCGTCCGAACCAGGGCTGCAGTGGTGCCTCCCCTGTGCAGGGCCCGAGGTGGGCCAGCTGGGTGCAGACGCCTCTGAGGACAGACTAGAGGCATCTCTCCCCAAATCCCCACCTCCCCCCTAGAGGATTTCACCTCAGCCTCCCCATCCGTGGCTGGACCGAGTCAGGCAGGCAGGACGCTCTCGGCAGGGACGCTGTCCAGGGTGTGCATGCGGAGGGCGGGCCGGGCCACCTTGCCGAGGTCCCTGCAGCCCGCCTGCTCTCTGTGGCTCCGTGAAGATGCCTTCTGGCCTCCCTGTCTGAGCCCCAGACCCCTCACAGCTGAGAAGCTTGGGGGAAACGCCGGCAGTTTCTCCAAACTTCGCCTTGAGTTTGGACCTGAGATTCACGTGTCCGGAGAGGTGGTGGCGGTGTTGTGATCGCACGAGGACCATGGTGGCTCTAGGCTGCCCCTCGCAGTAGCCAGGCCAGGCTGATGAGCTCGTGCAAGGCCAGCTCCCCGCATGTAAACGGCCGCCCATCTGGGACTAAAACTTAAGAACTGAGACCCCGGGTCGGGGGCTGCCTCAAGGTCATGAACCTGGGGCCAGGCAGGGCGAGGCAAGAGGCGTAGTGAGGACTGTGGCGGACATGAGAGCAGGTGCCCCCATCGGGGGGGCTACTGTCTTCGTCCCCAGGATGCCACCGTGGGCCAGCACGGCCAGATGTCCCTGTTTTCCCAGAGGAGCCAAAAATCCAGATACGTATATGAAAATGCTGGGGCAAAAAAAGCCTGTCGAGGGGCCTCGTCTTCACAGGACTGTGGGGTTTTCTGTGTCTGCAGTAGGAAACGGAGGTGCCCCCTCAGAATCCTGGGTGTCGCTGGAACCAGGCACCGTCTCGCTCAGCCCCACCATTTCCAAAGCCCGGGTCATAGCGCTAGAACCTTCTCACAGCCCCCCTCAGGCTTCAGCCCCCGACGCCCACCACAGTGGCCGTGGCTGGGCCAAGAGGCCAGGCAGAGCTTCCCAGCGCCCACGCTGGCTCCACGCACAGGAGCAGCTGCCCCCTCAGGACTGTTCAGCCCCTCGCAGCTCCAGCCTCCTTGAGACAGGAGCCAGGGCACACAGATTTGGGGGGGGACCCACACCCTGCCATCCTGCGCAGACACACCCCAACTCGGAAACCAGCACCTGCCCAACTTCTTGCCAGGTGGTGCCAAGAGTTCAGCATGGCCACACAGACCTTCTGCACGTAGCTCTGGCCCCAGTCTGCCAGCCCCTCACCCCCTATTTTCTCACCCCTCCCCAAGGATGCGTGGAGACGTCCTCCACGACACAGGTGGAGTTACGGCAGGACCTGCTGAGTTAAATCCAGGGAGGGCCATGTGAAGGTCACACCCAACTACACTGTCACTTGGACACTGGGAGACATAGAGCAGATCTTAAACCTTTTCCTGCTTCAGAAACCTGCGTTTGCTGCTGAGATGTGTCCCATTACTTCTTCCCTGAGTTTGCGTCTTGTGTCATCATACAAGCAGGATTCAGAGGCAGGAGAGGGAAGTGAGAGAGTCACGCCAAACCCTCAGACCACGATGGCGGCGGAGGTGGTGCCGACGACAGCAATGGCAACAGTGATGATGTCGAAGATAATGGCAGCAGAGGCCAGTGACGGAGGTGGTGCTGCTGCTGGTGGTGATGTGGGTGGAGACGGTGGTGACGCCGAGAACGCCGCGATGAGGGCGTGGTGGAGCTGGCGGTGCAGGAGGAGGCAGTGCGGCCACCATCTGTTGAGCGCTTTCTACGGGTCTGTGTAACTACAGACACCTTCCTCTTAATGCTCTCGGCAACTGCCATCCAGCAGGTATCATCGCCCCTTTACAGAAGAAGAGACGAAGAGGAAGTGGAACCTGTCCGCAGGCACACGAATGAGTGAGATGAGGATCGGAACCCAGAACTATTTGCATTCTACACCCGAGCTTGTTGGCATAATACCTTCAGCATGAGCCTGTGTGTCTCCTGTGCAGCTGAAGCGCTGAAGCCCGCTATGGCCGCTCAGACGATCGGCGCCATGAGAGTAAGTGCTCGTGAAGTCTCGGGGAACCAGGACGTGCTCTCCTCCGTGAAGTAATCTACATCAAAGCATGGCTCAATCAGTGAATACTCTGTAGTAACGCCGTGCAGTGCGGCAGCTTTGTTAGGTGGAAAAGGTGTGTTTTATTGAAAAGATTGGAAGAGACAATGTCTGTAGGGTCGGGAAGAAATTGCTGGAGGAAGGCATGTCTCTAAGGACCATTGCTCTGTTTGCCACATTAAACCCATCAACTTGTTTTCTTTTCCATTATAATTCTCCAGCAGATGTCCGGAGCAACAGGACCCCAGGGGCAAATCCCCTTGTCCTCCGTAACTCGAAGACTGGGGCTCCGTTTCACTCCGGCTTTCCTTTGGACCTCAGGGTGGTGTCATCTTCCATCTTTCTCCAAAGGCGTCTCCGTGGCTACCCTGCTGAGTGCGGGATGCTGGTCGTAGCTGGATCCGCAGATGCCTTGAACCTTCTAGCGATGGATTAGAGTACAGAGAAGATGCTCTCCCTCCCCACCCCCAATGCTCTCGTGATGTGAATTACATGCATTGATGATGGCAGAGAGGCCGGAAGGAATTAAAGCAGACAGGCTCTTGGAGAGCCTCACTACAGGGTCACGGGTCTCACCTGAGGAGGCGAAGTTTCCCTCATTTCTTCCCTGTGCTGAGCTGCCTGCCTCTGTTACGAGAGCCGCTGCATTGCACGTGTTCATCTTTCTAATACTGACCTCATTAAATTTATTTGGAATTAACCAGTGTGAAAACTTCTGAGAAAAGAGGTCTTGATAAGAAAGAGTAAGCCAGTGCCAAATAAGAGATCCAGGTCAAATTTAATCCAATTGTAGGGATATTTAGAAGGGGAAGAAAGAATCCTTTAATTTGAAGGCTTTTTTTCATCTACATCCTTCTTTCAACTTATTCTATAAAGGAGCCATTAAATTGTGTAGTAACACTGGGGCCACATGCATTGTAAGAGCTGGCTTAACCCTCCTAAGATTACAAGATGGAGCGAAACTTTCTGAGTGTTGGCAGCTTCAACATGAGGCTTCTTCAAGCAGGATGTCTGAAGGTTGGGTCTCTCCAAAGCCCACCCCTCTCCTGGGACCCAGTGGCCATTTCCTTTACCCCATAACCACGGTTACAAGGTTTGAGTCTGCGGCATGAGAGTTCATTTTTCTCACTTGACTCGTCGATCCTAGAGTTGGTGGATTTTTTTTCCTTTCTTCCCTATTCATTCCTTTACCCCATGACTTTGAAAACTATGTGATGATACCAGAATGAAAAGTTACAGATCCAGCCTCTGACTGTAGCCTCACCACAAGGCTCACTCAGAACTCTGCTGAGCACTTACTGTGGGCAAGGTCCTGTCCAACTGCTTCACATACAAGACTGCCTTCAAATTTCCCTCAAACTTTGGAGGTAGGTACTATTTGTATCTCTGTTTTACCAACAGGGAAACTGAGGCAGAGAGGGAGTTAAATAACTTGCCCAAGATCACACGGTAGAGAATAGCAGGTCCAGGAGCTGACCCCATGCGGTCTGGGCCCAGAGTGGACTCTGATTCATCTCGCCCTGTGGCATTTCTGTTATATTGTCAACTGCCCACTTGATTTTCAAACTTACCGTCATCACCATCATCTCCATCACCATCTTCTCCATCATTGCCATCACTACATCACCATCGTCATCATTACCATCACCACCATCACCATCATCACCACCATCATCATCGCCACCACCACCACCATCACCACCACCACCATCACCACCACCACCATCACCACCACCACCATCATCACCACCACCATCATCATCACCACCATCATCATCACCACCATCATCATCACCACCACCATCATCATCCCACCACCATCACCACCATCATCATCACCACCATCATCATCACCACCAACATCATCATCACCACCATCATCACCACCACCATCATCATCACTACCACTCATCACCACCATCATCATCACCACCACCATCATCACCACCACCACCATCACCACCATCATCACCACCACCATCACCAACATCATCATCACCATCATCATCACCACCACCACCATCACCACCATCATCACCACCACCATCACCACCATCATCATCACCATCATCACCATCAGTAATCAACAGGAGAAACAAGACATCATTTCTATTACTCTTCTCCTCACCATCTGGAGGAAAAGGAATTGGAAAAAGGAAATTGTGTATTTTATGCACAACTGCCAACTCAAAGGTTCAATTTTATAATAGCTTATGCAAAACAGCAGTACAAGCAATTCTCAGTTATTTGGGAGAATCAGATAACTGTAAAATGTGAATAAGGAGAAACACAAGTACACTTGATTTAGGACTGCATTGTGCTGATTTTTAATAGACCATTTTTTATGAAATGAATTTTCATAAAAGCTTTTCCCAAAGTATGTCCTATGGAGCAACCATGGTATCGCAGTGGCTGTTTTGGCAGGGGGAGTGAAGTGTCCAGAGGTCAGATTGCTTTGGCTTGGTTAACCAAGATGAAGCAGGCCTCCTTTCTGCAGGACTTCTCAGGGCCTTTGGCGCCCTCCCACCTAGGGAGCTTCTCTGAAACATGTTGTGATAGGCAGCCTTTGCCAAACGCATTTGACCTTGGAACCCTTCCCCTGCCAACAGAACTCTTAGAATTGGAATAGACTAACATTTTGGTACTGGTTTGGGTATAACGTGGCACCTGCAAATTTCATCTAGTCTCACAACCAGTGGCCCTTTAGCCCTTTCTCTGTGCCAGACACAGACTGCCCTCATAGGACACTCAGTCTCAGGGAAGACAGTATTAGTCAAATAATCAAATAAAGATAAAATGGAAACTGTGACAAATACCACCAAGAAGAGAGAGAGGCCGTGCTGTAAAAGTCAGCCCAATCCAGGCTGGCGGTGGGGGTGGAGGTAGCACCTAAACTAAAAACTAGAGCATGAACAGGAGTTAACTCAGAAAAGGAAGGTGGGTGACAGAGCAGCCTGCACAAAGGTCCTGAGGCAGGGGCAGACACAGTGCATCTAAGGATCTAAAGGAAGGCCAGCATGGCTGGGGAGGAGGGAGGGAGGGCCTGGTAGGGTATTGGGAGAGGATGGGGAACAGTTACTTGGTCTAGGCTGGGCTGGGCAGAGAGCCCAGGAAGGAGGCCTGGGTAGGTTCTGGGGTCAAGCCAAGACCTTTGTTGATAATCTCAGGTCTGCCCACCTCCTCCTAGCCAGCATTCTCACAGCCAACAAAGCCAGAAGGCCCTGGAGCTAGAGCAAGTTCCCATGCAGATGACTGCTGCTCTGGCAGGGATGGTCCCAGACACTGCCCTGCACCTGGAGAGGCAGGAGGTGGCCAGCATGCCCCCTCTCGGCTGAGCCTGAGGGTCCCGTGTGTCATAACCCACCAGAGATGCAGCACAGCCTGCTCGTGGCAGACCGTCAGGTCCTTCCTTCCTCTGCTGATGTTACAGCAAAGCCCCAAGAGCCCAGCTCCGTGAGGACATCCAGAAAGAGGAGCTCTGTCTTCTAAAACTTAGAATTCAGCTCAAGGCCATTACTGCTGGTAAGAATAATCCTCCATTAATCACCTGCTCTGCGTGGTTCCTGAGTATGATGAGTGCTTAGAATAAACTCAGATTAAGAGGGAAAAAGCACCCAAGAGGTTGCCATGGTGACAGCCTGTGTACCAGCCCTTGCAGATACTTCTGATGTCACTTCCCTGACCCCCAGCACTATCTGAGCCCCTTCAGGAGTTCCCTTTGTAGGAAACAACCTGGTAAACTCTCACCGAATCCCTCCTTCCCATCTGGTAGAATCAAAAAGACATGAAAGAAGAGAATATACGTTAAGGTTTCCCCTTACTGATTCTATAAGTTATAGTCAAATTCTGCAATGAAATGCTCTTGAAACGATAAATCCTATACTTAAGAATTTATATGGAAAAATCCCCAAGAAGTGAAAAAGAAAGTGACAGAGTGACACATACATTATGCTCTTGGTTACATAAAACAGTTATAAAGGGTCCATAACTAAACCTGCACCTCTACCTGCACCTGCACTTGCATCTACACCTGCACCTGCACCTGCACCTACACCTGCATCTGCACCTGTACCTACACCTGCACCTGCACCTGCATCTGCTCCTGCACCTGCACCTACACCTGCATCTGCACCTGTACCTACACCTGCACCTGCACCTGCATCTACACCTGCATCTGCACCTGTACCTACACCTGCACCTGCATCTACACCTGCACCTGCACCTACGACTGCACCTGCACCTACACCTGTACCTACGCCTGCACCTGCATCTACACCTGCACCTGCACCTGCTCCTACACCTGCACCTGCTCCTACACCTGCACCTGCACCTACACCTGCTCCTGCACCTGCATCTACACCTGCATTTTCACCTTTCACCTCGACCCCTATGACACTTCTTAAAGGTTTTCCATAAATACAAATTGCTTTTTAAATTTTAAATGAATAGGAGAACGGTCACCCTGAGCAGCCACAGCACACACGTGGCTTGTGACCTGACAAGTGCATGGCAGAGGGATTTCTTAGGCAGCATCCGGAATTCACGCGGGGGGAGGGGCCCTGCCTCACGGAGCGGGTGGAGCTGAGCAACCAGCCGCAGGGGAGATGTGCCTGTTCACAAAAGCTGGACTTTCTTGAAACGGCTGGGGATGCAACCCCAGTGACGGGAAGGACACCAGGGGGCAGGCGCCTGGCAGCGTCCCGTGTCCTCCCTCCCAGCCGCCCGGTCTATGCGCCCGGAACGGAGGCGCCGGCTCCTGTGGCCACAGCGCCGCCTGCCGGGAGCCGCGAGAACAGCACACGCGCCCCTGGCTGCACTCCCGGGACGCCGGGCCCTTGGCCGTCCTGTCCTCCACATGGGCAGCGGCTCTTCCCGGTTAGTCCGGGCGGGTCTGGTGGGCGGAGTCCTACTCACTCCTCTGTGCACCAGTGACCCTCCAGGTGACTATGACTCGACGGTGATAACCACTCCTCCGGAGTTACTTGGGACAGTTAGCAGCAGCCCTGTCACTGACCCTCAAATATGTAACAGGGCGTAGGAGGCAGTGGGGCCATCACTCTGGGCCACAGGCCATCTGCGTCCAGAAGTTTGGGAACTGGACACTGACCAGGGAGCCTCAGCGGCCCCCCCACCCCTGCTTTTATTTTGGTAAAAGACGCCCAACATAAAATGTACCCTTAATGACACAGTCCACGCACAGCCATCTAGTTCCAGAACATGTTCATCCCCTCCAAGGCAGAGCCCGCTCCCCAGCGCCTGGAAACCACACGTCTGCTCTCTGTGCATTTGCCTGTTCTGGGCGCTCCTGAAATCGCACGCTACGTGGGCTCCCGCGTCCGGCTTCTCTCCCAGTGCACGATGTGTGTGAGCCCCCACGCTGGGGCCTGTGTCCCTGCGCTTTCTTTTCTGAGGCTGTCGACTCTTCCGCTGTCCACGGACCGCATCCCACTTCTCTTTTCAGCAGCTGACAGCTGACAGACGCAGGCGGTTTCCACCTTCCGGCCGCTGTGGATGCGGGTGTGCATGTGTTTCCTCGACCCCGTGTTTTCAGTTCTCTGGGCCACACGCCCGGTGGGACTGCTGGGTCCCATGGTGACCTTGTTTCACTTCTAAGGAACCGCCAGCCCGGCTCCACGTGGCCGTGGGCCTCCTGTCGGGGGGCTGGTGAGTGGGTGCCTCCCTTCCCAGCATTTACTACAGACCAGACAGCAGGGCGGGTTTGGGTCCAGGAGCCCTACAGACGCACCCTTGGTGCTGATGGCCACCGGCAGGACCCACTGGCGGTTTGAGGGTCGCCCCATTCTTGCCAGCCGCGTTCACAGGGCTTGGGTGCTGATGGCTCTGCCTCTTGGTGACACGGCGCAGCCCTCTCCCACCACCCCAGGCTGGCCCGGGTTGGAGACAAGGCTCCCTGGGGCCGCCTGGCTGGAGTGCGTGTGTTCAGCAAACAGACCAAAAGTCTGTTAGAGCTCCCAGGCTTCCTGAGTCTTGGCTGCTGCAGCATCTCCCGCTCACGCCAAGCAGGAGGGGCCGCTCCGCACCTGGAGCCAATCCCAGCGTGCTGGCGGGAGTCAGCGGATTCAGGGCACGCTGTGCAGGGAAATGGGACGAGACTCTTGACTCTTCCTCTGGGGGACCCGATGTGACAACAGGCAGGGCATGGGTGACAAGGCTGAGGGTGGACACCAGCCCGTGAGTAGTGAGTTCTCGTGTCATGCCCCCCGCCCCGCTGACCGCTTCCACCTGGGGAACCCACTGCCGCTACTTCGGACAGAAAGGAGCCTGCCGGGAGGGGCCTGCGCTGCTCAGGGACTGGACGGGAAGGCTGGCCAGCAGGGGGCCCCAGGACTCTGGGTCTTGAGGGAGATGCTCCTGTGGTGGAGGACTTCCAGCACACTTCCCACCCCGACTCTTCCTTGACTCAACATCTGCAGTTGAGAGAGAGAAGCTGATTGGCCCAGCTGCGCTCCTGGGCCTGCCTGCTGGCCAAGGGAGGTCAGGGCGTCTTGACCAGCCATCTCCCCAAGCCCACTCACAGTGGGGAGCGATGACCCCCCAGAAGGAAATCAGGCCTCCGTTGCCAAAAGAGCCAGGAGTGGACTGTGCGCCGGTCCCGTTGTCGGCAGTAACGTCTTCTGTTACCCCTACCCCAAATTAAGTAGCTGCCTGTCTTTGTTAATTCGGTGCAACCTGAAGGGCACTTTTGAGAAGCATCTAATTCACTCTTCCCCACCAGGCAAATTCTGTGAGAATATATTCATGGCCTTCATTAATATTCATACAACTTTGAGGATTTTCTCATGATTTATAAAACTCAAAGTAATCATGAGTGGTAATGTATAATAGTGTCGATGCTACACAACAAATGCCTTTTCCCATCGCATTCTGGGTTTTCCTGCTCATTACAAGAACCTAACTGAAAATAATTGAAAGCTGAATTTCTTCGTGCATTGAAAGTATTTCATAAAATGTAAGAAATACAAACATCTTCAAGCCTCTTAATGTTCAAGAATCAATGGAGAGTGGGGGGTTGGGTAAGGATCGTCCCTCAGCCTCGGCCCCAGGTTAGCCCCATTAATTTGATGAGAACAGTTTTACTTATTATGGCCGGTCTTGCTGCCTGCCCAGCGCCGCGGCGAAGTGCTTTTAAACTAAACTTGGCTGCAAGCTGAAGTGACACACATCGGGCTCGGCTGCAATTCCATGATCGCTCTCCAGAGCAGTTAAGGTGAGGTTCTGATGCTGCCAAACTCAGGCTCGGCTGCTCGCCTCTCAAAAGCCCACACCTGAGGGGGCAGGTGTCCATAGAAAGGAAAGGTGCTTTGTTCGGAAAAGCTGGCGATCTGGGGAGAGGATGGACGCACATCCAGAGACCAGCTCTGAAGACTCTGCTCGGCCGTGGCAATTTTAAAGGGTAAAGGGGGAAGTGGTCTCAGCTGATCATTAAGGCAGAGGGTCGGGCCCTCTGTCTTTCTCCGCTGTGTGCAGGCCTGCCGGCTCCTCCTGATGCCCCTCCGCGCTGTCTTGCCCGCAGGGTCCGCCTGCAGATTTACCAAGGGGGAGCTGGGGGCAGAGAGTCAGCGTTGTGTAACTTCTCCATCCTTCACTCCTCCTCCTTTTAGTCCAGGAGAAGAAGCAAGGGGTTAGGCGAGGCGCCGGCGTGCTCAGCAGAGCAGAGGTTGGGAGCTGGGCTGAGTGATGCCGTGTGGTCTAGTTTCGTGGTTAAGTTCTGAGCAAAACGATGAACAAAGAGAAAAGGGGTGAAGGAACCCCTCACGGGGACCCTGGGCCTGAGAGTCGCGGAGGCTTTAACACACGGGCCTTCAGCGACCTCCGCGCTCGCAGAGCCGGCTGGAGTGAGAGCCGCACCTGGGTGTGAGTGTCGGGTGCGGAGCTGAGTGACCCTGGGGAGGCCTCCTGCGCCCAGCCTCCCGTCTGCACCAGGGGCCTGGCTTCCTCGGCCTCCCCTTCGGCTCTTCGAAGCTTCCTAGGACGGCAGCGCGACCAAGACAGGACCCGGGAACTCCGCCCTGCCCCCCGACTGCTTGTGAGACCCTCTTCGGCCCTTAGCCTCTCTGCCGGGGGGGCTGGACCGGGTGGTCGGGGGGGCTGACACCCTGGGGTTTTCCTTTAATGGTCCCTTAAGGATTCCCGGGGTGCGGGGTGGAGGCTCCAGGGGCTCCCGTCTCCTCGGGGAGCTCTGTGCCAGCTTCAGGTGTCAAGGCATAATGACACATACGGAGGGAAGCCCTAACATGGGTGAGGAGGCCCCTGATGACCCGGGGGCAAGCAGGCTGAAGGTGGGCCACCCCACTGCCGGCCCCTCAGCACCCCTCCCCAAGCCCCCTTCTTCTCCTGCCAGAAGCCTGGGACCAGGTGACACCGCACCCCTCAGGTCCCCTTCCCAGCGGCCTCTCTGGAGCAGAACTATTTCGTCTCCCTCCCCCAGCCCCCCCCAGGGCCTCCGGACGTTTCTGCAAGGACAGACAGGCCGGGGCAGACCCTTGGGGGTGGCCGTCCCGCCTCCTCCTTTTGCGCCGGGCTCCATGCATTGCCCCCTGGAGAGGGAGAACCACGGCCCCTTCTCTCCAGACTCCCCTCCCCTCCTTCCTGTGTCTCTGCTGTTTCCTTCCCCTGGGATGGTAGCTGCAGGGCTGGGTGGAGCTTCCCCTGCCCACCTGGGATGTTTGCACCCCTGCCCCGCCTTCCCTCCCGACCCTGTGCTCACTGCCTCCTCCCTCGGGCTCAGAGATGTTTCTCCTCCGGGAAGAGGGCCTCCAGGTTCCCAGGGTCACTCGGCCCCCAACCGGAGACCCAAGCCTGGGTGTCACTCTCACTCCTGCCAGTTCTATGAATGCAGGGGTCTCTGAAGGTCCACGTTTGAAACAGAGCGGCCTTAGGTCTCCCTAAGCACCTGGCCGTGGCCCTGGCCCACAGCCCCAGGCAGCAGGTCCTCATTTCCTTTATTCATTCAGTGATTGTTGGGCACCTACTGTGTGCATGGTGCGAGGCCAGCACCCTGGGGACAGATAGGGCCCAGGAGAGGGTGTGGGGCATTGTCAGGGCTTGGCAGTGAGGAGGGACGAGACGGGGAGGAAGGGGAGACAGGCGAGCCGGCCAGCTGTGCAAAGCAGACAGAACAGACAGAAAACCTGAGAAAACGCTGATTCTCTATCAGCGTGAAAATCAAGAAGTCCCCACATGTGGGCCTGACATGAGGCCTGGCGGGGGCCGCGGGGAGGCTGCAAATGCGTTTAGGTGAAATAGTGCTCTTACCTCTGGGCTCTGGCAAGACTCAAATTTTAAAAGAAAATTGCCTCCCTCGGCCAGCCGCGGTCACGGCCAAGTGTAGATTTGCCTGTCTGCGTCCCGGCGAGGCCCAGGGGTAGGGTGGGGGCCAACCGTCTGCTGTCACGATTCAGAGCTTTTCACTCTGCTGCAGGCAACTCAGAACTCCCCACAGGTGACCAAAATGAGAGGCTGCAACCTGTTTTCCTGGGGAAACTCCAGGTTTAATATCAGACGAGGCGAAAGGCCTGAAACACTTCACTGAAGGATTGCATCCTCGTGGAAGAACTTGATCCTAATTCAGGCTTGAAAACACTAGGACTGGGTCACGGGAGGCCTCGTTAGTGGTGTGGCAAAGCCATCAAGATGCGGAATAGCCGTCGGCGTGCGGGAGGCTTCGTGCAAAAAGGAGAGGGGTGATCCAGTTGTGTGTGTGTGCGTGTGTACGTGTGTATGGATGCGTGTGTGCATTTATACGTGTGCGTGTGGTGTGTACGTCTGCATGTTTCTCTGTACGTGAATGTGCAGGAATTGTGTACCGCCGTGGATGAGACCGAACACTCAATTTTAACCTGACTTTCTCGAAGATCCCTTTGCCCCCACGTCCTTCGACCAGAGCCTCTCGCAGGCCCTGTCTCTTCCCCATTTCGTAATCATCACTTTGTCATTCTGCATTGAGACGCTGTCACTTTTTTAGACAGTTCTAATTCCACTGGTCCGACCTGCTGGAGGCAGGGCCCTGCCTGTCCACGCGGTGCCCAGACCACAGCACAGGCGACACTGTTGAAATAACTCGGGGGGCGGGGGGCTGGGGACCCAGCCTGAGGGCCCAAGGCGAGGTTTTCTCTGCTGAGTCCATCGGGGTTCTCCTCCCCTGCCATTCTTTGGGAATAAATCACCAAGGTGTTTGCAGTTCAAAACCACACATGGTGACTTTTCTCCAGTTTCAAGTTCATTTGAAATTAGGCAAATACGTCCTCCTTGGGGGAGATTCTGCCAGAACCCTTCACCCCACCCCGCCTTTCCTGAGGACGGAGCCAGCCCTCCCAGCGGGTCCCCGGGCGAACACAATGACCAGGCACCATACGTTATTTTAATGTAGACATCACTTTAAACTAACCTGTTACCATCTGTTCCGTCCTTTAATAACAAATGCAAAAGAGCAGGATTCTCCGTGGCGTTGTAAAAGCGAGACGGTAATGGAAGTGCCGGCCCCGCTCTTTATTCATGGCCCTATCGGACGCCGCTGTGATGTTTTTTTCATCTTCCAGACACAAATCAAGGGGAAACTGCTCTCCTCTGATCTGGTGAATTCATTCACACAGTATTTCTTCCTAACACGGCAAACTCTGGGAGAATTGCGGGCACTCGGAGAGCCGGCGCCAGGAGACCACACGGCGCGGATTTCAGAAGGCGCCGCTGCTCAGCACCCGGAGCATTAGGGGGACGCGGCCCGGGGGCCCGAGCGTAATGAGATTTCTTTGTGAAAAGTAAAATCTTTCCATGTGTGGCGGGTTCTTTTCAACAGTTTCGTGGTTAAATTTCCCCGTGAAGGCTGGGCAGGCTGGCCCGGGGAGCTCGCAGGCAGCAGCTGGGTGAGCCGGGCGTGTCCCACACCCCCACCCCGGCCCGCCCTGTCTGCAGGACCGCAGGGGCTCACGCACCCGCCTCAATCCAGTTCAACTCGGCCAATGTCCTTTGGGGGCTTCCTGTGACCCCCAAGTGCTCTACTCTTAACCTAAAGGCAAAGCAAGCTTCCCAACCCACCAGCCTTTCTAGAACCTTCCACACTCCTGGGAGGCAGAGCATTGTGAGTTTTCACATCAGTCACTCACTCCCCCTTTCCCCTCAACTGAGATGGGAGTCTGCTCTCGGGGCCCAGGATCCACTTGGACTTGCGAGCTCCGCCCACTTCACTGGCGACCAAGCCTTGGTGGAGAAGAAATGGCACTCAGCCAGGGAGGACCGCCCGTCTGCGACCTGACCCCGGGAACAGAGAGCTCTTCACCTGCCTGGTGTGTGTCTCCCCGCGTTCCCCGCTTGGCGCCCAGGCCGGGCTGGTCAGTCGTGGTTGAAGGACGGTCCTCAGGGGGCAGAGAAGGGACGTGAAGACAGGCCAGGCCTCGTCCTGGGATGCCCAGTGCTGGGAACCAGAGAGGCAGGACCCCGCGTTCAGGTGGGGCGGCCCTGGCCAAGGTGAGCGCAGCCTGGGGGCATCCGGGCCCAGCCCCTCTGTCAGTGGTCGTGCTCAGGGCAGACAAGGAACAGGGGAGCCCAGCCTGATGGCAGGAGAGAGAGGAGGGCAAAGATGGGGAAACCGGAGCCCAGGCGTCTCTCACGGACAGTGCGTGTATGTGTGCACGTGTGTGTGCGCGCGTGTGTGTGCTTCTCTTCTGGAGGCCCCGCCCAGCACCCGAGCAGCGCCAGGCTGACACTGGCCCTGACCTCCACGATGCCCGTGAAACGAAAGCGTCCCCCTCTTCTCCCCACCAGTTCCCGACGTTTCTGTCCCACGTCCCATCCAGAGGGGGCCACTGTCACACCATCGGGGGTGGCTGTGTCCTCACCCCAAAGCCCGGACCTGGGTGGGGACGACGCTGGTGTGCAAACAGCAAACGCTAGTCTGAGAAAAAAAAAAAGCTGCCCGCTGTTGGGCTGAATTTCCTAAGGAGGCTGTTTCCCGGGGGAGGGGCTGTTTCCTGCAGCACAAGTTCAGCCGGGAAGCAGGCGATTATCAGTCCCTCTGGCGCCTCCCTGGGGACCCTCCTGTGACTGTTCTGCGCCACCGGAGTACATTGCCCAGGAAAAGCCATGCGTAGTTTCTGGGAGAAGTCCTACGTGGGCGTGCAGGGGAGGGAAAGTACGTTTCCCTCTGCCCTCCCGGGTTCCTGGCTGAGGCCCCTGTAATAAAAGACAGATTAACAAGAGAAGATCAAACAGAAGTTTATGAACCTGTGCGCCTCCTGTGTACATGGGGGAGACCCAGGGAAAACGAGCAGCTCCCCGAGATGGCTGAGAATTCAGGCTTAAATAGCTGCTTAAGAGGAAAGAGGGAGACGGATGTGGGCCTCTGGGGGAGAGGAAGTGACTTGTGGCAAAGACGACGGGGCCGGGAAGGCAGGTGGCAGGTGTGGTCCAGGTCTGCCCGGCTGTGCTGCCCCCTCCCAGGAAAGGGGCAAAACTCTTCCCCGGCTGGTAAAACCTGGGGAAGCGGGGTGTCTGACACACGTACCCGGGCAGATGGGGGCGCTCAGAGGAGGTGGCCCTGCCCTGCGTCGGCTGCTTCTCCAGGGCCTGCAGCTGAAACAATCACGACACCTCTGGGCACATGTGGGGGCCGCCCGTCCGCCGTCCTCATCCCCGCCTGACGCTCACGCAAGCGGTTTCATGGCCTGGAAGCCGGGCTGACGGCTCCTCCCTCTCCGTCCTGATAAGAGGTCTGTTCAGTGGAACTGGCGCCTCATTTCAGGCTCTAAGGATGCAAGCAATCTGAGGTTGAGTGAGAGTCATTTCTGTGGAACCAAAGAAAAACAACAGGGCATGTTTGGAGCAGACGCTAAGCCAGTCTTCCAGTCCGGGCGGCAGCCAGCCAGTCGAGGAGCGCAGAGCCTCTTCTGCAGCCTGAACACCTGTGGTGATGCCACCACGTGCCCCGGGGAGCTTTCGGCAGTGGGGGGGGGGGGGGGATCCTTGCAGCAACAGGCGTGCAGGCTGTCCATGCGCGAGCTGCCATGGGGATCCCTGAGGCTTACGCCCCGTCATCCAGCCTCAGTTTGCTGGGGCTCTGGGGGAAAGGGCAGTTTTGTTCTTAGTGGTTCCAAGCCAGAAGGGCAGGAGAAAATTGGAAATGCTGGTTTGGAGAGAGGTAGCTGGATCTCTGAGGAACCCGGAAGAATTTGGATCCAGTCCAGTTACAGGTAGAAAACAAAACCTCAAAGGCGAGGGACAGGATGGGTTCCCACAGGCGCAGCACCGAACCCTGATTCTCCCCTGTGCAGTCACCCCCATTTCTACCAAAGATGATCACAGGAAGACCGGTTTGTCTGCAAAGGAAGTCTGGTCCCGTCCCACTTGGCCTGACCGCTCACAGAAGCTCAGCGAAAGCTGCGAGGCCCACACAGGCCCTCGTGAGGTTGCTCTGCGGGAGCTGGTGACGGGGACTCAGGCCAGCCCGCGTGCCCCCCTTCAGGCGTGCCGGGCAGGGCCCCTCTGGCTTGGGGCTGCACCCCGCCTGCTGGCACCTCCCTGCAGCCACCACGCGGCCTCTGTGTGGGGGGCTGGCTTGAGTCCCCGCGCGCGGTGTCCCGCGAGGATTTGGGAAACCCGGGGCCCGGTTTCTCTCGTGTCCTCTGTCTGGAGAACGTCCAGACAGCTCCTCGGTGAACCTTCCTGACCCTGGGGCCCTTTTTTGCAGGAATTTGCTGAAGAAATAGTGATCTGTCCAGGTTTGCTCTTTTTTCCGGCCAAGTTTGAAGTTTTCAAAAAATAACGTTTCCTCAGGATTTTCGATGGGGCTGGCGTAAAATATAAAGAATAAAACGTTTTTAAAAGACTTATTTAGAGACACGCTCTGGGAAACACCCCCCCCCACCCCGTGTTCTCCTCACGTCCTTCTCCTGAAGAGAGAAGTCTCATTTTTCTCTCTGAAATTTGCCAAGGGTGCACCTATTTTCTTAAGGGTTTTCTTGAGTCTCGTTGTCAGTTCTCCAGGTGTTCTGTCTTCAGACTCAGACATCTCTGCGTTCGTCTTAACCGACGACCCCGGTGTTTGCTGTGTCCTGCTTGGGCACGTCTTTCCTTCTGGAGCTAAGTGCTCAGGTCACTCGCTGTAATCCTGTTTTAATGATGAAAACATTTAAAGTTAAGGCTGTGCTCTGAGTCACTGTCTGGCCAAACTCCTCACGTTTCCCCGTGTAGCCCACTCGCTGTCGTTAACGTTCTCACGTAGCCTCTCAGAGTTGTTTTGATTCCTACTGAACCCAAGGTCACTTCAAGATGCTTTTTAAATTTCTGAAAGTCTTTTTTTTTTTTTAAGTTATCGTTAAGTTTTAATTGCGTTATTCTAGTGAAAGGTCCTGGCCAGTTTTTGTTTGTGGAATTTTTTTTTTTTTTTTTTTGAGATTTTCATCATGGTCCGTTTTAGTACAAAATGCTGCCATGGTCCCCTGGGCTTTGATCTAAAAAGTTGTAGTTTCTAAAGGTATACTCGAAGTTTTTTTTTAAATTGAAGTATAGTCAGTTACAACGTGTCAGTCTCCGGTGCACAGCAGCCTGTCCCAGCCATGCGTGTGCGTGCAAGGTGTGTTCACGGCTGGGTGCCAGGCTGCTCATTTGACCTCACTGATGGTTCGCATTTTCCCGCCATCAGAGAAGTCCGTGGTCATACACGGTGTCTGTGACCGTCAGCTACCCCTTATCCTTGCGCGAGCCTTTGCTTTACCCAAATGAGAGGCGTACATCGCAGGTTTAATTCTACTGGCGTCTGTTTTGTTTCCCGAAGACGTACATTCATCTGAGTGATCTGGTCAAGAGCGAAGGGCTGTCCCTGCACAGCCGGCCCCCCCCCACCCCACGTATAACACGGAGTCGTGTGCTTTTCTCTGCTCTTTCCCTTCTTCTTCCAGCCTGTAGTCTTTGCTAACTTACTTTGGATCTGGGACCCAGATAACCATCATTAAACTGTTTTTTGAACAATACACAGTTTCTGTAAAAATGGCTTTTATGTTCGTAGTCAGTCCTGTAACCACACTGGCCACAATTTCCAGAGTTAAGTTTCTGTGTCTAAATGCCAGGCCTGTTGTGTGGCTGCCCCTGCTCTGGAGGTCCTCGCTGGGAGGACCACGAGGTGGAACATTTTCTCCATCTTTGCGCATCCGCATCCAGAAGTGCCTGCTGCCTTCCTACTCAGGGGTACAAGCGTATTGGGCCCCAGCCTCTCTCACTCCTAACTCCGTGGTGTGAGCTGCTTCCCGCCCTGGTCTTCCCCAAGGTTGGGTGGCAGCCACGAGCAGCATTTGCGTGGCTCCTTGGCCGTTTTAGCCACCATCCCCGTCCCTCTCAGCCGTGTGTCCCTGCTCCCCGCAGACCCTTTGGAGTATCGTGTCCTGTCCTCCCCGACACCTGGGGGGCCACTGGACATGCAGTGGTGGCCCTCAGTAAATCCCTGGCCACTGACTGCCCTTCCGGTTCCCAGAGTGAACAACACACTGGCTGTGGTCCCGGCGCACCCGGGAACGGCCCAGTGTGAGCACGTCGGGGTGGGGGCAGTGTGGGAGTCAGAAGCGCAGCCCCGCGCCCACTGCAGCCTGACCCTCCCGCCCCTCTGCTCCTCCCTCCAGATCCGCTCGGACAAAGACAATGACATCCCCATCCGCTACAGCGTCACCGGCGTGGGCGCCGACCAGCCCCCCATGGAGGTCTTCAGCATCGACTCCATGTCTGGCCGGATGTACGTCACGCGGCCCATGGACCGGGAGGAGCGCGCCTCCTACCACGTGAGTGTCTGCGGGCGCGGCCCCTAAGGGCAGGCGTGGGGGTGGGGGTGGGGGCGAGAGGTGGTGCGCAAACCCAGATGCCGGGACGGCTGATTCGGGGTGTCACACGCCCTGCTCAGGGCAGAAGCTGTCGGTCTCCCAGTCACTAAGCTCAACCACGCCACACAGCGTGACCCGATCACAGTGGCCCCCCCATAGCCTTCACACCTGGGGCCAGCACCCCACATCCTTGGGGCCGATTTAGGTCCTCCCTGCTCCTCCCGCTGGGTGCCGTTCAGTCCTGTCCCGAGTTCCACTCGGCACCTTTGGCTGTCAGGGGGGCTGGACAACGTGCCCCATCTGAGAGCCAGCTGGTGAACCGCGGACACAGGTGCCTGTGAGACCAGCCCCGTGGGAGCACGCAGACGCATGAGATAAACCAGCCGCCGCCGCCTGCTCTGCAAGATGATTCTCCAGAAGATTCTTCTAAGAATTCCTTATGAAGGCTTGTTACTGGGGCCTGCCGCCTACTGACAACTTGCACAAGTTCCCTAATTTCCCTGAGCCTCAGTTTCCCCGTCTGTAAAACAGGGATCGGGCAATACCAATCTCACGGGTTTTTGCGAACGTTGAGGTGAGGCAGCGCGAGTGGAGTTCTTGGCGCGCCCCGGCCCGGTGCCCCCAGCCCAAGCAAGCGCATGGTGAGAGCTGGCTGCTGATGTTAATGGAAGAAAATCTTGAGTCCACCACAAGCGACTTCCAGGGCCATGGAACGTTCCCAGTCCCTCCCCCAGGCCCACTGTTAAGACAGGGAGAGGAGCGAGTACCCAGAGGGGAGAGCATGGGGTCCCGCACACAGAGGGACCATCATCCGTCAGCAGGCGCGCACAATGCATTGCAGGAAATTCACTTTGCACGGGATGCTCAGATTTGCAAGTGGCAGGACGTTTCTTGTCTCCACCACCAAAAGGGACCCCCCCCAAACTCCCAGCTGTGAGCCCAGCCTGAGGGAGGGACGGGGGTGGGGTGGGCTCTTTTCTCCGAGATTTCCAACAGACGCTTCAAATGTTGTTTCCACTTTAGGGGGTGGGGCAGCCGTGGGACAAGGAGAGCCCCGCCAGCCACTTTCCATCCTTACCTCCACTGGGGCTGCTTCTGCCACTAAAAAGAGCGCCTGAACCAGAGGTGTCACTTTAGTTAGAAGATAATAACTTTAATTTTAGCTTGGAATTACTTTTTTCCAAAGCATTCTCGACCTTTGGCTCGGTGCATGATTGCATGGCCCTTTGAGGAGATGAAGGATCACGTGGCCGCCTGCGGGAAGGACTCCCGCAGCAGGACTGTGTGCCAACCCGGGTTCCCAGGACCGGGGGACCGGATGACAACGGGGCAGGTGGCTGGTTGAAACAACCACACAGCACCCTGAGATGTTTAAACACAAAGCTCCAAGCCGATCTTATCTGGAGGTGGGCAGAGCCGCACCTTGCTCTATGGCTGCGGTTCCCCGGAATCTGTGTTCATCTGTCTCCCTGGGACAACGCAGGTCGCCTCCTCCGTAAAGCCAGCCTCGAGCTTCCCCCAAACACACTATTTCAAGGGTGAATTCCACTCAGGGCTGTTGGGCCAAGGCGCCTGCCACAGGTGCGGATTCGCACCCAGCCTCCTCTCCCCAGAGGCCGGCAGGGTGGCCGGCGCGGACGACTGTGCGGAGGCCCCAGCTCAGACGCTCTCCCCTCCAGCAGGCCTGGAGCGCAGGCTCTTCTGGGCACCCTTGGCTGGTCGCTGTCTGACGGCAGAGATCCTGAGGTCTGGTGTGTCCAGCCTGGAGGGCAACGTGGTTTCCATGGAGAGATGTGGGCTAGAACACGCCTGCATGACGGTCACAGCTCTGTCCTGGAGAGACCCGGGTGATCCCTTCCGCTCTCCAAGCCTCGGTTTCCCCATCGAAACCCCAGGTCCCCGAGGGCCCTGCTCCTGCCCCGACTGCTGTCTGAGGGGCTCAGTCACTCCACGTTCCCCACAGAGGCCCCATGCTGGCTGTCCTCTTGGCCCCTTCTTCAGGGCTCAGCTCCAATGTCACCTCTTCCGAGAGGCCCCCCCTGGCCTCCTCCCAACCCCGGCAGGTCGCTGCAGCCCCACCCGGCACACACTATATACACAGAATACATCGTATAGGCTTCCTTTCCCCTCCGCTGCCTTTCCCTTCTACAGAGAAGCCCCCGGGCAGGCCCCGCGTTTCACTGGGCAGTAGCCCAGGGCACAGGCAGGCCCTGATAAGCACTGACTGAGTGAATGAATAAATGAATGAACGAATTTAAAAAATCCAAAATTTCAGGGGTGCATTTGAGCAGCCCCTCCGGACCTTCCAGCCCAAGTCGAGGGCGTCTTCCCTTTCCTCCTTGGAGATGCTCCCAGGTGCAGAGCGGGGGCTGCCACCCCAGGGCCCCTGGACCCCTCCCCTCTGTGCTGCCCCTAAGGACAGACACGCCGCGGCATGAACGGCCTACAGAGGGGACTCACGGTGGGTGCCCAAGTTCAAGGCCCCCCACATCTCCTCCCTGGGTTTCCCCCAGGCCTGACCTCTTGGCAGCAGGAGTTTAAGCCCCTACCCCTAGTTGGCACCGTGGGTTTTCTGCAGCCGCTGTCAGTGGACATGAACTGCCATTGTCAACAGTGCAGGGACAGGTCTGAGTAGGCATCAGTGTGGGCTCTCAGGTCAGCTTCCAGCCCCTGTGTGGCTCTTCTCGCCCACCTTCCCCATTTCCACAGAGGAGAGAACCCAGGCTCAGAGAAGCTTTGAAATGTGTCCGAAGCCCACCCCACCCTCCCCAGGCTGTCCCTTGAGGGCCCTGGAGCTGTGTCAACCTCACCCCAGTGCTGTGGGTCCGAGGAGACATGCTCTCACGTCCCCGAGGCTGATGGTCACTGAGGGTCAGGAGCATCCCCACGGGGGCGGCTGCCAGCCCTGACCAAGTCTGTGTCGTGCTCCAGCTCCGCGCCCACGCTGTGGACATGAACGGCAACAAGGTGGAGAACCCCATCGACCTGTACATCTACGTCATCGACATGAACGACAACCGCCCCGAGTTCATCAACCAGGTCTACAACGGCTCCGTGGACGAGGGCTCCAAGCCAGGTGAGCCTGGGCGGGCAGGGGCCGGCGAGCGGGAGGCCCCACTGCTGGGGAGGGCCCCGCAGCCCCCACCACTGTGATGGCACCGCGGGACTCATCGCTGATGTGTTTATTGTAGCGGGTATTTGTCAAGAACCTACTGCATGCACCAGGGAGCAGGGACATCTGCTCTACGGAGCTCACAGTCCAGACGGGGACACAGAGAAAAGCACTAAAACCAGTGAATGAAGTCATTGCAGTGAATCCAAGGATTGGAAGGAAACCCAAGGGCCATTGAGAGTCATGGGGGCAGCTGTAGATCAGGGAAGGCCTCTCTACAGAGGTGATATGTAGGCTGAATGCTGACTTGGGATAAGGAGCAGCATGCAGAGAAGGGCTGGATTTGGTGTGATTGCTGGGAGGGAGGCCGGAGAAGGAGAGAGCATGTGCAAAGGTCCTGGGGCAGGGAGCAGGTCAGAGAGGAGGCCTCCTGGCACACTTAGGATTTGACTCAAGGCATGGCAGGAAGCCCATGAGAGGGCCTGGCTCCCCAGCCCTAAGAGGTGAGCCATGTGGCTGAGACCCTTGGTCCCTCAGAGCCGACCCAAGAGCCATCTTCCCATGGACTCCTGTCCAGCATGAATGATAATAACCACTTCATTGTGTCTAGTCTCTGGATCCCATATCTACCAAGAAGTGGGCACGGCCCTCTCCCCTTTAGCTAAGGCAAGACTCAAGGCTGAGGAGGTACAGCAAGCAGCCTGGACCCCTCGGTGTGTGTGTGGGTGAGAATCCCCAGTAGACGCAGGAACCTCAGCTCAGGGACCAGCAGCGTCACTTGGGGACACTTTACAAACACACAGCTCGCGACCCACACCTGCTGACTCAGACACGCTGCAGGTGGGGCCCTGGGTCTGGGCAGACAAGCCCCCCATGTGATTTCTGCACTTGCCGGAGTTTGAGAAGCACAGCCCCAGTCTCCTGATTGGAGCCCGGGGGTATCCTCGGGACAAATGCTCAGCTTGGATTGGGTGAGAGGAGCTGGGGCTGCCAGAAGTTTGCCACTAAAACGTAGGACTCCGGTTACCTCTGAAGGCAGATAAACAGGGAATTATCTTTATGCGCAATTATGCCCCGTGCACCATTGGGAACACACTCACAGTAAAAGGTGTTCCTTGTCAGGGTGAACGTATGCCCTGTAACCGGGTGCCCTGCCTTGTCGTGGCTGCCCCACCCCGGCTCCAGGGCCAGTGCCCATCCTGGGAGGACCTGGGGAAGGTCTGGGCAACCTGAGGCCCAGCACACAGGGCTTCCGGGAGCGCGGCACCCGAGGAGGGGTCAGCGTGTGTCCGGCTGGGGTCGGGGAGCGGCAAAAGCAAACATTTATCATCGCTTCCCCACCAGCGAGGCTGTCATAGCTCCGTCTCAGGGGGCTGCTACTTCAACGAGATGAATTGCCTTTACGATTGATTGTCTCTCAGAATTGTGAGGCCAGCCCGGTGTCAGCGGAGGGAACGGCATGTGACATTATTCCTGCCAGACTTTGGGCGACTGGGCTCTGCAGCCCCCTGAGAGGCAGGGGCAGGGGCAGGCGGTGGGCGGCCACATTAGCTGCAAGCCACTAAGGAAAACGAATGACGTTGCCAACAGCCAGCTCTCCCAGGAGTGGATGAGGGTGGGCGTCGGGGCGGGAACGGGGGCTTTCCTGTTAACAGAAGCCGCAGGTCCTCTATCCTCAAGACCATCCTGGGTCTCACAAATCAGACCTCCCCTGTCTTATTTTAAAACAAATCGATAGAGATAGTCTTCCCAAAGGTGTAGCTGCCTTTACCCGTTAGGATAACAGAGGCAACAGATTGCTGTGGCTCGTCCTCCAAATCCTGATAAGCCTTTAAGCCTGGAGGTTGGCGCCGCCTTCAGGCCGCTGGGCGGGGCCTGGGGCCTGGGCGGGGTCTGGGCGGGGCCTGCGGGTGGGCGGGGCCGGGAGAAGGCCTTTACTCCCGGTACACTCCAGGCCTGTCCAGGTCTGTTTGCACTAAAAGTTGGCGGACTTCGGAGCCCCCAGGGACCCCCGGGCTCCATCTCTGGTCCCAGAACCGCCCTCAGAGAGGAACTTGATGCCACCTCTTTGTGCAAAGCCCAAGACGGAGCTGCACGAAGCCGCCGTCGGGCCGCTCTGGTCCAGGGCGAGGAGAGGACGTCCAGACGAAGCAGACAGGGGACTCCCGGGACTTGGAAACAGTCTCCACCATTTCTTCCCCCTTACATCCGTAAATTACAACAATGGAAGGGTTTTCCACAGTGCCTTTGCGGGGTAAGGAAAAACTACCGCCAGAAATTAGTCATTATTCTCCAGCGTGATCAGCTAATGAAGGGTTTCAGATGTACGTTCTAGTGGAAAACAAATGAAAAGATGTGTTAAATATTGACTCAGCTGGATAGGAACCTTCTAAAGTTTGGGTAGTTCACACGGGGACATCCGCAAGCCACCTGGGGCGGGATCTCTGTCCCACCCCACATCTCCCTGCATTCTTCTCCCAGCACCAGGACCCCCTCAGTTTTCTGAAATCCTCTCTGGCTTTGCTGCGGTGAATGGGCTCACACACAAATGTGGCTGATACAGCTGAGGAGCTGAGCTTCTCATTGTACTTAGAATTTAAATAGCTACGTGGGAGCAGTGGCTGGTGGGTTGGGTGATTTCGGTGGTCCCCACCCAGACAGGGCCCCCTGAAGCTGGGATTCACAGCTGCAGGCCCTCCCCAGAGCCCCTGTGCCCTCCCGGTCATTGCCCCAGATCCTGGATGGGAACTGGCCAGGGGCCAGCGAGCCCCTTGGAGACTCCATCGGACTCTCCAAAAAAGAGCAGAAGGGCAAGCATGTCTTTTTTTTTTTTTTTAAGTCATTTTTAGCATTCGAACCTCCCACCGTGGAAGCTTTGCTTGGGTGGGGGCCCCGCTGTTCCCTTTGCAAACACCGCCCCTGCCTTTCCAAACTCCATCCTTTCTGCAGAGCCATGTTTGTAGCCACCCTGCTCTGTGTCCCCCCAGTCTGCTGTACACCCCCTCGAGGGGATCATCTCTGTTTTGAGAATTCTTTATCTATTCGAGATACAAGGTCTTCGTCAGACGTGTGATTTGTAAATACTTTCTCCTGTTCTGGGACTTGGGTTTTCATCATAGGGTCTTTGGAAGCGAGACTCTCATTTTGATGAAAGCCAGTTTGTCACTTCCCTTGGCTGGGCTGGCCTTGGGTGTCGGGAGCTCGCCCCCAAGCCCTGGGTCCTGAAGATGTTCTTCTGTGCTTTGTTCTAAAGGTTTTATAGTTTCACATTGTATGTTTCGTCCGTGGTCCATTCCGAGTTAATCTTTGTATAATTTCAGCGTAAGTGTGAGACTTAAGTGTGGGCTCATTTCTTTGTTTGCAGGCATCCAAGTGCTCCTGCACCGCTCGCTGGAAAGGCTGTCTTTCTTCCACTGAAGTGCTTTTGTACCCTTGGCAGAAATCAGTGGGGCCTGTTTGTGGGCTTATTCCTGGGTTCTCCTGGGTTCTCTGTTCTGATCCATTGCTTGTGTGTCTGCCCCTGTCAGCCCCACCCTGCCTGGGTGACTGCAGCTCCACAGGAGGCCTTGACGTGGGGTGGAAAAGATAGCTTTTGGGCACAGTAGGTTTTCAGACCCTGGCTGTCACCTGTGTCCTCCAGGGTGGGGCCACGCACATCCCATGGCCCTCAGCCACCCTTCTCAGAATCCGTGTGGCCAGCCACCATGTAGCATGGTGTGGCCTCAGCCAGCTACTTACGGTCTCATACGTCATCTGTAAAATGGAAATAACAATAATAATAGCGGAGGGTCAGACGAGGGTGTCCACCTGAGGCCCCGACACCTGTGCTGTCGTTAATGCTGTTATTATAAGTGGGCGCTAACTTATTAATACGGTTAGACATTCCTGTTCAAGGTGCTCGCTCCCCCAACTCCAGCAATTACCTTGGTCAGACTGAACCGTAAGACCCGCCTAAAACCAGCTGTCCATCATGTTAGTCCCAGCGTTCCTGGGTCATCCTGCTAGTCTGCTGGGCAGCCTCCTCCTCCTCCCTGATGGCTGAGCGAGACCCCGGACACGGGTTCTTCTGAATTTTCGCAAACTCCCCACTGGCCATGTCTGAACAACGGCAGTTTTCTGGCCAAGGGTGGGGCAGCCAGTGGGAGCCCAGCTGAGGTCCAGTTCCCAGAGCTGATGGGGAGGATTGGGTGCAGGTGCTTCTCTGGGACCTCCCTGCTCCCAGGAGGCATCGGGGCAGAGGGAGGGAGGGAGGATGCGCAGGAGAGGGAAGGGGCAGGGCCGACCTCAACAAGGGCTCCGGCTGGACCATGGGCCGCCCCAGGGGCCAGTGAGCTCCCAGCAGCGGAGGGCAGTCCTGGAGGAGAAGGTGGGCCCTCTGGGAACAGACTCAGGTCCAAGCGGCAGGGGGAGCCACTGCAGACCGAGCTGTCTTCTCCCCATCAGGTCAGAGCCCCTCACCCCTTACCCACCCACCCCGCCAGTCCTGCTCCCTGAGCCGCGTTCTGGGCCCCGCGCCAGGGTGGACTCAGACCCAGGAGGCCTGCATGAAGGAGCAGAGGTGCCTCGCCGCAGGGCTGGCTGTTTCCTTCATCAGAAGCCCCTCTGGGTGGCCTCTGGTGTGCAAGCCTATCTTTAAAAGGCCGAGTTCTGCTCCTTTGAACTTGGCCTCTTTGAGAAAGAGGAGCAACAGATTAAAAATAGCGGCTGGACTGCCAGGCCTGCAGCTCGAGAACCCACAGCCTTGCCCCCCGGCCCTGCCCGAGCTCCAGACCCTGGCCGGCCGGGAGGAGGCCCCACTCCCCTGCCCGAGGCCTCGGGCCCCCCTGCAACAGGCACACCTGTGGCTGACGATTTGATTATGCGGCCGAGGCAGGAACACAGCGGCCACCCCTACCTGGGGCCGTTAGGGGCCGGGAGCTCTTCTAAGACCCCCACGGATTAACCTGCTGCGTCCTGAGCACGCCTGTGACGCAGGCACTCCCGTCTTCCCGCTTCCACGAGGGACCCAAGGCTAGAACAGGTACGGAGGGGCACAGCCGGTGCCCAGCAGGTGTTACCAACCAGACTCAGGCCGCTCACTGCGCGCAGTGAAGGCAATCTACTGACACCAGGTTGTGATGAAGGAAAGTGCAGCCTTTATTGTGAAGGTGCCAGACGAGGATGAGCGGCTTGTGCTCAAAACGCCGAACTCCCCAAAGGGTTTCAGCAAAGCATTCTTAAAGTCCAAGTGAGGGACGGGTGCGGGGGTAGTCCCAGGGTGTTTGATCAGCTGCGCACGAGTCTCTGACTGGTTGATGCTGCAGTAACAAGGCGGTTAACGTCGTCCGTCCTCAGGTGCTGAGGGTCTGGGGCTCGTGGTCACCTAGGCGTTCATTTCTCGCACTTGGTGGTGTAGCTTCTGGAAAGCAGCTCAGGAAATGTGCATCAGAGACTGCCATCTGGGTGCTTCAGGGAGGAGCCACGCAGAGGATGCAGGGGAGGGCTTGTCCCAGGAGGCCCCCGAGGGTCCTGTTCAGTTACAGGGTTTAAGCCCGGGGGACCCGGCTCGTGAGCTGCCCTTCTAACCACTGTGCTGAACTGCCTCCCCTTTCCAGCCCATGTCAGGGGTGCATTTGGCTGCAAGCCACAGAAAACCCAGTGGGGACAAGTAGTGGTTTGGGTGGGAGCATGAAGCCAGCATGGGCCGACGTCTCTGTGCTGTTTGCCTCCCTCTCTGATTTCTGACCACAAGGTCACAAGATGATGGCTGCAGCTCCAAGCATCACATCCACTATCGGGCAGGAGGAAGGAGGAGGGGAGAAGAGCAGTGTGCAGCATGGGTACTTTCCCCTGGAAAGGCACATGCTGTGTGTGAGTGCCTTCCTCTCGGGTGGGCGCCCGTCTTCCAGTTGAGGAACCGAAAAGTAGGTGTGCCAGGTCTGTGCTAACGACGGGTAGGGGCTGCACACCTGGCAAAGGCAGAGAAGCCCGTGTCCCAGGCCCTTGGGAGTGCAAGGAGTCTTTCCTGCCTCAGGGCCTTTGCACGTGCTGTGCCCACAGCATGGACGTCCTCCCCTAGTCACTAGCACCTGGCTCCTCTCCTCCTCCAGCCCACATAGCCCATCTCCAAGGGTGTCTTCATCACCCGGTCTCACCAGTAGCCCCTCCCTGCCCTCAGAGTCCTTTGTCAACACTTCCTTCCTCGTCCAGTTAGTTTGTCATCACTGCCACTTTGCTACCCTGTGGGGCAGAGACCCGTTCTGTTTCCATCACCACCATGTCCCTGAGCAAGGGTGGGATTCAGTGACGGCCCAGCCTCATCCTGAGCCTGTGAGGAACCCTACTGTGGACCCACACCGTAGAACCCATCGGAGCCCTGCTTCCTGAAGCTCTGAGGATGCCCAGTGATTAGTTCTGGGAAGGCCTCCTGGAGGGTCTGCACCTGTGCAGTAGGAGGCAGAAGCCGGCCACGCCTGCAGCGAGGCCCCAGCATCCGGCAGCATCTGAGGCCGCGTGACTCAGCCCAGGTCAGGACGAGAGGCCAGTCCGCATTCGTCCCACCCACTCCCTGAATCACGCACTTCCCGCCACTCTGCCCAGCCCCCGATTTTCAGAAAACAAGAAGCTTCTCAAGGGACTCAGGACTGACCCCAGGGCTCTGTTCTCACAATTGGACCACCCGCCATGGGTCCGCATCCTTCCTGACAGCCTCTCCAACCTTCTCCACCAGAGCTGCTGTCTCGCCTCCTGCCTGGAGGCGGCCAGACCAGTCCCATGGCATTCCTCAAACCTCCATATCTATTATTTTTTAACTAAAAAAGGCTCTAGTTGGAATTCCTGCCTTCCCTAACCCCTTGTAACTGCGTGAAGGCCTATATTATAAATTTTGAAATTAATGTCTCTTTGAAATATTAAATAGCAGGGAAATCTACATCCTGCAAATGAAGTCAAGGAAACCTTCATCCATGTAACGCAGGGGTTTTGCTCAAGCAGATCATTCCGTTAGTGGGCGCCGTGTATTTATTTATTTTATTCCTGTGCTGGCGGAGGTCCCCCTGAGACTAATGCCACGGGCTAATGCACAGATTGCGCCAGATACTTGAAAGTCATCTGAATATTAAGAATTTAAATCTTTAGCCTCAGTGATTTGAGCAGAAAGCCAATTATGGGGCTGAATTAGTTTTCAAATTAAACTGCAATTTAAGGCTTGTGAAATTAATCCTTTAAGGCTCATGGCAGTGTCTGTACACGAATTCCTCGGAGGCACCAAGCCTCTGCCTTCTCCCCCATTCCTGCCGGCGCAACGAACAGAAAGGTGCCCGGTGTCTGGGACAGCGGACGGTGCGCCCACTTAGGTGAAAACACAGTCCCGATGTTCAGTTTCGTTTGTTCGGAAACATTCAAGTCTTTCCACCCGGGGAGCAGCCCGGGGAGGCCTCCAGAGAAAGCCCTGGAAGGGTGGTTTCCTCCTTGTTCTTGGAGCCCAGGAGGCGGGGGTGAGACTTAACTCCCACATCACCACAGACGCTGCCAGAGACGCAGAGCACACAGCCGGGTACTGTGGCCGAATCGCTCCCTCCCCACGGTGGTCCCAGCCATCTCCACAGAGGCACCACGGCATCGGGGCTGCCTGTGGACCAGACCTGCCCAGCTGGAGAAGGCAAAGGGTCCACGGGGACATCGGTGCCAGGATCATGCCTTCCCAGACCCACAGGGGTTGGCCCTGCTCACAACAGGTGACACAGTGTGGCTGCTGAACGCTTGCTGGACGGTTCAGAAAGGGGTGCCTTCAAGTGTCAGAAGGAGACTGAGGAGGGACACAGTGCAAGGGGGTGGAGACAGGGTGCATGAGGTTGGCGCTGGGCCCCCAGGCCAGCAGGTGTCCCCGAGCGCCCACCGGGTTAGCCAGGACACACGCCTAGGCAGAAGCGGACACCGCCTCTTCCAGGCAGCTCTCCAGGTCTCAGAGAGGAGTTCCTTCTGCCTCTGCCCTGTCCTCCCACACCCGTTCTAGGAAGGAAGTGACAGTCCCTGAGCCCTCGCTCAGTTCCAGGGCCCTGAACACTCCCACTCCATCTGGGGTCTTTGCATGGCAACCCTGCTCATTGGCCTTTGGGCTCAGAGCGCTCGGGCACCCACTGGTCACCTGATCACAGACTGGTGGCCGCAGACCAGCCAGGTTTTCAGAATCTGTCTTTTTTGAGAAAAGCTAACTTGTGATTAAGGCTGAAAAAAGTCCCATCAGCTGCCTTATCTCTTTTTTTCTCCTTTTTAAGTAACATTTTACTTTCTGATAATCAAGCGATACTCTGTGGAGGAAACTCAGAAGATACAGAGAAAATCGCAAAGGAAAAAGCCAAAGCGTCCCGTCTTGCCTGCCGCCCGGAGGTCGCCACCGAGCACGTCTGCGGACGACCCCTCGTGCACGAGCATGTGGTCATTTTGAGGGCTGGGGTCGCACCGAACACAGCTTAGAAGCCCGACTGATTTCTGTTTTGTGGACGTTACGAACACTTCAAGTGCCACGGAATATTCTTTCACATCATCTTTCGTGGCTTTGAAGAACTCCGTGGCGGGAACATGCTGCAGTTTACTCAGCCACCTCCCAGCTGTCACATCTGGTGTCACCTACTTCCTGGTTACGCACCTCGTCTGACCACTCCGCTAGCAGAGGAGGAATCAGTGACCCCTTTATCTGAGACCATGGGCCACCGACATAACGCTCGTGGCACGTCAGAGTCCCTCACACAGCCTCCCCCGACGGCGATGTGGAAAGAGGGGAACAACCAGGCCGTGCGTCAGGCCCACAGGCCCGGCCAGCGTGCCCCCCGGGGCGGGGGGCTCGGGTGCGCCCGCCGGAGCTGCGGGCCGGGAGCGGGCGGCGGAACGGGTGCCCCGCGGGGGTGCGCGGGGGCCCTGCCGGCCCGCCTGGCCAGCGTTCCTGAGCCTGCCTCCGGCAGCGCTGCCTCAGAATCTGCCCGGCCCGGGCGTCGCCGCCCGTTCCCCTCTGCGCTCGGTTGGGCCTGGCGTCCTGCGCGCCCGGCTACCCGGGGGCGCGTCTTGAGCGCGAAGAGCGGTGGAGGTGACGCGAGGCCTCGGCTGTCTCTCTGGAAGAGGACAGACTTCGGCCCCTGGCAGGGCCCGGCCGCCTTGATGAGGGCCGCGCCCGGGTGTGAGTTTGTCTCCGCTCACCCTCCCTCCCCGCCGCACCTCTGCGTCCCACCCGAGGACGAGGCGGTCTTCCAGCCCGGAGCTCGTTGTCCTCGCCCCTTCCCCACAAGCGCCCCACGGAGCGCTTCAGCCGTCAGGAGCCGAGTCGTCGGGACCCAGCCGACGCCTGGCGAGGAGAGGCGGCCCGGGCTCTCCCTGCGGCCGCCCCCGGCGGCCCTCCGGGGGCTGTGAAGAGCTGTTTTCGCTCCGCGGGGCGTCCGGCCTGCGTAGCCTTCCTCAGGAGGAAGGCTGGTTTAAAGTAACACAGTCCACCGTTTGCTAAACACAGAGCTTCCTGGATTTCTTTTAAATACTTAATGCCTCTGGGGAAATTCCGCTGATAATTAACTTCATTAAAATCGGGTTTGCGCACAAAGCTCTGAGACCATCCAGTGCATGGAGTAAGCTGGGTGTCTTTGGTGAGTTTTTTTCTAGGGCTCTCAGAGCTGAAATTCGGTATTTTTTTTCCTAGAAGACACTTAATAAAGACGTGTTGAATGAACGTCCTCGTGGGCACAGTGTTGTCTTGGTCTGATTACAGCCAAGTCTCCACGAAGTCCAGTGGATGGACTGGGATCCTTGCTGCCCCCCCACCCCCAGGACTCCGGAACCCCTGCAGCGTGTGCTCTGCGCGTGTCTGTGGAATGTGGACTTGACCCTGCTCCTGGTGAAAATGCAATACTGGCCTCCCTGGAATCTTAGAGAAAGTCCAGCACCCTCACCTTGGGTCCAGCCTGTCTCCTGCCCCCTCCACGCCTGCGCCTTTTCTCTGTTCCTCACACAGTCAGAGCTCTTCTCTGCCCCAGGGCCTTTGCCCCTCTGCCCAGAGCCCTCCCCCTCCCGTCCCCACCCCACACCCTCACTTCTCAGAGAGGCCTTTCCTGCTTCCTCCATAGTGCAGCCGCCGCCTGCTCATTCTGCGTGTTCACCATTGCGTGCCTGCAGTCTTCCTCCCTTTAAAGCGCTTTCCACAGCCTGCAAAGACCCACGTCTCTGCTGTTGGCTTGTCTCCCCTGACGAGCACGTTCGGGGTGGGAGTGCGTCCATCTGGCGGTTCTCTTTGCTTTGTCCTGAGCACAGAGTGTGGTGTCTGCACACAGCAAGCGCTAGGTCACCATGGGCTGAGTCTCCCCTGTGCCCAGTGGAATATTATTCAGCCATAAAAAAGAAACAGGCTCAGTGAAAGAAGCCAGACTTAAAGGCCACCTAGTGTGTGGTTCCATTTATAGGCTGTGTTCTGAAGAGGCCAATCCTTACAGATAGCGTGTAGGTGAGTATAGCCAGGAGCTGGGGAGGAGGGGAGAGACTGTTCATGGATACAGACTTATTTTGGGGGGGTGGAATATTCTGGAACCAGATGCATTCTGTTGGCAGTTGTTCACCTTTGTGAATATACTAAAACACACTGTGTACAGTGACACACTGATTGCCCACCATGGACCGGCGCCCCTGAGGAAACACAACACAAGCCAGACTTGGGGGATGTGGCGAGCAACGTGTTAAAAGGGTGAATTTTCTGATCTATGGGTTATATTTTAAGAAAAACTATATAAATCTGTGGATTGAACAAGTGAGCAGGGAGGGGTGGGGCCTGGAGCTGCCGGCCCTTCAAGCGTGAGGAGCCTGGTCCTGAGCCCATCCCTCTCGGAGGATGAGAACAGGAAACCGGCGCCCTGTGCGTAGATTTCTGCCTTTCAGTTTCCGTAACGTGCGTCTACGTGAACAAGTTTCATTCAGTAAGAGCCGAACGTGAAAGCAGCTTCCCAGTCAGACACACCGGGGCCCTCACTGCGCACGGCGGGGTCGGACCCGGGAGGCAGGAGAACCTGCCTTGCACACACGTATGCTCAGTGAGAGGCGCTGGTCAGATTTGAAAAGGATTCCCTTCCTTCACCGTTAAGCATCTCCACCGGAGTCTGCCCAGCTCCCAGCACCGTGCCAGCACGGGGCAGGTGCCCAGTAAGTGCTGGATGAATAAACCCCCCACCCCTCACCACCTGGGACCCCAGCAGGGCTTCGGTCCTCAGGCCTGGAGGCCCAGCTGCACAGCCAAACCCCCAGCCCAGTTCAGCCTCCACTGAAGCCAGCACCTCCCCCGCCAAGAAAGGGCCCGGTCAAGGATGGCACCTGCACTCCCTATGGCCCTGTGGGCCCTGGACAGCACATCGTCCCCAACCTGGAACAAGGAGCTGAACTACAAACGTGCAGGTCGAGGCCAAGGCCCCACGCCCGAAACTCCAGTGACAGGTGCAGGGCTCGGAGCCAGGCCATTCAGAACTCGGGCTGCAAGCGACAAGAACTCAAACTAACACGGCATAAGGCAGGGGGGAGACTGCACTGGCTCAGGGACACAGACAGTCTGTGGGGTACCTGCCCCTCAGTTTTGCTGTGAACCTAAAACTGTCTTTAGGGGAAAAGTCTTAATTTTTTAAGTACATAGGTAACAGCTTCAGGTGAAGCTTGATCCAGGGGCTGCCCAGGATGACTTTGTCACTTGAGGCCCTCTTGGCTTTGTGTACTCTGAGATGGCCTTGTCCTTCAGTTTCCTTCTTTGTGGCCACAAAGGGACCACAGCCCCCAGGCTCACATGCTGACTCAACCAAGTCCAGTGGCAGGGACAGCATGTTGGTTTCCCAGAAATCCCAGCAAATGCCTCCCCTGTGATCACTGGCTCCGACTGGGTAAAGTGCCCATCACTGAACCGATCACTGTGTCCAGGGGGAGGGATGAACTAATCCAACGAGGGCCTCCCAACGTAGGGAAGAACGGACAGGAGCTCTAAGTGCTGCTCTCGGGAGGCAGCGGGGTGTGCCGGCACCCCTTACAGACCTCGATCCTGGAACGTGGGCAGCAAACAGGTGCTGAGTGGAGGGAGGACCTGGGCGGATCCCCATCCCCTCGGCTCTGAAAGGCAGGAGGTCATGCATTCCACACGCACCCCAAATTTACTCCGTCTGCCTCTGCACCCCCATGCAGCATCCCCTCTGACGAAGCTCTTCTAAGTCAGTTTACCATGTGTCTTCCTCGTGTGCTGACTACACGCCACACCCAGCCCCGTTTCTGTACCTGCGCCGAGTCCCAGCCGTGCCGCACCCCGCACCCCACACCCCCGGGGGGTCTGCAGCCCCAGCAGACGCTGACGGCGGCACCTTGGGCCACGCCGCTCAGGAGAGAGAGCCAGGATTTGAGTTGGAAGAGCTGGCTCTGTCCCCGTGCGCTGCCTCCTCCCAGGGCCTCAGTCCTCCCCTCACTGATGAACTTAGGGAGACCGGGGCTCGGGAAGACGTCCTTCGGGGGTTCTGTAGGGGGCGAGTGGGGTGGGAGGGGCAGGTGTGCTCCAGTGCCTGGTGTGGGTAAGGGCGGGTGCCCCATCCAGGCTCGGGGAGATGTGTGATCAGCGGGCCATGCCTGCGCTGGGTGGAGGCTCGGCAGCGCGTGGCCGGAGATTCCCATGTGAGCTGCTCTGTTCCAGGCACCTACGTGATGACCGTCACGGCCAACGACGCGGACGACAGCACCACGGCCAACGGGATGGTGCGGTACCGGATCGTGACCCAGACCCCCCAGAGCCCGTCCCAGAACATGTTCACCATCAACAGTGAGACCGGGGACATCGTGACGGTGGCGGCTGGCCTGGACCGAGAGGTGAGGCGGGCGCCGGGGCTGGGGGGGCGCGGCCGCCCCCATAGCCCGTTCTCACACCTTTGGGAGAGCAGCGTGGTGTGAGCAGAGCCTGTGCCTGAATGTGCTCGTGTGCACACGCACACACACGCTCTCACACGCTCTCACACATGCACGCACACATCCTTCTCCGTGGTCAGCTTTGGAAGGATCGCTCCCAGGAAACTCCTGTCTGAGGTCCAGGGTCAAGGCTGAGCTCTGGCAGGGGGACCCCTGAACAGGAGCAAATGCCCTGCGTGCTCCTTCCTCATTTAGCAAATGTGGACAGAAGTGCTGCATGAGGCACAGGGGGTGTGGAGCTGGTCCCCCAGGGCCAGGCTGGGGGGCAGAACCTAAGTGGGCGTGCTGCGGCGGGTCACATGTGAGTGCGGCGGGTCACGTGTGTGCAGTGCTTCACACGTGTAGTCAGTAAATTGTGTGCACAAGTCGTTGTGAGCAGGTAAGATTGAGCTGACCATAGAGAAGTCAGGGGAGGCTTCTCAGAGAAGGTGGCTTTGCTCTGAGCCTTGGGAGCTGACAGAATCAACCATGTTTTCTCCTCTTTGGGACCAAGACCCGCTTTTCCTGACCCCTGCTCATCACACACCTGACTTGTTTCAAGCAGTCACAGATACCACCCAGCAGGCTCCTCCTTTGTACCGAGAACCTTCGCTGAGCGCCTACTGGGTGCTAGGAGCTGCCGAGGGGACTGGGGAGACAGCCACGAGTGGGGTCCCTGCTCACGTGGGGTTCCCTTTGCAGGAGGGACAAACAGGCAAGGCAGAATCCTCAACAAGACAAGTACGTTCAGGAAGCGGCGTGGCTCAGAATGGAGTGGCGTGGGCGCCGTCCCAGAGCGCTGGGCGTGGGGGCAGGGGCGCTCAGGGCGGCCCCCGGCCCTGTCTCTGAGAAGGACACTGTAGGAGGGTCCCAGGGCTGTCATAGCAAAGGGCCAGAGCTGGAGGCCTGAAGACAAGTGTGTCGTCTCACAGCCCTGGAGGCCCCCGGCCCCGCACAGCCTCGCCGTCCTCCGCCACCCACCACCCCTAAAGAGGGCTTCGGCCCTGCGCAGGATGAGTTGACCTGAGGGAAACGGAGGCGGGGAGGGGTGGCCCGGCCAGATCAGAGAGCCCTGCCTGCTCAGCTGCGTGAGCTAAGGGGCCGCGCTCTGCCCGCCCGGCGCTGCCGGGAGCTCTGGCTGGCGATGTCGGGCCTTGTTCTAGAGGAGAAGGGGGCGGCCCCCAGAGGACCCCTCTGGAAGTCTGCAGAGGAGGGAGAGGCTCCCCCGCTGGGAAAGCTCAGAGAAGCTGCGGGTTCCGAAGACCCAGGGTGGCCTCCCCAGGCAGGTCGGGTGGAGGCTGGTCCTGGTTTGCTGTTATTTACCGACAAACGGGCAGGCGTGGAGGGAGGGCCGGATGGAAGACAGGCCAGCTGGCCTATGAGGAGCAGGAGGAGGAGGAATGCTGCCTGCGTTTCGCGGGCAGTCCGCTGCTCATTTCCACCCTCCTGCGAGCGTGCGCGCTGAGCTCCCCGTGCGCGGAGCCTGTCCCAGCCCCCGGGGCTCCCCAGGGGCCCCACGGAGGTCAGCGCAGGCTGGGGGCTGTGTCCTGCAAGTCATCACAGCTTGAGCCTCCAAAGCCCCGGGAGGAGAATTCAGGTGATGCCTTCCTCTCCAGACGAGAAAGTCAGGATTGCAAGGGCTCCCAATTGCGGGGGGTCGGCGGTCACGGGCTCACAGGGTCTTGGAGTTCAAGAGAGGCTCTGCCCAAGGGCCGGCACCCTCCCTGTGCTAGGGCTGGAAACTCTGGACGCCAGCAGGACGCAGAACGCACAACGCACACTGGGGAGCGAGGGGAGGGTTGGAGAGGCCTGGGGAGTGTCTGCGCGCCCGCCCTCCCCAGGGCCTCAGTGGAGCAGACATCAGGGAAGGCCACAGGTGGGCATTTTTTTAAACCCTGTGCAAGGCAACTGGCATGAATCCTGGGCCTCGTCCGGCCTTGGGGCCCCCGTGGGCACCCCGACTCCTTCCACAATGACCAGCCCTCTTTAGCCCTGGAGGATTTCCTCATCTCAGAAATGGGAACGTGAGTGTGGCCTGGGTGAGGTGTGGGCCGCCCTGAAGATGGAGGAGGCGTCCCTGAAATGCGTCTAAAACCGGCTGCCTGCCCACCCAACTCGGACTTTTAACCCTTCCCAGGGCATTCGGGAGGGGCTCCATGCTGCTGGTGCAACCCAGAGTGCTCAGCTAGATCAGAGCCTCAGACAAGCACGGGTCACGTGCGGTGTAAGTATGTCCAATGCTGCCTGGGACATACTTGTACCAAAAGTCACCCTTCGTTTGTCTGAAGTTCACATTTAACTGAGGGGTCACTGTTCGGGTTTGCTCTGTCTGGCAATCACCCTGAGGTCGCCGGCTCCGCTCTGGGCCCCAGGTGGGGACGGGGCACCTCTCTGAGAGCCCAGCGTGCGTCTCCCTCCTCCTCGGTGCCGCGGTGGGTGACACCTGATGGGGGGAGCCTGGAGGGGTGCTTACGGGTGGCAAGTTCCCTGAGGTCTGGCCTGCAGATCGGGGGAGGGGGACGGGACATCTGAGGGCCCCGCCAGGCCAGCCATCGGGTCGGATCTGTGTGACTGGCACCCAGCCTGCCAGGGATGCACTGCAATATGTCTCGCGCCCCCCAGTGGGAGCTGCAGCGCTCAGCCACCAGAGAGCCCTTCCCTGGGAACGAATGTGAGCACGGGGTCCGAGGCCACAGAAGGAGACGGTGGTGTCCCCGCCTCTGAGGATTGCTCCTGGTGCCTCAGCTCCGAGGCCGCCAGGAGAACATGAGATACCCCCTCACTTGACGGACTCTGGCGGCTGCCTCCCTCCCCCCCCCCACCACACTGCCCAGCCCTCACGCCTGCCCCGACCTGGGCCGGCCCTTGCAGCGGACCCACGACGTCCAGAGCTGCTTTCTCAGGCTCTTGGCTGCGGCAAAGTCGCCCCCCAGCAGAGAGCCACACACGTGAGTGGAGACGACCCGCCAGGGACCCTCCCTCCCACCCTCACCCCGCGCTGCCCTGCGCCCCAGGCTCTGCCCTCCCTCTGCACCTGGCCGCCCAGCAAGGGCTCGCGCCCGCTTGGGCCCAGGGTGGACCAGCCCCAGCCTGTGTTCCCAGACACACTGAGCACACACAGCAGCTCCGCCCCCGGCCCTGCTGAACGGGATGGAGTCGGCCCCACCGCACATCCTCCGGCCCCCCCACCTCTCCGCTCCGTCCCACCCCGGAGGCCTGGGCCTCTCCTTTGGGGCAGCTGCCTCACTGCTCCCCCACCCCGAGCAGGTGGCTTCTGAACCTTAAGCAGGTCAAGGGAAATAATCAAACACAAGCTGTCCGCACTGATTACTGCGTCCGCGGGCCGTGGGCGGTGACTGTCCTGAGACAGCTGGGGGACACGTCTCCCTGCCACTTCCGCCATGGCACGGCAAGGCCTTGTGTTTGGGGTGGAAGAGCCTGGAGGGCCCAGCCGGGAAGGGGCTGCCCGCAGACAGAAGGAGTCGGGGAGGGTGGAAAGCAGGCCCGGGCAGCGGGACTCGTGCTCCGAGACCCCCAGCTGCATCCAGCTCCCTGCACCCACTGCCCGCAGGACGTGAGGCCCGGCCCCTCTCAGGCCTCCTACTCGGCGGGCTTCTCCTGCCCCCGTTCTTCCTGTCCCCTCACCAGACGTCACCTCCTCAGGGAGGCCTCCCTGATCCCCTCTTGTCTCACTGAATAGGCACGGGTCCTGCAGAGCCCAGCACCAGGGAGACCCCATGTGGGCCTGTCTCCTCTGCTGGGGGCTCCCCTCCTGCCACAAGCCCTGCAGGGGCCGGGTCTGGGGCATCGGAGCTGCTCAAGAAATGGGAGCTGCTGTCACCATGGCTGCCGTGAGGGCCCTGCTCCAGCGGGACCAGCGTCACTTGCCCCAGAGTTTCTGGACATTTGCCCAGGGGCCTCCTCACCCCTCGGCAGCCACCTGTCCTCTTTCTGCTCAGGAATCCAGGTGCTGCTCCGTGTCTGGTCCTCAGGGAATGAAGGAGTGTTGTCTCTGCTTGTGGATAAGACAAGGCACAGAGAAGGGCAGTAACCTGCCCAAAGTCACACAGCGAAGAAGGGAGGACCAGGGTTTGAATGCAGGCTGCACCTCGCCCTCAGCCGGGGGTGGGGGGACTCAGACTCTGCCTTCAGGTGTGTCCTTTCCAAGATCGGAGCCCCTGGCCTGCCCTCTCCCTCCCTCTCAGTCTCACAAAGGAAGACTAACACTTGCTAGAGCTTCCTAGCTGCGGGCAGAGCCTTCTCCCAGCCCAGGTTGAAGCGGGAACCATTCTCCCACTGTGTGAGTCAGTGTGACTTAGTGCCACACCAGGGCCAACCTGTCCTGAGTGCCACAGGGGTTCCAGGTCCCGGCTTCAGGAATCTCAGACACCCACGAGCCCCCAGGCCACCCCTGGAGTGGCCGGTGAGAAGGAGGTTGGCTGCTGAGTGTGGGAATGTCACCCTCCGGGGACACAAGCCCACTCCTGGGGGCCCGTGTGGCCCGTGTCATGTGCAGGGGCCCCTCTCCAGCACCCCTGCCTCCCGCAGTGAGGGACAGTGTCCCCACAAGGAGGCGTGGGATCTGAGGGTGGAGGCCAGTGTCCCAGCACCAGTGAGGGACGAGGAGAGACACATGGAAAGGCCAAGAGACAGCTCAGTCCCCAGGGCCCAGGTCAGATGAGGCTAGAATGTGGCCGCAGCGTGGAGGGGTGAGCTGGTGGCCTGGAGGGAGTGGCCGCCCTGGGCCTGCCAGGGGCCACACAGGGACCTGCGACCAGTGAGAGCTGGGAACAGGGGTCGGCAACCTGGGGCTTGAGCCAACCAGTCTGGTGAGCCAGGAGGCTGCATGAGGGAGCACGTTCTTAGCCTCCCCGGAGGAGATGCTCGTCCACGTGGGCAGTGGGGAGAGGATGGGAGCAAGGAGGTGTTAACTGAGCACCTACTGTGTGCCACACACCCTCGTTACTAACAGCACTGGAAGCAAGACTTCTGGGGCAGCGAGTGCCGGGCTGGCTGGGACACCAGCCACCATGTTGTCCACTTTCTGTCCCGAGCTGCTCCCCGAGGGTAGGGTGCCAGGCCCCTCTGGCTGGTGGTGGCCAGTCCGTCTTGACTCTGAAACAAACATTGTGAGGCCTCAGATGCTGCGTCTGGGGAGGGGGGTCCGCCAGGCACCCTGAAGTCTCCTCGTGAGCTGGGACCCAGACTTCCACATCCTCCCCGTGTGGTGTCCCTCGCGTGGCCCGTGTCTCAGCCTCTGTGGCTTTGGCGGGACATCCACACAGCCAACCCCGCAGAGGGCCCCGGACAGAGCCCCCTCCCCTCTCTGAAGGACGCTGACCCCCCGCCCCTGAGAACAGCACCGTCTCGGGGGAGAAGACTGTAGGCGCTCCTCAGGACCGGCCTCCGGCGTGGCAGTGAGTCGCCCCTGGGAGGGGGGCATCCGCAGAGCTGCCCCCCTGTCTGATTAGGCAGGGCTTTGCAAGCTGGGCGTTTCTGCACGGTTAAAATGTCAGGAGGACTCGCAGGAGACAACAGCGCATCAAGCTCTCTCGTGCGCCTGTCGGAGGCGCCCCGTCTGCGAGCCGCGTCCGCCCGCCCGGCCCCAGCTGGCACGTCGTGGCCGGAGGCGCCGCTGCGGCCCGCGGCAAGGGTGGGCTCCGGCTCTGGCCGCCGTGTCTCAGACCCGCTCACGCAGGGTCCTGCGTGAGGGCCGCCCGCGTCCGGACGCCCGCCCCTCTCGGTCCTCGTGTCCGTGGGCTGCGGGCTGCTCACCCAGCAGCTCAGAGCTTCTCCCCGGACCAGGCTGGGCCTAACTTACGATCGCATGGTCTTCAGGACTTCTAAGGAAGCAGAGCCGACACCTTTCTGTATTTTTCAAGAGTCCCCACCCTACGTGGCCATCAGAGGGAAGATTTCACAGGGTGGTCACTGCTGCCGGTGACAACGGCGACCACCGCTGCCAACCACAGTTAATTTCGTCACGTTGCTCAGTTCGGGTGGAATCTCTTACTTGGTGACGAAACAGGCAATGCCCTCGCTTCGTGAGAAATGTCACGACAGGTCACGCGGGAGATTCTGAAACTGTTCCTAGAAAGTGAGCTTCTGTAAGTGCTGTGAGGACGCGGCGGCTGAAGCAGGGGTGGGGGGGCTGGTGCGGTAACACGTCTCAATTTTTTTAATCCCCAAAGCAGCAGTTTACGGTAGAAAGCAGGGTAAGCATAAAGAGAAGAGTTACCCCAGCGACTGAGCCCCATGGCCACGCGGCGTCCCGCTCGCCCTGGGCACGTCCGTGTCCTCTTGCGGAGGCGGCTGCCCGAGGAGCGGGTCGGTGGGACTGCGGCTGTGCTCAGGGCTGTGTCCTAAATGCCAGGAAGTCCTTCCCGCGTTGTCATGGCTTCCCGGGTCTCCGTCGCTGGGATCTGCTGACCCTCGTTTCACAGAACACTAAAAAGAAGCTGCCAGTTAAGCCCCGACTTAACGCTTTCCTACTTGGAGTCCCTGTTTTGTTAAAAGAGCTCTTGTAGCTGATTGAGGCCGAGCTGGGACGCTGTGACACCCTCAGGGCCGCATCAGCGGAAGTGTGCGAGAGGCAGTGTGGTCTGCGGGTACCCCGCCCGGGGCGGATCCCGGGGCAGAGCGGCCGGCGCGTGTGCACGAGGGAGAGGGCGGGCACGCGCCTGGGCGCGGGTGTCTCCTGCTGTGTGGGCGTCGGGACGTCACCACCTGCCCCAAAATGTCCTGCTGGAACTCGGCTTCCCTTGTTCCTGGAGCTGGAATCCCTCACCTGGCCTCCAGGCCTGTCCCCACCCAGGCCCACCGGGCCCTGCGCTATGCCCTGGCCACCCTGGCTGCCTCCCGGGGCCTCAGACAGCCCTCGTCCTGCCCGGGAGACAGTCACACCTCTCCAACCCCCTGTTCCCCTGACCCCTCCAGGAGCCAACCCGCCTTCAGGTGTAGACTGCCCCCTGCTGTGCTTCCCAGGCCCCCCATCCTGCGTCCCCCCCAGAATGCCTGTGACCTCGTCTATAACAGGAGAGCCTGAGCTCCAAGGGGCAGGGTGTTCACAGAGAAAACCCGCTGGGCTCTGCTCCTGGTGTCTTTCAGGGAGAGTTCTAATTGCTAAGGTGATGCGGGGCAGCGTCTCAGCTGACTGGGGCGTGTAAGTGCCCCGGGGCCAGGGCTGCACCGAGGACCCCCCAACCCCCACCCCGGCCGAGACGCGCGTGGTCCAGAAGCACATGGGGCACCAGCTTTGGGATTCTTAACACTTCCTGGTTCCCAGCATTTCCAGGGGTTTCCAAATGCCGTCTCCTTGCCGACCTCTACTTAACGTCATCACAGGAAGAAATAACCCCGGGGGGAGATGGGGCAGGGGGAGCGACATGGAGCTGAGTGGTAGAGCACGTGCTTAGCATGCACGAGGTCCTGGGTTCAATCCCTGGTACCTCCGCTAAAGAAAGAAATAAATAAACCTAATTACCTCCCACCCCCAAAACAAAGCTTAAAAGAAAAATTAATTTTAAAAAAAGAAGCTCAAGAGAATGCAGGACAGCGTTTCCTGTGAAGCAAGATGAAAAACGCAAAATAAAAGCCCCCGTCCGTGCCGAGCTCCCCGTTGGCCTCTCTCCACTCACGGATGGAGCCGTCAAAGCCACACAGAGCCCCCGGGCCCTCAAGCCCAGAACTGCTTTCTGGGGCCTCCCACCAGCACAGCCTGGCTGGAAGGGACACTTCCCCACCGTACCTGTTCGGTGAGCCGGGCTGGGACCCACATCTGTCTGCGAGCATCAGCTCAGGGCTGTGGCATCTGCGGTGGGGAAGCGGGCTTGGCACTGTCCCCGGGGGCTCACAGTTCCAGGCTGCAGGGGGCCACAGAGGCACATCGAGGGCTGGGCTTCCCATCGGAGTAGCTGGGGGCTGCCTCGTGGGATGGCAAGATGGTGGTCCCACCCTGGGATGAGAGCCCTGGCAGGGCCACCCGGGCATCGCCCACCCTGCCCGCCTCCTCCAGGAAGCCCTCGCTGCTTTCTTGCCCCTTGCCTGCAACCCCCTCCCCTGCCTCTTCCTCAGAGGCCTGGCTGGAGGGCAGGGGCACTGGGAGGCCACTCTCTTACTGTAGGTTTGCAATTTGACACGGAGGAGGTAGGGTGAGGGCCCCTGGTGCAGGCAGAACAGGGCTCAGGCAACCGGCAGGAGGAAGGAGAGGGTGTCCGAGTGGGGACAGTGCAGGCAAAGGTGACAATGTCAGATGGCATGACCTCTGACCCCTGAAGTGGGCAGGAGCCAAGGGTGTGAGGGGGTCTGGGGACGGGGGTCCTGGCTCCAAGGAAGGCAGCAGGTCAGAGCAATGCTGGCTGGGGGTGACCACACCTGAGCTGCTGCAGCTGGTTTTGTAAATGAAGTTTCATGGGCACACGGCCACGGCCACGCCCACTTTTTCACACATGTGGCTGCGTTCCTGATGCAATGGCAGACACCGCGTGGCCAAAAAGCCACCCCCCTGCCTCCCTGGGGAGCAGCGTGGTGGCCGGTTCCTTGGGACGGAGGAGCGGGGCTTTTCCCCATGCCCTTGGCCTCTGTCCCTGTTGGCCAGACCGAGGGTCGCAAACTGGCGGACCAGAGACAGGTTCAGCCTCAGATGTGTCGCCTTCTTGTCCTTTTGCTGTTCAAACTTGGCCGGCACTTAAGCAGGAGGCTGGTACACAAGCCCCGGTTCCTGGACTGTCTTAAAGTTCGGAGGCTCCGGGCGTGGGGCCCGCTCTCCCCGCGGCAGCAGGGGGCCGGCCTGTGCCCGCGGCGCTCTGGTTCTTCCCGGGCGTCCAGACTGCCCTGAGGAGCGGTCACTCCCGGCAGTGTGTCTTCCCTCTGTGCCCAGCAGAGTACGGAGGGAAGAGGAGAGAGAAAAGGAAGAGACAGACACAGAGGGAGGCCATGGGGACAGGCCTCAAGCACCACACCTGGACTGCGCGTTGGGAACCAGAGACCTCCTTGGCGTCTCCCCGCCCAGGCAGCAGGCCCCGGAGGGAGCTCTACCCGCAGTGCTGGCGTTGTCTGTCTGTGGCCCAGCTCGGTGCAGCAGAAAGCAAACCCGGTTACAGAGGGGGAGAGGGAGGAGGGGGCTGGCATGGAGGAGCCACCGTGTCCCCCAGGCTCCCTGCACAGGGGTCCGAGGCCCTGAGTGGTCGTGAAGCCTGGGGGACAGCAGCCAGCCAGCCTCACATCTTAAGTGTGCAAACAGCAGCCTGGGGGGGCTTCCTGGGGGAAGGGGGTGGGGGGGGTTTCAGCCCCTCGTCCTAAGCGGCACTCTCCAGGGAAGCCAGAGTCCCAGAGGCGGTCGGTGAGGGTTTAGAGAGGGTGATGCTGCTGCCCGGCCCGCGGTGGAGGGCTCTGACACAGAGCCGAGGGCGTCCTCACCCAGGAGGGGGCTCGGGGGGCACCCAGCCCCACCCTCCCAGGCAGAGGAACCTCAGAAAGGGGCCCTCGGCCCCACCCAGACCTGCACCTGCAGCAGGTGCCCCGAGACTCCCCTCTCCCTGCAGAAGAGCAGCACACGCGCCTGAAGGGCTGCGGGGCTGCGAGGAAGGAGGGGCCCGAGGAGGGGGCTCGGCCTGCGGTGGGGGGCAGGGAGAGGCTGGTGGGGGGTTGCTGGGTGCAGAGTAGGTGCCCTGTGGGTCTGTTCAGCCTGGGGTCAGCCTGCAGCCCCAGCGTGGGGCCCGTGCCGGACCACAGGCAGCCGGACGCAGCTCCACCAGCTCGGTGAGCCATGCCTGGCCGTGGTTGCGGAGTACGCGGCCCCAGGGGCCCCATGAGACAGTTGTGCTGGCACCTTGAGATGTCATCCAGGTGCCACGAAGGGCACGCTTTCCACGTGCAAGTTTCGGCGGATTTAGTGCCTTCACTGCCGTGTACCCTCCACCGCTGTCTATTCCATCCCCTAAAAACCCCGCGCCAACAGCAGTCACTGCCATGCCCCCAGCTCCCCAGGCCTGGCAGCCTCCAACCTGCCCTCCCAATGGGGTGGTCTGTTCTGGACTTTCATTCAACCTGGGGGCCTTTGCATCTGCCCGCTTTCCCTGGGCATCGGGTTTTCGAGGTTCATCCGCATTGTAGCTAGTGTCAGTAATGCACCCCTTTTGATGGCTGAATGACACCCCCGTACAAACAGACCACATTGGCTCATTCCCACATCTGCTGGTGGGCATTCGGGCTGCTCCCCCTGTGACTGGTGCTGCTGTGAGCCCAGGGGCAGACCTGCCCGTTCCGGGCCTCGGGCACATGCCCAGGCGTGCAGTTGCGGGCTGAGATAACGAGAACCCGGCCCTCAGTGTGCCTCGTCCCCCGGCAGTGACCAGTGTCACGGGGGATGTGATGACCCAGCGAGGGAGGAGGAAGACCTCATTCGGGAAGGAGGGACTGCGGGAGGAGCCTGCAAGTCTGAACGTGGGCTGCCGGCCTCTCAGCCTTGATTTCCCCGACACACTGACCACCAGGCGGGCAGGGAGACGTGCTGGCAGCACAGAGGCTGACGCCGCCCGGGGAGCGGCCAGACGGCAGGGTCGGAACCGCAGGCTGACACAGGAGTGGGGGGTGAGCCACCGGTGCGCGTCCTAGGGGCCCTGCGTGGGGAGGCCCCGCATGGGGAGGGCACAGGGATCTTTGATGCTTTTCTAGGGCAGGCCGGCCGGCTGCATTATTGATGAATGTTCTGCAGAATTTAAACGCTGAGCTGCGGGAGGTGAGTGAGAACCCCAGGGACGCCCGCTGCGGTTTTCTTCCCTCCTCTTGAACTTGAAAACGGCCCAGTCACGTTTTAATGAATTCGCTGCGACCACTGCTGCCCGGCTCCAGGGGTGTCCGGCCATGTTCTCTGCAGCCAGCAGGGGCAGGGTGGATACCGCTGCGCAGCGGCCCGGGCTGGCGGGCAGGGGCACCTGCTCAGTACACCCACCGCCCTGCCGGGCCGCCCACTGCCCCACCCACCCCCTCCTGCTGCTCCGTGTCAGGGTCAATGCAGAGGCGGAGGCTTCACGATCAGCCTGTGGAGAAGGGCCCATGGCCGGTCCAGGGCTGGAACCAGGGTCATCCCTCCCTCCCGGGAGGGCCCAGGAAGCCAACTGCTGGGATTCAGGCTCCCACGGCCTGGGCCCAGGCACTCTGCCCTCCGGCCAGGGCGTTGGGGAGCCACCTGGCCCCCGAAGACTCCATGTGGTCACCTGCATAGTGGGGAGGACGCTTCCCCGACTCCCCAGGGCTGGTCAGAGCGCAGGTCAGGGTGCCCGGGTGGTCTGTGGCAGCAGCTGGGCTCACGTGAACCATGAGACACACGCACTTTGGGGCCAGGAAACCAGGTCCGGAGGAAGGCTTTGTGAATAAAAACAGAACTCCCAGCCCCACCAGACACCCCCTCCCCGCTGAGGAAAGATGGGCCAGTCGTGTGAGCGTGTTTGTCTCCAGGGATGGGGGCAGGTCCTGCCCACCCACCCCGTCTCTGAGCGCCTTTCCAGGGGGCATTTGGTGAAAGAGAAAAACAGTGACCATTATTAAGTCTGAAAAGTAACTTTCTAAAACAAAATCCACAGCACAGAGCCTGGACCTGCGCCCGTGCCCACCCCAGTGCTCCCACGGTGCCCAGGCCCGTGACCCGGCTGAGCTGGCCTGGATCTCAAGAGGCCGCGCCCTCGGGGAGGCCCTGGCTTCTGCTGGGGGTCCCTGCACAGATTTCCTCCTTCTTGCTGTTGTCTTCGTGCCCCACCCCCCAACACCACAGCCAGGAAGGACCCGCACCCTGCACCCAAAAGCCAGGCCTGCACGCCCTCTAGTGGTGGTCGGCTGCACAACATGCACTCACACACGAATGTGCACACGTACACAGCCATGTACACACATGCATACACATGGATACACATGTACATGTGTGCTTACTTGCATTCACACAGGTACACACACACCTATACACGTGTGTGCGTGCACACTGACACATACATGCAGGTACAGAAACACGGGTACATGGACATCACACACATACACACACATGCGCACATACACGCGTGTGTCCCTGTGTCTCTGAGATGGTTTCTCTTCAGTGTCTTCTGAGAGCAGCAGCCCCCCATGGTCCCGTGAGGAGGCTGTGACTCAATGACCAAGGAGAGAAAGATCGGAGTAGTGACTTCGTGCTGCAGGAGTGACCTCGTGCTGCAGTCCCTCACAGGATACTTCCCTCCCTCTTCTCTGGTCAAGTCCCTCCCTTTGCTGTCACCTGCGTCCTCTTGTGTTTCCCGCTCCGGCCTCTGCAATGGCGGCTGGTCCCTGGAGGCGAGGTCCGGGGTGAGGTTTGACGGCTCCGATCGCATCTGCCCGGCCCTCTGGCCCTGGGTATCCCTCCTTCCTGCCGGTGGTCAGACGGGCAGAGCCCCAGCGGTGAGGCCACGGGGTCTTGGGCAAAGGCTCCGAGCGGGATCTCCCCATCTGCTTCGAGCACAGCCCGCGTGGGGCTGGGGGCACTTAGGGTGCCTCATCCCCCAGCGGCCTGGTGGGAATGGTGAACTGAGGCCATTATGCAGTTCTGGGGGAGACAACATGCTGGGCACTGCATCATCAGACGATAGAAACACATCCTCTCCCAGCTCTGGAGGCGAGAGGTCCAAACCAGTGTGGGCAGTGCTGTCTCCTCCGGGGGTCGTGGAGCACCTCCTGTGCCTCTTCCTGCTTTGGTGTCCAGCGGGGAGGGCCGCTGTGGGGCAGGGTGTGTGTTCTACACGCCGGGGCGGGGAAGGCCTTGCTGACGGAGTAAGCAGAGCGTCGGGACAGGCGAAACAGCCCTGCGTCACCCCTGGGGTGAGGACCGGCCTTCGAGGAGCAGCAAGGGGTCCTGTGTCCGCAGCAAAGCGGGCGAGAGCGGGGCCAGCGAGGCCGCCACCTGCTCCTGGGACTGGGGGCCTGCGGGCCTCCGCTTCTGCCACAGCGAGCAGACAGGGCAGTTTTCACAGAGGGGCGGGTGGCCAGCTCAGCTACCACCTGCGGGCCCAGGAGGGTGGGCGGGGGGTGCAGAGCCTGCACCCAGTGCCTCTCGGTCCCGGTCTCTCCTGGCTCTGCCGGCCTGGGTCCCCAGATGGGCCTCGTGGGCTGAACCTAGACAGTCACAGATGGACCTTCAAAAATACGGTTATGTTTAGGACTAATTCCTATTTATGGCAGGTGATGCTGAGTTGCCATTTATAGCAGAGGCATAAACTGCTTTTAAATTTGTTTATTAAAGTGCAGGAAAGCCTTTGCTGTCATAGCCTGAAGACAGGACTGGATGGGCAGGGAGTTTGGCCCCAGAGTGAGGGTGACCCTGGTGAGGCCAGAGTGAGGGAACCTCCACCGTGACGCCCTGACTGAGGCCACGGGAGTCGGGCCTGGAGTCTGTCCTCAGACATGGGGCGTCCGGTCCTCCCCCTGATCCTGCATGAGGCATCCGGTCCTCCCTGTGATAATGTCCCTCACAAAATGATTGACAGTAAGAGATAATGGCAAAGGGCGGAAACCAGCCCCAACAGGGTCAAACAGAAAAAGGGGAATTACTGGCTTGTGTAACTGAACACAAAGGGCAGCTTCAGGCCTAGCTGGATCCAGGTGCTCGATGGGGCTTCAGGACTCACCTCCTTGGTCCTCATCTCAGCTGTTTCCCTCATTGGTCGTGTTTTCAGGTAGGCCCTTCCCACGTTGTACCCAGGATGTCCTTGCCCTGACAACCTCCCAGACTGTGCCCCCTGGTTCAGCAGCCACGAGGGGAGAGAGCCCTGTCTCCCAGTAGGTCCAACCATCAGCGCAGCTTGAGGCCCATGGCCATCCCAGTACCAATGACAGGACCTGGGAAACAGGTGTTGCTGACTGACCAGGCCTGGGCCACATGAGCCTCTGCAGGTGGACAGTGGGTTCCACCCCTACCCCAGCCCCGTGGCCAGAGGGAGGCCAAGGGATGCAGAAGACTGGGGATGGACGTTCCAATCAAGGGCCACTCACTGAACCAGCCCAGTGCCAGCAGCAGCCCAGGCAGCCTCTGGTCTCACAGAAGGCCCGGGCTGTGGGGATGGGAACTTCCGGTCCCCAGCCGCTCGCGGCCCCGCCCCCGGCACTCAGCTCCGCAGGCCGGGGCACACCAGCCTGGCGATGTGTCAGCCGACTCCCTAATGCTGCCCACAGGGAGAGGGGGGCGGGCCTTGCCTGAGGTCACAGCCGGACAGCGGCCGTGCTGGCCTGGCCCCGGGTGCTCACCACCCAGGGCTCTTCCCTGCACCCAGACGCCAGGGGAGGGAGGGGCGCGGCTCCTTCACAACCCCATCCCGGAGGCCTCGGACCGTCTGCCAGGTGCAGACTGGCAGGCGAGTCCTGACCGTGCAGGTGTCGGGGCCGCCAGTTAAGGGCGGCCCTGGCGTGCTCTTGGTTGCTGCCCGTCCCGGGTTCAGAAAGGCACGCGCCAGCGTCTCGGCCGGTGTGGCCGCCTGGGCAGCACGGAGCCGCCTGCGTCTCACCCATCACAAAGGCCTGAAGGCAGTGAGCAGTGTCAGGAATCCCAGCGGCCGCTCCCCGGGCCCCGGTTTGCTGTGTGCATGGGGAGCGCGTGCGACTCGTGGCCCCATCTGCGGGGCGGGGCAGGGCCAGGTGCCCGCGACCTCACAGCAGCCACACTGGCCACCGAAGCAGCGAGCACGAAGGCGCCCCCCCAGCCCAGGACAGTCGCCGGGCTTCTCCCCTCAGCCACCCCGACAGCGCCAGCCGCTCAGTCTCCTCCGGCCCGGGGACCCCTCCGCGCCCCGCCCGTGCTCCCGGCTTCTCCCTGGTGAGCCCCACACTCTTCGTTCAAGAACCAGCTCTGATGGCGCCGCCAGGATGGCGCCGCCAGGGGAAACCCCTCCCCTCTCCCCGAGTTCCTGTATCTCGTGAACAGGTGCGAGGACCGCACCACCTCACTGGGTGGTTGTGATCCACCTGACAAAGGCGGGTCTCCATAAATGAAGGACGGATGGTAGATGGACGGGTGGGTGGGCGGGTGGGTGGATGAGGGAGAGAGGAAGGGGGGGAGGCAAGAGTTAATCTTTTGTGAGAAAGCTTTCATAATGTGACGTAGCACCCAAGCAACTGTAAGCTGTTTCTACGGTTTTTCATGTCTCCTGGGAGCACTGTCCACCCACACTCACACATGTCAGCTGCTCCAGGCGGCGTCACCCACCCGATTCGCTCAGCCAGCGCCGACTGTGTGCCTGCCACGCGTTGGTACCAGTTCCAGGCAGGGGTTCCAGGAACCCAGCATGAGCAAGAGGCCGACCTCAGGATGCTCTGCATCTCCCAGGAGAGTCAGGTCAATGTTTGTTGAGTGACTGTCGGAGGGGTAAATCCCAGGACTGGGGGGCTGGGAGGAACGGACCCATTCTGCCTTGGCGGGGCGGGGGGGCTCCCCCGGAGACACCACCACAGCTGATTCGTGGCCTTGGGAACAGTGGAACAGGGGCCAGGATGGGATGGGGCGGCCCCCAGGGTGGGCTGTGTCGGGCAGGGGAGGGGAGAAGTGCTTTCCTGCCCACCGTTTCCGGGACGTGGTGCTGCCCCGGCCCACGGACTGCCACTTGGGACCGGGCCAGCTGGACGGCCGCCCCAGCCTGGGCTGAGCACATTCGTGCATCTGACATCAGCTCCCAGGCCGGCTTAGGGGCGCTGGGGGGCAGAGATGGAGAGTGAAGGCAGGCGGAGGGAGGGACAGAGGGGTGAGTGGAGGGAGGAGAGAGGGGCAGTCTGTCTGCAGCGAGAAGTCCCTTGGAGCCTGTTCCACTGAAGCACGGGGCTGGGAAGTTGGGCTTTTCCCTGAAGCTCCCAGAGGAGCAGCACTTGGGGTAATTCATCCCCCGGAGGCATTTCAGAAGGTCCCTTTCTGCCCTGGACTCCAGAATTCTCCCTCCCTGACGGTGCCAGGGGTGGGGGGGCTGTGGTCCCAGGAGAGAGGTGCCCACCAGGCCTGTCCTACCTGTCACAGAGCAGCTCCTGGGGCCCCGGCTCAGAACAGCTGTGCGGACAGGCCACCTCTGCTGGCTCGGGGCTCCCGCACCCAAGGACTCCAGGCAAGGCTCGGATGGAGGAGGGCGGGGAGGCTCCTCCGGTGCCTCCCTCTCCCACCCAGGTTCATTTGCGTCTTAAAGCTCACACCTGCGTCTGGACAGTCGCCGCTCCTCCCAGGCCGCGGTCAGATGCAAGGTGCTTGCATCTGTGCACTGCAAAGAGGGAGGACAGGCTTGTCTTTCCTTTTGCTGCTTGAATTTCTGGCCTGCAGCTGAACTTGACCCTGAGCATGCTAAAGAAAGGAAGTTTTCCAGATACACGTGTGTGGGGTTGTCTCTTTGGCAAATTGTCCATCCCTGGTTTTGCAACCCCATGGCGGTGCCGTGTGGTCCAGCATCCCCCCTCCTTCCTGCCTTGATCTACACCGTTGGAAGCCGGGCCGCCGAGATGAGGCAGCAGACCCTGTCACCCACTGCCGGGTCATCCCCTGAGAGCCCTGCAGCCAGCGCCCCCCACGCCAGGAAGGGGACCCAGCTGCAGCTGACTCCGTCCTGGGGACTATGTGTCTCTGATGAAACTATAAACAGCCTGTAAACTAAAACCCACACTGATGCACTGTTCTTTCCCCCTCGTCCCCTTCTAGAAAGTTCAGCAGTACACGGTCATTGTTCAGGCCACAGACATGGAAGGAAACCTTAACTACGGCCTCTCCAACACAGCCACCGCCATAATCACCGTGACAGACGTGAACGACAACCCGCCGGAGTTCACGGCGAGCACGGTCAGTGTCCCCGCGGCGTCTGTGGCTGCATGGTAGTTCACTGGTGTTCGGGCAGCTTCTCTCCGTGCTGCTGTCTGAGAGAGGGAGCCTGACAGATGGCAGTAACGAAGGCCCCTGGGCAGGAGTGGAGGTCCAGGTGTCAGAGGCTCTGCTGGGAGCTGGTCCACGCGGGGCGGGGGCGCCAATCCAGCACGGCGACTCCCCGATCCTGAACCTGGCTGATGCCTTGAGAGGCTCCCAGGACACAGCGTGCTGGACACTCCTGCCGAATCTGGAGGAGCAGACCACTGGGGTTCAGGCTCCTGGAAAGGCTGCAGACTCGGCCACTTTGGGGTGTGCGTGTGGCCGTGTGTGCGGTGGGACCTGCTGGGGACACCCGGGTGGAGCCTGGGACGGGGCAGGTCCCTGCAGCAGGAACTTAGCCTTAGCTGGCCCTCCAGGGCCCACTGCCAGCAGGAGGGAAATGCGGCAAGGGGGTCGCTGCTCACACCCGCTGTGCCCGCTGCTGGTGGGCCCCACCCTCTGCGCTGGGGACCCGGCCCTGATCCCGCTGCCAGGGGAAGCCCCTCCCCGTCCCCCGCCCTGAGCTCCCTTACCTCCTGAACAGCTGTGAGGACCTCAGCCACCTCTTTCGGGGTCAGCTCCTGGGGTGGGGTTGGGGGCTGACCGTGCGGATGCATGCCCACCCCGCGGGTGCCCATCCAGAAACACGGCAGGTGCGGGGGCAGAGGAGAGGGTCAGTGAGGGCTCCCAGGGCGGTGCTGGGAGGTTGAGGCCGCAGGCATCCAGGATCTCAGGGTCACCCGCTCCGCCCCGGGGGCCAGGCCGCTGAGTGCCCAGTGGATGAGGGAGTGACAGCAGTAACAAAAACAGTAAGAACTAGAGCTCGAGCCAAGCTGTGCAGCTCCCCCCGCCCCAGCACGGGCCAGGGCCTCCCGGTCAGCCTCTGGGAGGGTCAGGGCCCAGACATGGAGGAGGCTGCCAAGGCTCAGAGAGGCTAAGTCTCTGGCCAAAGCCACACAGCCCGTGAGTGGGAGCAGCTGGGATTGGACCCCAGAAGCTGCACTCTCATGCCGCAGTGGTGGGGGGGGGGGCCAGGGGAAGGGAGGTGGGGGGACAGAGAGGAGACCCCTCCTGCTCCCTGTGGGTGGGTCGGCCTGCAGCGAAGGCCCCTCACAGGTCAGAGCCCCTGGCAATGAGCCCCGCACAGTTTCCAAGCATCCCCGCACATCTCTGCAACTCTGCTTCCTGGCCCCACCCTCCCCCTGAGTCCCACGTCCCCGCCTGCCCCGTCCCCGCATCCCGCATCCCGCATCCCAGAGCCCCATCTCTGGGTCCTGCTGGACCAGGCCGGGGAGGGCTGTCCCTGGAGGTGGCACAGCGGCCTCGACCGTGGGGACACAGCGCCATCTGGTGGATGGATGGCAGATCGCAGCTCAGGCCCCTGCCCACTGGTGAGGGGGGATGGCTTCCGCTCTGTTTGCTCTAGGGGGCAGTGGGCAGTGGCAGGGAAGGCTCAGGGCCAGCGTCCCAGTGAGTCTGGAAATGAGGGAAGCAGCTCACCGTTCGCTGCTCTGAGGTCTGAGGTCCTTACAGCATCCGGCACAAATTTCGAGTGAAAATTCCCTCTGGCCAGCAGCCACCCCACGCCCGTCCCCCAGGGCAGCCCCTCCTCCGACGCCCATTCTCGGACGTCACGTGAATGAAGTTGCACGGGGCATGCGTTCTCCAGAGCCTCCCATCGGGGTGTAATGCGCCAGGAGGCACCTTGTTGCCTCAGCTCAGCCGACAGGCCCCTCCCCTCTGGGTCCTTTCATTCTCAGCTTGGACCCTTTGGAACGTTCGTGAACAAATTTTCGTTGCATCACCTGCTCCATTTAATCGTTATCTCTTTTCTAAGAATTAATCTGAGGTTTTGACTGGGTAATTCACACACACAGTACAGGAACTTAAAGGTCTAAGACACCGTAGTCTGAGACGGCGCCCAGCCTCTACCTTATGTTTTCACCCCACCCCTTGCGTTGTTTTTGTCTTTTCTGCTCCTGGTACGTCTTGGAGACCTTTCCATATGTGTAGATTCTCAACGGACTTGGAATTTTATTTCAATGCGTGTTTAGAAGTAACTTCAAGCTCACGGAAAAGTTGCAGGAACAGGAGAGTGGCCAGCGCGCAGACCCGTGGGCACCGTCAGCTGTGCACCCGCTGCTCCCGGCAGACGCGCCCGCGGGCTCCTCTCCGAGCTGCTCGGGGGCCAGTTGTGTGCCCGACGGCCCTCCGTCCAAGTGCTTCTGAGTGTATTTCCTAAGGGGGCTTTTCTGACTGGCCCTGGCAGTTGTCAGGAAAAAGGCTGCTACCCCTGTGTACCAGAGACAGCTGAGGTCCAGAGGGTTCATCCCGGGCTGTCGAGGTCACGCAGTGAGACGGAGCTGAACCCTCATCTGCGCCCTCAGGCCCCAGCTTTGCACCACACCCCTGTCCTCTGAGACCCTAGATGTGTCTTCTGAGACGGGGCATCCTTGCCTTCCCAGCCCCCATGTCCTCTGCACCTGCCAGCACCCCCTTCCCCCACCCCCTGCAGCTCCAGGGAGGGGCCCCGAGGCTGCGCCGACACCGAGCTCCTGCGGGCAGGCCCACGTCCCCAGCGCTGGCCTGGCTTTGACGGCCTGGCTTCAGGTGCCTCTTCCTGCTCGTCTGAGCCTCGCCGCCCTTCTGCACCTCAGCCACGCTCAGCCCCGCTGCCCACCGCTGACCCCCCAGAGGGGCCAGGTCCTGCAGGCCGGGGGGGGGGGGGGCTAACCTTCCGATGGTGTGAAGCTCTCGGCTCTCGTGTCTGCCCCTCTGCACTGCGGCGTCTGCACGAGGGGAGGGAAGATACTCAGCAAGGAGTCCCTGGCCCTCACACTCCTCTGGAAACCGCAGCCCAGGAAGTACACCAAGGCCAGGGGCGAAATTTGCATTTGACCCAAGGAAGTGCCCGGAGCACACCCCGGGGAAGCAAGGTGGGCACAGCCCGCGTCCCTGGACGTCCTGTCCGCCCCTCTTGGGACTGTTCATCAGAAGGACGCTTCTCCAGGCCTCCCGAAGGGCTCAGGCGTCTTCCCGGAGACGCCGCCCCACCTCTGCCCCACGTCCCCGGCCAGAGGACCACACGGGGGCCTAACAAACGTGCAGCCTCAGCATAGTCGGACCTGGGGGGCAGCGACGTGCGCACGTGGGGACGGGACTGCTAATGTCCCAGGGCCACACGCTGTGAGGTGTCCCCGCGGGACAGGTGCCCGGCAGGGCCGCAGGATGCCGTCTGCGGGGCGCAACGGGGCGGGCGGGCGGAGGCCCGGGGCTGGCCCCCCCACACGGCCTGGCTGGTTGTGCAGAGCTCGATCAGAACAGTCAGGCGCTGAAGAGGTGGGGAGGGATTTGCGCATCCGAGTCCTATTCTTAAATGTTAATTAAAAGTCATTCTCCCTTCGCCAGACTGGGCCCCCGGGACACAACAGGCAGACCCTGCCCCCAGGGCCTCCTGCCGCCTTCTGCCAGCCCAGCCCCTCAACACCCACACACACGCCCACAGTCAGGAAGCCCCCACTGCCCACCCCTGTGCCCCCCCCCCCCGGCTGTGCGACCTTGGGCTGGGAGCCAGACCTCTCTGGGCACCACTTTAGATCTAAGTGCTACGCCACCTCAAGGTGGAGGCCGAGCGTCCCCTGACCTACAGGAAGCTCGTTCTCCGCCCCAAACCTGCGGTGGGTGGCACCCGGCCCCCATCACAGGGCTCTGGGCGGGCGCTGGGCAGACGGTCCCAGCGCTGCTTCGGGTGAGGGGCTCACAGCAGAGGTGCCGAAGCACTCGTGCCTTCTCCTTATCTGTTACAAAAGGGGGCGGTGGTCCTTACGGAACATCGTGCTGCAGTTTAAGGCTACAGTCTACCCCCAGGTAAGCACAAATGAAAGGAAGCTAAGTGTTAGAGAAAAGCAGGGCTGAGCTCATGGCTCCCCTCCAGGTCCTCTGAAGAGGGGCGAGAGGGTGACAGGCACCCCGCCCTGCGTCTGCTCAGCCAGGGTCCACGTGGGTCACCCCGCAAGGGGTGAAACACGGCTCAGAGGCCGGGGCAGTGATTCGGGGCGCTGCGGGTCGCGGCCCCCACATTTCGAGGTTCTTCTTGGGACGGTGTTCACAGTGCCATCCTCGGAGCGGCCGGGCGGAGGGCCAGCCTCAGCTCTGGGGCTTAGACGCACCGTGGCCCGCCCCGGTACCCCCCGGGGGACTGGCTGCCGGGCCCCTCCAGACCAACAGTGGCCCCCATCTGGCCGGAGCCCTGGGAGTCCCCGATCTCAGCTTTTCAACTACTTCCATAAACTGGTGAGAAGGGGGAAGCTGCGGCCCAGCATGAGCTCCGGAGGGTGAGGACATGGTGTCTCAGAACTGGAACGGCCTCGGTGCCCTTAGTGGTGCGTGGACGCTGGGTACAGACCTCTGCCGTGAACAGCTCGCTGGAGCCGCTGCTCCAAGGACCGGCGCCCCCGCCCCCTCCTGACATCACAGCCCACCATGCCGCCGGGCCGCGCCACTTCCCGGGAGGCCGCCCCCACTTCCCGGGAGGCCGCCCTTCCAGCGATCTTCACATGGGGGTGGTGACCGTTTCCTCGGGCCCCACGCAGACGGGGGAGCCGGGGGCGGGGTGCTAGGGCCAGATTCCCTGGCTCCCACACTGACCTTCCGCAGACTCCAGAGCTCTCTGTGCCTTGGGTCCTTCGTCTGTAAGGTGAGGGACACCGGTTCCTGCCTGATGGGGCGCATCCCTGGAGGCCAGTCACCCAGCGGGCACCCACACTCGGGGAGACTCGCTGAATAAGAGGTGACAGGGCTGTTGTCCCTCTGCTCTGTTATTCATAACAATTCCACCCCGGGCAGAAACCAGCCGTCTGTGCAAGCTGCTTGGAACATCATGGGCAGGTCCTCAGTGAGGCCAGGAGCCCTCCCTTTCTGGAAGGAGAGCCATCAAGCCCGCTGCGCACCAAACGGGGAGGGGGAACTTCAAGTTATTCTTCAGCTAACGGCTGGGTCCCTTCCCAGACTTGGCGCCACTCCCTTGCTCTCACAGCGGCCGCGGGGGCTCCGGGGGCTGCTGGCCACATCTCCTCCCTGTGGGGGGAGGAACAAAGCCGGCCCCCAGGTCCCTCTGGTCACAAGCCTCCAGTCCCACCAATCAGCTCCTGATTCCGCACTCAGAAACCAACAGAAACCGTCATTGTTTCACTGGGTAGAAAACTGACTTTCAGAAATTAAAGTCATCAGAACGTCGCGCCGTCCCCACCTCACAATCCTGCTCCCAACACCTCTGTCCCCCTCAGGCTGATGTCCCTGCGGTCAGGACCCGCCTCTCTCCAGAGCCCCAACTGCGTGGCCCCCAGGGCCCACGCGGGGCAGAAAAGTTAAAAGAGGAGAAAGAGAAGGGGCTCGGAGGCCCCAGGGGCAGGGGGACACGAGGAGGAGAGCCGTGGAAACTGCAAATAACAAACTGAAAACAAAAGAAACAAAAATGAAAGCTGTGGGAATGTCGGAGCAGCACCACCACTGCAGGTTTTCCCAGAGGCCGGGGCCACGGGTCTCGCGTGTGGACAGGCTCATTCTGGGGCCCTCGGCCCAGCAGAGGGGCCTCGCTGTCCTCACCCACAGCCGCCTTTGTGCTACCGTGACCGTCCCCTGGGAGCCGCGCGCGTGTCTGCCGCCCAGCTGGGGTTGTGCTTGGACGGCCCTGGCGTGGACAGGAAATCCGCCGTGGCCCTCGGGATGGGGGTACGTGGGGATCGCCGGCAGGGCGAGAAGCTCCGTCCCAACGCTCTTAAGATCCGTCCTTTCCCAAATACCCGCCTTTGCATCCGATGGGGCAGGAGAGAGGCTTCCCCTGTGCCTGAAAACCCCCCAAAATTAAATTTAAAACTCATTATGGCTAGGGGAAGGTTAATAAGAAAATCCTAAACCAGACTTACCAGCTTAAGGCCTCCTTTGTGAACCTTTATTAAATGTGCATGAATTAAAATGGACTTTTCAAATAAACTTCACCTGGAAGTTGGAAGGAATTGGACTCAGGGACACACTACTCTCCCCACGCCGTCAAAGGCCTGTGGTCCTCGGGGGACCGGAGTGAGGGCCTCACCGGGCGTGCCGCCCCCCTCAGAAGGTGCACCCGAAACTCGGCTGTAAGGGACGGGGGGTCCCAGGTGAGCACCAGAATCCACCCCAGCTGTTTAAGCAGAGACGGAAGCTGCCAAATCCGAGGGCCGGGTGCTCCTGGCAGAGCCCCCGCCTACTGCCACCGCCAGGTGCGGACACCACAGATCCCCCCCCCCAGTGCCGGACAAGGTGCGACCACCTGCCTTCCGCCACTGCAGGCGCCACAAGGCCTCTCGCCTCTCTCCTGAGTCAGTCGTGCAGGCGTGTCTCACCGCCAGATTCTAGACCACCCGACCAGGTCGTGACTGAGGAGCAGGATGAGAAACCAAGTTCCCAGAAAATAAAGATACAAATTCAGAAGGTGCTGGAGATGGCAGCGTAACTGACATCCACTACACTGGCCTGCAACGTAGAGCGAATCCCCGCACCTCACAGATGCTGAAAAGGACTAGGATCTGGCTTCAGGCCTGGCTGGATCCAGCCATCGGGCTGAGTAGCCCTGCTGTCCCTCTGGCGGGCACCCTGAGGCTGTGACACGGAGCCTCACCATCCCACAAGGACATCAGCTCCCGAGGGCAGAGCGCCGTCCGCCTGCCCCCTGCTGAGTCTCCAGGGCCTGGCTGGGAGGGCTCGACAGGTGTCTGACCGAGGGAAGAGCCGGCCGCCACCCCCCTGGGCACAGACTCCTCCCCTCCAGGGCCCGGCTTGACTTCTCCAGGCGCCTCTGAGAAGCCCGGCCTGGGCACCTGGCAGCCAGTTCCCCGCCCCGACCACTGTCGGGAGCAAGAGGACGGGATGGGGGGGTCTGTCCCCACAGGGAAAACCGGAGGGGCAGCAGCACCGTCCTCCCAATCCCACAGGAGAACCTTGTCCTGAGGGGGAACAGCGTCTAAGGGCCACCGTCCCAGACAGCAGCGGTCCCACTGCACAAGATCCCACTTAGGACAGATGCAGGTTTTCTTGCTGACGAGGTGATGGTCCCGGGGTCTGAAGGCTCACGGCGCCAGGTGACAGACAGGCCCTCTGCACACGGGCCCTGAGCGGCCGGGCTGCGGGGCTTCATCTAGAATTGAGTCAGGGCCAGGACGCCGGCTAAAGAACAACTTCGGAGCCTCTGAAATACAGATAAAGGGCTGCACTCCCGCCCAGGATTGACCTAGAACCCTGCCCCACGCCTGAGGAGCGGTGCGCTCTCAGCCCCCCTCGCGCTTCTCCTGCTGGGGGCGGGCGAGCCTCCCCCTTTCCTGTGCACGTACACCGAGGCTCTGATCACGGCTGCCTGCGTGTTCATTCGCTCGTTCATTCATTCGTCCACGTGTGCATCACCTGGACCATCTTCCCCTGAATGCCGTTATCCGCGGGGCTGTGATCTCCGCGTCCCCCAGCCTCGCTCACAGGAGATGCTCACTAAACACAGCACTGGTGGTCTGGGAGAATCTGCAGGACACGTCACCTCCTTCTCCCCATCCCTTTGTGGCCCCCAAGGTCTCGTAACCTCCCTTGTTTCTGTTTCTTCATCTGTAAAATGTGGGCAAGAACAGGAGTCCCCTGAGGAACAGTGGGCGGAGGCCCGGCACAGAGGGGCCCCTGGTAACTGTCAAGGGCTGCACTGCTGTGAACACAACGAGAAATCCCTAGACGTCCGTCCAGACTTTGTCTCCGGATTTTGTGCCCTCTGCACAGTGACAGCACTGGCCACACAATTTGCGGGGCCTGATGCAAGATAAGAATGCAGGGCCCTCATTCACAAATTATCAAGAATTTCCAGATGGTGACAGCAAAGCAAAAAGCAAGTTCGGGGCCCTTCTGAGGGGGGCCACATCTCCAAGGCAGTGATCTGCACCTGGTAAGAGGTGCTCAGATTTCTATCATCACCTCAGCAATAACGCCGACATCCCCCACCCCACGTGCACACACACACACACACAGAGGCTTTGCCTACGTGTAACTGTTGCTGCCACGTGAGCCACACTTATGGAGGCGTGGCTGCAGCCCTCACTGTGCTGTGGCAGGAAAAGGGCTGAGGCTCCATGTTTGGTCGTCTGCACATCTGCCGCTGCTGACCCCAGGCCCCAGGCCTGTGCTGGGACCACGGGGCTGGCAAGAGCCCAGAGGTGATGTGGCTCAGGAAGCCCTGTGCAGCTGCCACCCCTCTACTGTTCATCTCCCAACTTGCAAGCACATCCTCATGGTCTCCTGGAAGCCCTGGGCATTTTGATGGGTCCCCAGTCGCACATGGGAAAGGCTAGAAGGGATCTAGGAGAGCGACCTGGCATGTGTGTGCATGTGTCTGCACGTGTGTGCTTGTGTGTGCGTGTTTGCATGTGTGTGTGTCTGTGCGTGTGTGCATGTCCGCATGTGTCTGTGTGTATGTGTGTCTGCACGTGTTTGCACGTGTGTGCGTGTTTCTGCATGTGTGTGCGTGTCTGTGTGTGCACGTGTCTGTGTGTGCATGTGTACGTGTCTGCATGTGTCTGCGTGTGTGCACGTCTGCATGTGTGTCTGCATGTGTGTGCATGTGTGTGTGCGTGCATGTGTGCATGTGTGCGTCTGCATGTGTGTGCGTGTCTGTGTGTGCATGTGTCTGTGCGTGTCTGCGTGTGCATTTGTGTATGTGTCTGTGCATGTGTATGCATGTCTGCGTGTGTGCGTGTCTGCATGTGTGTGCGTGCGTCTGCATGCGTGTGCGTGTGCGTGCGTGTGCAGGGCTTAGTTTGGAGGTGGCTACGTACAGATGAGCCTCAGGCCTTGCTCAGCCTCAGCCAGAGGAAGCAGAGCCCTCTAGAGATGCCACCTCGTCCGCATGGACATGGACATGGACATGGACATGGGCTGGGCCCACCCGTGGGAATCACCGTGTCTGGGAGCAGCTAGAGGCAGAGAGCACCTCCCCGGGGGTTGGCAGAGAATCTGACCTCTCTAGGCTTCCATGCGGGAGCATAACGTTCTCTTTTCTTACACTTGGCAGTATGCAGGGGAAGTCCCCGAAAACCGGGTGGAGACGGTGGTTGCCAACCTCACCGTGATGGACCGAGATCAGCCCCACTCCCCAAACTGGAATGCTGTCTACCGCATCATCAGCGGGGACCCCTCGGGCCACTTCAGCATCCGCACAGACCCCGTCACCAACGAAGGCATGGTCACCGTGGTGAAGGTGGGTGCTCACCACACTTCCTGCCAGGCACCCCAAGCTCTGCCCCACCACATGCCCCAGGACAAATTTAACAGAAATGCTAGTCTGGTTCAGTGCCTGCGACCCCCAGGGGCAGGCACTCATCCAAGGGCAAAGGTCTGTGCCCAGCCTGTCAGGGACTGGCCACGTGACCCCCAGGGACTCTGCAGGCCTGACCTGCGACCCACCCGACCCCGAAGAGAGAACTCTCCCGTCTTCTCCCTGAAAGCCCCACTTCCCTCTAATCTCTTACGGGGGGAGTCCCGCTAGGAGACTGTCTAATGTTAAGCCATCCTTGCGTTCCTGAGATGAATCCACTTCAGTCACGGAGGAGTATTTGGTTTTAATATGTTGCAGGACTTGTATTGCTAATACCTGAAGATTTCTCATGTATTTTTCTGAGCAATTTAGGCCTATTTCCTTTCCCATACTGTCTTTATCTAAGGTTTTGGTATTGAGATCGTGGACCAATCTTAAGAAATACTGGGGATGGGGAAGGTTGGGTCACAAAGTGGTGCACAAGGGAGCTGGGGGAGCCCTCCAGTGTCGTGGTGGTGGACACAGAGCCCTAAGCACTTGTGAAAATCCACAAGTGAATCTTACTGTATGTAAACTTTAAAATAAGCTTTTAAATTTGAGCTGAAAGCACACACAGCCATGTGGTCCCCACAAGTCACAGGTCACTATGTCCTCAGTGGGATTCAGCAGCTGGTGCCACACTTTCCCCATTTGTCTTTCATTTCTGTTGTTTTTTTTCCATACAGGGCGTTCCTCTAAAATGTCTTTTTAAAGTCTGTTAAGGCAAGACGTTCCATCATATTTTTTAACACCTTTATTATGCTCTGGTTCCTGTCCAGTAAACTACACATATTTCAGTGTACAGTCTGATGAGCTTTAGTAGACGCACACACCAGTGAAACCACCGCCACAATCAAGAAAGCGAGCATTTCCCTCCCTCCCCAAGAGGTGCAGTTTATCCCTTCTCACCCCCTTTACCCTCTGGTAGCCATAAGTTTGTTCTCCATGTCTGAGTCTGTTTCTGTTTGGTAGATAAGTTCATTTGTGTCCCTTTTTTTTAGATTCCACATATAAGCAATATATGGCATTTTTCTTTCTCTTTCGGGCTTACTTCACTTAGAATGATGATCCCCAGGTCCATCCATGTTGCTGCAAATGGCATTATTTTATCCTTTTTTTGCGGTTGAGTAGTATTCCATTGTGTGTATGTATATGTGTGTGTGTATTATCTTTTTTATCCAGTCACCTATTGACGGACATTTGGGCTGTTTCCATGTCTTGGCTATCATAAATAGTGCTGCTATGAATGTTGGGGTGTATGTGTCTTTTGGGGTTATATTTTCCTCCGGGTATATACTCAGGAGTGGGATTGCTGGATCATATGGTAAGTCTATTTTTAGTTTTTTAAGGAACCTCCATATATTATTTTCCATAGTGGCTGCCCTAATTTACATTCCCACCAACAGTGCAGGAGGGCTCCCGTTTCCCCGCACCCTCTTCAGCATTTATCATTTGTAGACTTTTTATTGATGGCCATTCTGGCTGGTGTGAGGTGATATCTCATTGTAGTTCTGATTTGCATTTCTCTGATAATTAGTGATACTGAGCATCTTTTCATGTGCTTCTTGGCCATTGCATGTCTTCTTTGGAGAGATGTCTAGGTCTTCTGCCCATTTTTGGATTGGGTTGTTGTTTTTTTTTAATTAAGGTATATAAGCTGTTTATGTATTTTGGAAATTAGTCCCTTTTCAGTTGCATCATTTGCAAATATTTTCTCCCATTGCATAGGTTTTCTTTTCATTTTGTTGATGGTTTCCTTAGCTGTGCAAAATCTTCTAAGTTTAATTATATCCTATTGTTTATTTTTGCCTTTATTTCCATTACTCTAGGAGCTGGTCCCAAAAAAGTATATTGCCATGATTTATGTCCAAGCATGTTCTGCCTGTGTTTTCCTCTGGGAGTTTTATAGTATCTGGTCTTACACTTAGGTCTTTAATCCGTTTTGAATTTATTTTGTATATGGAGTTAGAGAACGTTCTAATTTCAGTCTTTCACAGGCAGCTGTCCAGTTTTGCCAGCACCACTTACTGAAGAGGCTGTCTTTCCTCCATTGTACATTCCTGCCTCCCTTGTCGGAGAGCAACTGCCCACAGGGCATGGGTTTATTTCTGGGCTCTCTATCCTGCTCCATTGATCTAGGTGTCTGTTTTTGTGCCAGTACCGTATTGTTTTGACCACTGTAGCTTTGTAGTATAGTCTGAAGTCAGGGAGTGTGATTCCCCTGGCTCTGTTCTTGTTTTTCAAGATTATTTTGGCTATTTGTGGTCTTTTGTGTTTCCATACAAATTTTAACATTTTTTGTTCCAGCTCTGTGGAAAATGTCATTGGTAATTTGATAGGGATTGCATTGAATCTGTATATTGCCTTGCGTAGTGTGAACATTTTAACAATATTGACTCTTCCAATCCAGAACACGGTCTATCTTTCCATTTGTTTATGTCGTCTTCAGTTTCCTTCATCAGCGTCTTACAGTGTCCGAGTGCAGGTCTTTTGCCTCCTTGGGTAGGGTTACTCCTAGGTGTGTTATCCGTTTTGCTGCGATGGTACATGATGGTTTCCTTAATTTCTTTTCCTGCTATTTCACTGTTAGTGCATAGAAATGCAGCTGATTTGTGTATATTAACTTTGTGTCCTGCAACTTTAACCAAATTCATTGATGAGCTCTAGTGGTTTTCTGGTCACTCCTTTAGGGTTTTCTGTGATAGCGCCATGTCATCTGCAGTGAGAGTCTTACTTCTCCTTTTCCAGCTTGGACTCCTTTCATTTCTTTTCTCTGGTTGCCGTGGCTAGGACTTCCAAAACCGTGTTGAATAAAAGTGGTGAGAGGGGGCCTCCTTGCCTAGTTCCCAATCTTAGAGGAAATGCTTTCAGCTTTTCCCCATTAAGTATGATGTCAGCTGTGGGTTTTTCATATATGGCCTTTATTATGTTGAGGTGTGTTCCCTCTATGACCATCCTCTGGAGGAGAGTTTTTATCATAAATGGATGTTGAATTTTATCAAAAGCTTTTTCTGTATCTATTTAGATTATCGTATGGCTTTTGCTCTCCAGTTTGTTAGTGTGGTGTGTCACACTGACTGTTCACAGACACTGGACAACCCTTGTATCCCTGGAACAACCCCACTTGGTCACGGTGTGTGACCCTCCAATGCCTTGTTGGAGTCGACTTGCTAGTGTTTGGTTGAGGACTTTTGCGTCTATGTTCATGAGTGATATTGGCCTGTAATTTTTTTGTGTGATATCTTTGTCTGATTTTGGTTTCAGGGTGATGATGGCCTCATAGAATGAGTTTGGAAGTGTTCATCTGCAGTTTTTTGGAATAGTTTCAGAAGGACAGGTGTTCACTCATCTCTAAATGTTTGGTAGAATCCACCTGTGAAGCCGTCTGGTCCTGGACTTTTGTTGGTTGAGTTTTTTAGTCACTGATTCAATTTTAGTGCTGATAATTGGTCTGTTCATATTGTCTGTTTCCTCCTGGTTCAGTCTTGGCAAGTTGTGCCTAAGACACTGTCCATTTCTCGTACGTTGTCCTTCTGGTTGGCATACACTTGCTCCTAGTGTCCTTTTATGTTCCCTTGAATTTCTGTGGTGTCAGTTGTAACTTCCCTTTTTCACTTCTGATTTTGTTCATTTGGGCCCTCTCCCTTTTTTTCTTGATGATTCTGGCTAAAGGTTTATCAATTTTGTTTATCTTTGCGAAGAATCAACTTTTAGTTTCATTGATCTTTTCTATTTTTTTTTTAGTTTCATTTATTTTATTTCATTTATTTCTGCTCTAATCTTTATGATTCCTTTTCTTCTACTAACTTTGGGTTTTGTTTGTTTTTCTCCAGCTGCTTTAGGTGTGAGGTTAGGTTGTTGACCTGAGATTTTCCTTGTTTCCTAAGGTGGGCTTGTATCACTATAAACTTCCCTCCTAGAACTGCCTTTGCTGCATCCCAGAGGTTTTGGGTTGTTGTGTTTTTGTTTTCATTGGTCTCAAAGTACTTTCTGATTTCCTCTTTGACTTCTCCAGTGATCCACTGGTGGTTTAGTAGCACATTGTTTGGCCTCCACGTGTTTGCAGTTTTTTGCAGTTTTTTCTTGTAGTTGATTTCTAACCTTACGGTGTTGTGGTCAGAAAAGACAGTAGGTACAACTTCAGTTTTCTTAAAGTTACGGAGGCTTCCTTTGTGGGCCAGCGTGTGGCTGATTCTGGAGAATGTTTTGTGTGCACTTGAGAAGAATGTGTATCCTGTTGCTTTTGGGTAGAATGCTCTATAGATATCAATTGGGTCGATCTGGTTTAATATGTCATTTAGGGCCTGTATTTCCTTATTGATTTTCTGCCTGGATGACGTGTCCACTGATGTAAGAGGGGTGTTAGGTCCCCCACTGTTATTGTGTTATTGTCGATTTCTCCTTTTTTGTCTGTTAACAGTTGCCTTATATGTGGAGGTGCTCCTGTGTTGGGTGCACGTATATTTACAATTGCTACATCTTCTTCTTGGATTGATCCCTTGAGCGTTGTGTAGTGTCCTTTTGCTCTTGTAACAGTCTTTATTTTAAAGTCCAAATTTTGCCTGATATAAGTATTGCTACACCAGCTCTCTTTTGGTCTCTGCATGGAATATCTTCTTCCACCCCCTCACCTTCAGCCTGCAGGTGTCTCTAGCTCTGAAGTGGGTCTCTGGCAGACGGCATGTATATGGGTCTCGTTTTTGTATCCATTCAGCCCATCTGTGTCTTTTGGTTGGAGTGTTTAATCCACTTACATTTAAGGTAATTATCCATACCTATGTTCTTATTGCCATTTTGTTAATTGTTTTGGGTTTGTTTTGTAGGTCTTTTTTTTTTCTCTTCTTTTTGTTCTCTTTTTTATGATTTGATGAGAAGTTCCTTTAACATTTGTCGTAAAGCTGGTTTGGTGGTGCTGAGTTCTTTTAGCTTTTGTTTATCTGTGAAGATTTTGATTTCTCCATCAAATCTGAACGCGAGCCTTGCTGGATAGAATTATTCTTGGTTAAGTTTTTCCCTTTCATCACTTTAAATATATCGTGCCACCCCCTTCTGGCCTGTAGAGTTTCTGCTGAAAAAGCAGCTGATAGCCTTACGGGAGCCCCCGTGGGTGTTATTTGTTGCTTTTCTCCTGCTGATGTTAATATTTTCTCCTTCTCCTTAGTTTTTGTCAGTGTGGTGACTGTGTGCCTCGGTGTGTCCCTCTTTGGGCTGATCCTGTGTGGTGCTGCCTGCGCTTCCTGGACTTGGGTGACTGTTCCCTTTCCCAGGTTGGGGGAATTTTCAGTGATTATCGCCTCAAAGATTTCCTCAGGTCCTTTCTCTCTTTTCTTTCTGGGACCCTTGTAATGCGAGTATTAGAGTGCTTCGTGTCCCAGAGTTCTCTTAAATTGTCCTCATTTCTTTTTTCTTTTTTCTTTTTTTTCTGTTCTGCAGTAGTGATTTCCACTAATCTGTCTTCTAGCTCATTGTCAGTTCTTCTGCCTCATTCAGTCTATTCTTGGTTCCTCCTAGTGTGTTGTTCATTTCAGTGGTTTTATTCTTCAGCTCTGGATACTCTTTATATTTTCTAACTCTTTGCGAAAAACTTCACTCTGTGCATCTGTACTCCTCTTGAGTTCTCTGAACATCCTCACCATCATTACTTTAAACTCTTTCTGGGATAAATTGCCTATCTCCTCATCGCTTATTTCTTCTACTGGGATTTTATCTTGTGCCTTGGCCTGGGAGATACTCCTCTGCCACCTCATCTTATCTTCCTATTTGTATTTTTAGGTAGGTTAGTTACATTTCTCGACCTTGGAGAGGTGGCCCTCTGTGGGAGACGTCCAATGTGTCCCGCAGTGCACTCCTCTCTTGTCACCCAAGGGCCAGGGTCTAGCCAATCCCAGTGTAGAGTCTGGCCTGTGTTTGTGGATTCCTTCCACAGCCTTTGGGATGTTGTTTTCTTATTTCTGGTATCTGCCCCTTGTGGGTAAGGCTGGACTAGAGGCTTATGCAGGTTTCCTGGCAGGAGGGGCCGGTGCCTGCCCACTGCTGGGTGGAGCTTGGTCCTGGACCTCTGGTGGGCAGGGCTGTGTCTAGAGGCCTTTGTGGCTCAGGAAGTCTGCAGACGGGTGAGGCTGTTCCCACCCAGTATGTTGTTTGGCCTGAGGCGTCCCAGCCCTAGGCCTACAGGCTTCTGGGTGAGGCTGGGTCTTGGTGCTAATGATCCAATCAAGATGTCAGCCTCCAGGAAAGCTCATGAAGATGAACACTCCTGGAATGTCTGCTACCAGCTTTTATGTCCCCTGGGTGAGCCGCAGCCATCCCCACCTCCCCAGAAGATCCTCCAAAATCAGCAGGCAGATCTGGCCCAGGCTCCTATGAAATCACTGCCTCTACCCCTGCATCTGGCGCACGTGAGATTCTGTGTGCGCTTCCCAAGAGAATGGGGTCTCTGTTTCCCCCAGTCCAGTGGGGCTCCTGGAGCTAGGCACCACTGGCCTTCAAAACCAGATGTCCTGGGGTCTCCTCCTCCTCCCAAGGCCAGAACCCCGGGCCGGGGAGCCTGATGTGGCGCTCGCAACTCGCCCCTGGGGGAGGGCCTCTGTGCCTTAATCATTCTTCAGCAGTGGGTCGCCCTCCTCTGGGGGGTATGGGGCCCGATCATACCGCAAGCACGCCCCTCTCACCGTCCTGCTGTGGTTCCCTCTTTATGTTTCCAGTTGAAGATCTTTTTTGCCAGGTTCCAGCCTTTTCTCAGTGGTCGTTTAGCAGCCAGCTGTGGTTTCGTTGTAGTCGCGAGGAGAGGCGCGCTCGTGGTCCCGCCGCTCCACCATCTTGACCAGAAAGCCCCCGAGGTGTTCCACCCGAGAAAGCGCCTCCCGACTAGCATCCTGGGCTTCGGGAGAGGCACCATCCTCGCAGACAGTCCGTCTCCGAGGACGGGCGCCGGGGGGCCTGGGGAGCGGCGGGGGGCACAGGAGGTGGAGGGGCAGGCAGGGGCCCCGGCGGCCCAGCCCCGGGGGCTCCGGTGCCCTGGGGCCGTCTGCTCTCGCCGCCAGGACTGGGTCCGTGCTCCCGCCCTGGCACGGCCAGCCGCCCCCTCGAGCCTCCGTTTCCTCGTACAGAAAAATGAAGCTAATTGTGGGACCTGCGCCCAGGTTTACTGGCAGCATTAAACAGATCCTGGATGTAAGGGACTCGCGACAGCAGCGGGCCCGCAGCAAGCGCGCAGTCCACAGTCAGGATGAGCTGCTACCGCCACCGCGTTCGTCCCCACCATCGTCATCGTCGCCACAGACTAGTTGCTCTCCCGGCTCAAGGCTCCATGAGTGAACAGCTCCTCTGCTCTCAGAGCCCAGCCCCCAGGGGGAGTCTGTCACTGTCCCAAACCTCCCTCCCGCGCCCTCCTCCAGCTGTAAGTGCGCCATCTCCTCCAAGGAGGAGCACGTCAGACTCAGACAGACACAGCTCCCTCCCAGCCTGATACCTGGGCCGCAGCTTTTGAAGCTCAGAAGCCAAGACTACCTCTTCCACTTGCCCACAGGCAGCAGCAAGGCTTGTCTGGGGCAGTGAGTGAGCTGTGACCCAGGGGCCCGGAGGAGGGCTGGGGGAGCAGCAACACTGGGGGCGGCCCAGCTCAGGGTCACGGTTCCCTCTGGCCCTCCAGCCCCGGCAGCTCCCAGGGCATGGCTCCGGGTCGACACACTCCATCGTGAGCATCCCGACCACGGGAGCAGAATGCAGCCTGGCCCTCCATGTGCACTGGCTTCCCCGCCCCCCCCCCCCCGCCACTGCCCTCCAGCCAGGGTGCCCCCAGCCCTGCCCCCCAAACCTGCGCCCACACTAGGCTGCTCCTCCTCAGGGCGCAGACCCAGCCCCGGGTTTTGAGCAATAGGTGGCGCCACGTCCGGAGGCAGCTGCGTGGAGACCCGGTGAGTCCACCCAGCCTCCCTAATGGGAACTGTTGGAGCAAATTGCCTATTGATTTCTCCATTACAAATATGCTTTGTTTTACCCTCCTATGGACTTTTATTGGTCAGAATAGTCTTTCCGGAAGGTGTCCTCGCTCAGACCAGTGACACAATTTTTAACGTGTGACATGTGGCATTATTCCACGTCCGCCAGGGACACGCGCCAATAAACATGGGTGAGAGCTCGCTTCCTTTGGTGACTTGTTCATGGACAAATCCACCATGATTTTATGAAACAGTATATTTAAACGGAGTGACCCCCACCCCTGGCCAGCCCTCAGAGGGCCCTGGGGGAGTGGCTGGGGGCCCAGCTTCTTTGTTCTTGAGGGCAGGCAGGGGTCCTGGACACAGTGTGGGTGCAGGTGGGTGCTCTGTGCTTGGAGGCATCTTGGGACGGCGACCAAGCCCGCACCCAGGGGTAGGCTCACAGTCTTGGGCCTGAGGCCCCAGCAGGTCCTTCAGATGAGGGGATACCAGTTTATCCTGATCAGGTGCCTCGTTGGACAGGCAGCCAGCTTGGCCATTGAGGGTCCTGCCAGGGTGACACCTGCAGGCATGAGCCCCCCCCCCATTAATCATGCCCCCTTAAGCACCATGCTGGGCAATGGTGGGGGCCACAGGGGTGTTGGGCTGCCCCCTCCATGGCCCAGGCACCCATGGGGAATGGCTGACCCACACTGACACCGTGCTGAGAGCAAGGTCCTGGGAGGCAGAGATACACAGTGCAGCCCCCACCCCAAGGTGCTGGAAGAGACGGAGTGGGTGGGACCTCAGCCGTGAGAGGGCCGTGGCCCTCTCAATGGGGGCTCCGTGAGGCCAGCAGGGAATACCCCTTCCTTTGGCAGAGGAGGGTTCCCCCAAGGTCACCTGGGGCTGTGGGGAGAGGACAATGTGGGCGTCAGCCCCAGAAACCTGACCCCTGGCTCCAGGCCCCCCGGTCGGGCAGGCACCACCGTCTCAGGCCCCTCTCCGCACCCACCCAGGACTATTACTCGCTTTTTAAGCTCTTTCTCACGCTCCACACCTTACTGAGCAGCAGGAGCTGAGAAGGCAGGGGCCTGATGCACCAGGCGTGTGGTCTTAAAGGCCCACAAACACCAGCGCAGAGCCGCGGGGGGGCACGCAGAGGCGGGCCGGGCGCGCCGCCAGCAGCCGCGGGCCTCCCGGGAGAACCAGCCGCACGGCAGACAAGGCCCTCTCTCGGCAGGAGCGCTCTGCTAGTTGTCACGAACAGCCCCGAGCACACCTGGCAGCAGGGGCGGCAGGCGCAGCCTCGCCCGCACTTCAGGGTCTCGGGCGTCGGCTACACGTTTTGCCGCGTATGGTTTTAACACCCAGACCCCACCAGCCTCCACCCGTAGCTCTATCAGGAGGCGCCCCCCTCAGAAACACGCTTTGCTTACCTCACCTCACCGCTGCCGCGCGGGGCGAAACCAGCCGCGTTCCTCTGGTGTCCGCCAGTGCCGGTCTACATTCAGTGCCCTTAATTCTCCTAAAACCGTCTCTGCAGTACGGTTTTCAGATCTGGATCCAGACAGGGTTCCCAGGCTGCGTCGGGTCATAAGGCCTCCTGAATCGCTCTCCACATTCCACCCGCCTCTGCCCCGGCACAGACGCCAGGTCCGTTGTGCAGAATCCGTCCAGTCGCTTCCTCGCGGCGTGTCTGGTACCCCGCGCCCCGCGTGCCCCGGAACCCGGGCTGCAGGCCCGTCCCTGGGGGCAGCCGAGTCGCCTCAGGGAGCTCGCAGTGCCTGGATGTCCCGCACATGGTCATCTGAGCCTGACCCGGGGCTCAGGTGTGACGGCCTGCTCCTTCACCGTGGAGTTGACCTTTCCCCCTTATGACCAGCAGGCAGTCTGCAAAAACACAGCTCTCCATCAGCCTCCCTTGTTGGCCATTTCCAAATTAATTCCTTCCTTAGGGCACACAGAAAGGCGCTCTCACAACTCCATCGTTCCTGTACATTCCTCAGCTGGAATGCTTTCCCTCGTCAACAGAGCCTCCGAGCGCGCTCAAGGGCAGGTCTGTGGTCGGCAGGCAGCGCCCCTCCCCCAGAGATGTCCGCCAGGTCCCAACCCCCCAGATCTGTACAGATGTGGCAGGAGGGGCTCTGCAGATGTGATCCAGGGTCTTGAGACGGGAGAGGACACCAGACAGTCCATGTAATCACGGGGCCCTTGTAAAGAGGAAGCAGGAGGGCCAGAGCCGGAGGAGGCGCGAGGACGCAGCGGAGGTCGGGCAGGGAGACTGGGAAAGGCTAACCTGCTTTGCGGGTGGAGGGAGGGGCCGAGAGTGCAGGCCCCCACCGGGAGCCGGGAAAGGCCAGGAAACCCTCCCCAGAGCCTCCCGGAGGCCCCAGCCCTGGCCACACCTTGACCTTGGCCCAGTGGCACAGATTTTTGACAAATTCGTGTTGTTTTAAGCCTCTCCGTGGGAACACGAAAGTAACACAGAGGCCAACAGAAAAGGCGAGAATGAAGCTTCACCCCTCACCTGGCTCCCGGCTGTCAGAGCAGAGCTGGTTCGCCGGCCGCTGGGTGTCCCCGCCGAGTCTCCGGGGGCCGCTGTAACGGTGGCTGCACAGCGCACGTTTCTTCCCGCTCTCCCCTGGGGTCAGAGGTTAGGCGAGACCGGCTCCCTCCAGACCCTGGGGGGTTGCTTGTGCTCGCATCTTCCAGTTTGGAGCGCTGCGCTCCTGGACCTGCGGCCCCTCCTCCATCTTCAAAGCCAGAACCACCTTGGCCTCCGTCCCCACGTGGCCCTCTTACAACAACCCTGTGATGGCATTTAGGGCCCCCAGGCAGTCCAGCATCACCTCCCATCTCGAGGTCCTTACCTTCATCAGGCCTGCAAAGTCCCTGTTGCCAGGGAGAGTGACTATTCACAGATTCCAGAGATGAGGACCTGGGTAAATCCCGAAGTGACAAGTGAAGCGGTGAGAGTTCTTCATTTCCTCACTACGGCTAAGACTGCACAGACTTTTACACGGTGTTTTTGGGCAGCCGCAGGCATCACTGCTTCTGCCCTCTGGCTAGGGGCACCTCCCCCGCCGGTTCCTGGGTGCTCCTGCCACGTCCTTGCTTTGTGACCCAGTGGGCACCCCGGGTTTGCCTTGCCTCATGTCTGGATCCGCCGTTCCTCCAGCAAGAAGTAGCATTTATAAACCAGCATCCGGAGAGGCGCTCGCCGCCGCCGCTGCCGCCGCACAGCTGGGCTTTGTCTGGGGCAGAGCGAGGAGCAGCAGTGCTTCAGAGCAGGTGCTTCCTGACCATCTCAGATCTATTTCACCGATTCACACGATCACTTCATCCAAACTGAAAGCCAGAGGGTTTACCTGACTTTGCTGACTTTACCCCTGGTCTCCTTTCTCTTACACCGAGAACCTTGGCTCCTGACGTTAACGGCCACTTGCTTTATCCTGCGATGCACAGTCACCCCTCGCTATCTGTGGGGAAGTTACTCCAGGACACCACCTGGCAGATACCAACATCCAGACACTCAAGTCCCTTATATAAAATGGCACAGCATTTGCACCTAACCCGCACGCGTTCTCCCGTGTACTTTAACTTACGACACGAAACACGGTGCTGGGGCTGCGTGAATGGTTGCCTGTGGGCAGCAAATTCAGGTTTTGCTTTTGGGAAATTCCTGGAATTTTTTCAAATATTTTCATTCCATGGTTGGTTGAATCCCTGGATGTGGAACCCATGGATACAGAGGGCCAGCTGTACCGTAAAAGCTGGAAAAATAGCAAATCCAAAATCACTGCCAACAGCAAGAAGAGCAGTGGGCTCAGGGCTTCTTCGCAACGACCGTCGCAGCGGTTCATGCCCTTACTGGCCGTTTGTACGTGTCCTTTAGAACGAGCTCCCCGAAGGGCTCCTGTCCAAGTCCCGTCCAGTCACTGGCAACCGTTATTTCCTTGGGAGCTGCGTTACCACTGACACACAGATAGTTTTTAACTCAGTTTGTACTTTTCAGAGATTGCTTTGTATACACAATTTCACTCATAACACCTGAAGTGTGAGAACGTAAGATTTTATACGGCTCCAAAAACCAAAGCTAATGGCAGGAACATACGCAGCAAACTCACGCCCCCAGCGGCTCCCTCCGCCCCGTGCCTTCCCTGTGCTCAGGGGAGACCGTTTCTATGAGCTTCTTGGTTTCTCCTTTGAGCCTTGCTTTCTGCAGATATGAGCAGATACACCTGCAAGCTCGTATCTCTCTCCTGACACGGCACACACACCGTTGCTCTTCCTGCTCACCCACCAACCCTGCAGGCTCCCCAGTTCCGCACGTGCCTTCCTGCCGCAAATGTCTCCGCTGTGTGCACGCAGCTCGGCCGGCCGGCCGGCCGGGGCCATGGGTATGTCTGTGTTGACACCAGTGTCCACCCTCTGAGTGACAACAGGTGATACTGCGAACCTGACACTCTGCATGTGTCTAAGCAGAATTATTAGAACGCAGTGGCAACGTGTTGTGTTGCTTGTGTTTTCCAGTGAGGCTGTTGCGAGCTTTGCCTCTAATAATTACATGTCTTAGGGCCCCCAGCACCTCCGCGCAACTCCTGTCCCCCCTCAAAGTGAGAAGAAACCCCCCAGACCATAGAGCTGTAGAGCCACACCTGCACTTACCAGCCGGGGTCCTGACACCCCCAGAACGCATGCTGGCTGGAGGGATGTCCGCGCAGGGCCCGTCACCTGATGGGTCGCTGTCCCAGGCTGCTCTAGCACGTGACCACAGGCCGGGTGGGTTGGAACAGCTGCGGGACACTCTCTCACGGCTCTGGAGGCCAAACGCCCCAGATCCAGGTGCTGGCGGGGCTGCGCTCCCTCTGGAGGCTCCGGGAGGCCGCTCCTGGTGGTGGCCACCAGTCTTCGGTGTCCTTGGCTCCGAGCCACCCCTCTCCAGCCTCCGCCTCTATCTGCACGTGGCCCTGTCCCTGGGTCTCGAATCTCCCTCCCCTTGCTCTCCCATGGCCCCTGTCCTTGGACTTGGGGTCCACCCTCAATCCAGGATAACTTCATCTCAAGATCTTTAACTCGCTGACATCTACAAAGACCCTGTGTGTCAAAAGGTCACATGCACAAGTTCCAGGTGGACACGTCTTTGTGGACCACCCCCCCCACACCTGCTCCAGCTCTGAAGGCGGCCCTGGCAAACAGCCGGGGCCTTGACCTGCTGGGGGGAGGGGGAGGGTCCGGGTCGGGCTCGGCCCTCCTGACGCTTGATGGGGGGCGGCGCCATGGGGTCGGGGGACTGCCCCAAGGAGCCCAGTCGCTGCCACGCCATGATGTGGGACAGGAGTTTACCCCAAACTCCCACTGGCCAAACGCAGCGGGAGGCAGAGATGGAAGCTGCGGATGGCGTCCCCGGGCACAGGGCAGGCGGGAAGAGCAGGCAGCGCCCGCTGGGCCGGCCCCGCGGCGCCTCGGCCAGCTCACCCTCCCGGGCGTCTCTCCCTCCAGGCTGTCGACTACGAGCTGAACAGAGCATTCATGCTGACCGTGATGGTGTCCAACCAGGCGCCCCTGGCCAGCGGCATCCAGATGTCCTTCCAGTCCACGGCGGGGGTGACCATCTCCGTCGTGGACATCAACGAGGCCCCCTACTTCCCCTCCAACCACAAGCTGGTCCGCCTGGAGGAGGGTGTGCCCACCGGCACCGTGCTGACCACGTTCTCCGCGGTGGACCCGGACCGGTTCATGCAGCAGGCCGTGAGGTGGGCCTCCCCACGCCCTGCCCTCGCGCCCCGGGGTCAGGGCTCCCGTTTTCCATAGAGTCCCGAAACACCTAATGACACCTGCAACCCAGAAAGCTCCCGGCCTGGGGTGCCCCAAGCAGGGAAGCCCAGTCCGGGGACAGCTGGGACCACAGCCGCCGGGCTGCCCTGACAGCAGTCGGCCCGGCGCCACGAGCGCCCCACAGACCGTGAGCGCCGCCACGATTCCGCTCCAGACGAGCATCAGCCGTGTCTAGACTCGGGCTGGGTCCTGACTCCACCCTCGTGAGCTGTCTGACTTTTGCAAGCCACCCACCCTCTCTGTCCTCGGTCTCCACACCTGTGGAGTGGGACGACGGAGGATCTGCCCCCCCAGGGTCCCCATGGGCTTAACTAGCTCCACCTCGGGGACCACCAGCCACTGTTGCCACTGTCCCGCGTGAGACCTGGTCCTCAGGGAGCTCAGCCCGGGCCGGCGCTCCAAAGAGAGGCTCTCCCCGGCCCCTCGCCTCACCCTACCTCCTCCCCCAGATACTCAAAGCTGTCGGACCCAGCAAACTGGCTACACATCAATGCCACCAACGGCCAGATCAGCACGGCGGCCGTCCTCGACCGCGAGTCTCTCTACATCAGGAACAACGTCTACGAGGCCACGTTCCTGGCAGCAGACAACGGTGCGCCCGGGGGGCGGGGGGCGCCCTGAGGGTCCCGGCCTGGGGAGCGGCGTTGGGGCCCTGGGTGGCCCCTGCCCGGCCACTCAGAGCCCTGGGCTCACTGGTCCACAGGCACGAGTACTCACAGGTGGGCACCGCGGGAGCCGGGCTGGCGGCGTGGGGCCAAGGTCTGTCGCTGCCCCTGTGGCTGACCTGCATGACCTGAAACGCCTCCTGTCCCACCTGTAAACTCAGGCGTTAGAGCCGCGTCCGCACCGGAGAAGAGCTGCCTGCTGTGCCAACAGTCGGGGTGGGGGGACCCCACCATTCAGCTGCCCCTCCCCTGGCTGTAACCACCCATGACTTGGACCCCTGAGGCCTTCAGTCAGAGAAGGGGGCAGGGGTCCCCAAGAGGGGCCCCAGAGGCAGGGTGGGCACCCATGAGAAAGCCACAATGGCGGCATGTGCCTTGGGAGCTCAGAGAGGGCAATGGCGAGGCCCCTGAGCCAGACAGAGGGGCCTGGGGTGGGGAGAGGTGCTGGGCACGGGTGAATGGGGGCTGGGCAGAGGCAGTGGCCAGGAGACCAGCAGGGAGCAGAAAGAACGTCCAAGAGCACTGGGCCTTCTGAGGGACATGGGTAGCATCTCCAGGAGCTGGTACAGGGACTCTTGGTGCCCCCTCCCTGGACCCAGGGCACTCGGGAGCCCATGGGGGCCCTAGCTGTCAGGGGGTCCAGCCCACTCTGAAAAAGGAAGGGAGGGCATGGGTGGGAGTGAAGACTCAAACCAGAGGTGAGTCCCAGCACCTCCCCTCAGTGTGGGAAGAGACTTAACTCCCCAAGCCTCGGTTTCCTCCTCTGCAAAATGGGGACAACCACTACCTCTGCTCGGGGGTGCCGCTGGAGGAACAGGGCCTGGCTCAAGTCAGCACCGTCATTCCTGCTGTGACCTCCTGGGCTCCTGCCACGTGCCAGGCACAATTTATCAGTGAGCAAAACAAACAAAAGCATGGTTGACATTCCAGAGGCCAGTGTGTCAGCTAGAACCAGGTTTGGCTACATAATAATAATCATAATCACAACGAGACGGAGGTTTATTTTCTCCCAAATAAAAGAAGGCTGAAGGCCAGCAGCCCTGGGTCAGGCACAAGAAACCAGGCTCACTCTGGCCACCCCCGTGTCCTCAGCAAGCTGTAGTATGGCCCAGAATGGCTGCCAGTGCTCCAGCCATCAGGACCACATTCTGGCAAACAGAGCAGGGAGGTCAAGGGCATACCCCAGCCCTTCTAAGGACTTCCACTCACAACTCATGAAGGCCAGAACTCAGTCATGAAGACACCTGGCTACAAGGGATGCTGAGAAATGCAGTCTTCTCGCTGGGCAGTGATAACGCCAGATCGGATTGGCGGCTCTGGGTCTTTTATTAAAGAACAAAGAAGAAATGGAGATTGAGGGACTTAGCAGTCTCTGCCCCAGGGAGACGGATGAGAAACAAGTTCGCCAGATCATTTCAGGAAACGAGAAATGGAAGAAAACAGAATGGGGGATGGGAGAGTGACCAGGGCCACAGCTGTGCTCCTGGCTATGAGTGACTGTGGGGCCAAGACCTGCAGGGCCAAGGGAACAAACCAGGGAAAGATGGGACGGGGCGGGGAGTCCCAGGATTAGGAAAGTGCACGTGCAAAGGCCCCGGGGCAAGCCCATGCCAGGCGGGTTCTGGGAACAGCTGCACAACTGAGGTCTCAAGGCCTAGAGCTGCACCAAGGTTCCGTCAACAGCAATGAAAGCAGGCCCCGGAGACCTTCAGGGCAGCCTCCTTCCCGCCCCCCTGCCCCATGGGGTCCACAAAGGCCCAGCCCCATAGCGGGCCACCAGGAGTGCCAGGCTCTGACGGGGAAGGCTGCTCTCCCGGGCATTCTGTCCTCCCAGTGGCCAGAGCAGTGAGACTAGCTTAGGTCGAGATTTTAAACGAGTCTGTGACGGAGCGGTGGGAAGCGCGGAAGAGGCGGGGAACGCAGCGCAGGCCCCTCCGGTTAACAGAATTTGCCTGTGCTCCTCCTGACCGTGGGCTGCGTCATCATCCACTTAGCAAAGCAGTTTGCAAAGGAGGCACCGAGCTGCACCGCCTGAGACGTGTTTTGCTGCGTTTTCTGGGAGATACAGAGACGTGCTGAGGGCTGCATGCTTTACACGCTTCCCCTGCCGCCGCCAAAAACGCGGTCATGGACGTCGGGGTCAGAGTTGCCATCAGAAGGCAGAGCCATGGTCAGAACGTAGAGGATAGCAAGGGCATCTCCAGCCTCCCGGCCCCCATCCATCCCCATGGTCAGCCTGGCGGAGGCAGGGGTTGGGTGCAGGGGAGGCTCGGGGACAGTGGTGGCCCCGAGAGCTGTCAGGGCTCAGCAGGTCACCTGGGTCTACACCAAGGCCGGCACCGTGGAGGGCCGCTTTGAGACCAGCCTGCTGCGGTGGGGGGCCCCCAACCCAAAACTCATCTTGAGAGCCTCCCCCTGCCTCCAAAATAGCTCCAGAAGTGGCCGTTTTGGTTCTAAGTATCCGAGCACAGGGCTTCCGGCCGTGAGGGTCCCTGCTGGGCGGGGCCAGGAAAACGTGAGCCAGGCCAAGGCTTTTCCCTAGAAGGATGGAGAAGCAGGCGCCAGCGCGATGGCCCACCCTCCCGGAAGCCCCCCCGCCCAGGCTCCCAGAGGGGACGGGGTCCTGAGTGTGGCTCTGAGCTTAATGGCACAACTCTTGCCCATCACTTGTGCTCTGCGTGTGTGCTGTGTGCACATGTGTGCATGTGTGTGGACATGTGTGCGGCTGTGGGTCTGGATGTGGCCACACGTCTGCAGTCATGTGCTCTGGTGACGTCTGTTCATATGTTGTGTGCAGCTGAGTGGCTGCACGCATTCGAAGAGAGAGTGTCAGTGTGTGTTTGGAGCTGTGGTCTGTCCTGGGTGGGGTCCTGGGTGGGGCTGTGGTCTGCCCTGGGTAGGGTCCTGGGTGGGGTCCTGGGTGGGGTGTGGGCTGGTCTGACGCTTGGCCTTGCGTGTTTGCTGGTGGCGTATCATGAGTGATCATGCCGTGTCCCTCCCTCAGGGGTCCCCCCGGCCAGTGGCACCGGGACCCTCCAGATTTATCTCATCGACACCAATGACAACGCCCCTGAGCTGCTGCCCAAGGAGGCGCAGATCTGCGAGAAGCCCGGCCTGAACGCCATCAACATCACCGCGGCCGATGCCGACGTCGACCCCAACGTCGGCCCCTACGTCTTCGAGCTGCCCTTCGTCCCGGCCAGTGTGCGGAAGAACTGGACCATCACCCGCTTAAACGGTGAGCCCCCTCGGCCCCAAGCCCCCCGCAGCCCAGGCACCGGGGAGATTGGACAGTCTGGGTGCAGCCCCCCAAGGGGGCCGGTCACCCCGGCAGAGTGCACAGCGGAGACGAAAGCCAGTCTCACAAGAGGGCCACGTGGCCCTTTCCCGTGGGGCGGGGCACCCTGCGGGCTCCAGGGCTCGGACACTGAGGGGCCTGAGGACAGTCCCCAGTGTCAGTGTTTTAAGGGGCACAGCCCTGGACGGCCCTGAGGCCGAGACTTCTTCCTGTGCCAGTTTCCGCTTGAGGGGACCCCACCAATCTATTTCCTAAGGGTCCTTTCCTAGAAGTGGACATGCTGTGTGAATAAAGGGCGTCCAGGATCTGAGTCCTGGGAGCATATGCCTGTCCCCAGCCCCCAACACTGACTATTACTGTTTCCGAAGGCACTTTACCAACTGAGCCAAAATCAGTTTCCACTGGCATCTTTTCACTGCCAGTGGACGTTCTTTCCGTAATCTGTTTTTTGCTTCTGTGAGTTACCTGTTTAGTGTCCTTGCCTACATTTCTTTGAGAGTTTTTTTTTTTTTTTTGGTTGGTAGAATTCTTCATACATTAAGCAAATAATTTCTTCATCCTGCATGTTGCAACTGCTCCATTCTTGAGTTGCCCATCTTTTAACCTCACGGTATGATGCTGTGTGTGTGTGTGTGTGCGTGCACGCCTGTGCACAAGGGTGTGTGTCCATGCGTGCCTCGGCCAGACAGACGTGCTGGACGTTCACAGTCAGACTCAGTCTTGTCCTTCGGAAGCCTGGCTCGGAAAGGTGGGCTGGCGGCCCCCTGAGCGAAGCACGCCCTGTGCCCCACCAGGTGACTACGCCCAGCTCAGCCTGCGCATCCTGTACCTGGAGGCGGGGGTGTATGACGTACCCGTCATCGTCACAGACTCCGGGAACCCGCCCCTGTCCAACTCGTCCATCATCAAAGTCAAGGTGTGCCCGTGTGACGACAACGGCGACTGCACCACCGTGGGCGCCGTGGCGGCGGCCGGCCTGGGCACCGGGGCCATCGTGGCCATCCTCATCTGCATCGTTATCCTGCTGAGTGAGTGCGGCCGGCCCTGCACCTGCATCTCCCGGCGTCCCCCCACCCCCGGCCCACCCAGAACCGTTCAGACCGCGACCGGGCTGGTCCACGCGATGACAGACACCGGCCCCCGCGGCCACACGAGCGCGGCCTCGTGCACTCACATGAGTGACCCACACGCATGCAGGCGCACACGCACAGACGGGCATCGGGACGCGCAGGCACGCGGATGCGCACAGGGCACAGGGATGCACACAGGCATGCACACCCGCTCACCCGCCCTCCCCGCCCCTCAGCCATGGTCCTGCTGTTCGTCATGTGGATGAAGCGGCGGGAGAAGGAGCGCCACACGAAGCAGCTGCTCATCGACCCCGAGGACGACGTGCGGGACAACATCCTCAAGTACGACGAGGAGGGGGGCGGCGAGGAGGACCAGGTGAGGGGCCGCCGGCAGGGACAGAGGGGACACTCCCCCCGCCCTGCTCTCCCTGCCCACGTGCGCATCTCCAGGCCCGGGCGCGCGCCCACAGGGGACCAGTGAGAACGCCTCCTTCCCCACAGCCATCCACCCGGCCGTGTGGGCCGGGGGACGCTCCCACCTGCCGGGGGCTGTCGGGCGACCAGGAGGGTGGACTTGGAGGAGCTGCCTGGGTGGTTCTGCATCCGCCACTGGTCACTGTGCACTCGGAGCAAGTCCTCCTCCCATTAGAGCTCAGTCACCACCTCCTCCAACGGTGAAGTGGGGTAGCAGCAGCCCAGGTCCAGCTGTTCCCAGGAACAAACGAGGAACAGGCGGAGTGGGCCCTGGGGCCGCCTGGGGTCAGACAGCCCGGGGCACAGACCTCACAGGTGCCCTGAGGATGAAAGGAGGCCAGGGGAGTGATTCAGGAAGGGCAGTAAGGGGACAGAAGAGGACGGGGGCACACTCCGGGACCAGGAGACGGAATAGGACAGGGCACGTGCTCAGAGCCCAGTCACAGAGCAGGACGAGGATGCGCCCTGAGGCTTTTCTGGTGTCTCTGCCTGCCGTCCTCGTCCCAACCACCTGCCTGACTCTGCGCGGCCCCTCCGCAGGACTACGACCTCAGCCAGCTGCAGCAGCCAGAGGCCATGGAGCACGCGCTGAGCAAGGCCCCCGGGGTGCGGCGGGTGGACGAGCGGCCCGTGGGCGCCGAGCCCCAGTACCCGGTCAGGCCTGTGGTGCCCCACCCGGGGGACATCGGTGATTTCATCAACGAGGTGGGTGCCCCGGCAGCGGGAGGCCATACAGGCCCCTTTGATAACAGTGAGAGCGCAGTCACGTGCTCCAGGAAGCCCACTTGGCGGAGGCACGGAGGCGGATGCAGAGCTGGGTCCTTGCAAAGCTGGCCTGTCAAGCCGGCAGCCGGGGTCCAAGCACTCCCCTCGGCATACCCCCTGGGAAGGGACCGCTGCCCCAGCCCCAGGCGCCGCGTCCCAGGCAGGGCCCACGGCAGGCGCGGAGTAAGAAATCGGAAACGTGAGGCCCCAGCCACGTAGAATCAGGAAGGGAGGGAGGGCCACCCCGAGGGTGAGGGCCAGCCGAGGCCGCGGCTGCTGCAGATCAGAGAGTCCTCCCTGGTGTGCACTCCACCCCAGTGCCCGGGCAGGCTTGCAAGTTGCTGGCTTCAGGTCCAGGCTGCCCCCCAACACAGGGCACTGGGAACTGCTGGGGGGTGGGCGTCCTCTGGAGCTGCCACCTGACCACGTGCCCGCAGCACCTGTCCTTACGTTTGGAGGCCACGTAGCTCAGAGTCCCAGCAAGCAACGTCCCCACCTTTGATCTCCCCCTTTGCAAGAAAAGCTGGACCACCTCTGGTAGCCGAGCCTGAGATGCCCAACCGACACGTCCGAGGGCGTCAAGGGCCTGCCCCTGCCCGGGCGCCCTCCTTCCTTTGCGCTAAAGCAGAGGGACAACAGGGACAGGGCGTGTGGCCGCACCCAAGACTGTCCCCTGTGAGCCGCGTCCCGGGCGGTCAGCACCCCGGGCTTCCCCATCGATCCCAGAGGCGGCCACGCCCTTGGGGCGTGGGTCCCCGGGCTCCACCGCTGTTCTCTAAGACAGGCTGTATGTTATGAGGGGTTGTCAACACTTTTGTGTCCACCTATGTCAGAACCTGACCTTAAAAAGATTAGTTTAAATGGAATAGAACCCAGGAAGTGGTTCAGCAGAGATACAGACACGGCTCAGAACAGGCCGCACCCCAGGCCGCAGATGGAATTCCTACAGCTTCCTGAAAGCTGGTTCAGCTTAGACGACACTGACGGTGTAATAAATTCTTAAAAGCCCCAAAACCACGTCCGCCCCAGTCTACAAGGAGAAGCCCACTTTTCAGTTGCTTACAGGAAATCAAAAAGGTAAAGGCCAAACCACTCGGGACCGAATAATGGCCCAGGGCCCCTCCCTGGCCAGGGCAGCGTTAAGACAGTCACCGTCATGGGCACCTGGGCCATTTGCTGGGACCCAGGGCCAGCGAACCCCAGCGCAGTCCCATTCACGGTCACTGGGAGCGCTGCCCTCGGCCAACGGCCACACGTGAGCCCTTGCGGGCAGAGGACACAGGCCCTGGCCATGGAGGTCCCAGCAGGTGCACCGGAGGAGAGGGGGCCAGGACACAAGGGCAGGTTCCAGCAACACCTGCTGCACTGCCAGGCCCTGCTCCTGGGCGTAGCTGTGGCAACAACTCCAGGCCGCGGACGCCTGTCCACGTCAGGGTCTCATTCCACAGGCAGCAGTCACGAATCAAGAACCAACCCCCCGCCGCAGGCCCCGCCCGGCCCTCCGCCCCACGACTCCGCAGCTCCTCCACAGGCCATTGTGCAAACACCACGTCCCTACCCGGTTCTCTGACATGTCTCCCAGTGAGACACAGGGAGCACTTACTGAGCGCCTACTGTATGCCAGGCCGTATAGCCGCGCCTCCCTGACCTGTCTCCCCAGCTCCTCCTGGGCCCCCAGGTGGGGGCGGCACCCCCTCCACCCTGACCCGCGTCTCCCTGACCCCCAGGGACTTCGAGCGGCCGACAACGACCCCACGGCGCCCCCTTACGACTCCCTGCTGGTCTTCGACTACGAAGGAAGCGGCTCCACCGCGGGCTCCGTCAGCTCCCTGAACTCGTCCAGCTCCGGGGACCAGGACTACGACTACCTGAACGACTGGGGGCCCAGGTTCAAGAAGCTGGCGGACATGTACGGGGGCGGCGAGGAGGACTAACCGGCCTCACCGCCCCGATGCGAGAGAGCAGCGCTCGGACAGACGGACGGACGGACGGGAGGAGCAGGCCTGGAGGCGGCGGCTGGCCCTTCCAGCTCCCGCGGCCGGCCACTAAGCGGTGTGCTAGGGGTCCCCCCCCGCCCCAGCCCCCGACACTGAGCTGCCTGGCATGAACACTTCCAGCCCCGCGGTCCGCCGCCCATCCCGGTAGCTGACTGAGCACTACAGGCGAGCGAGAGGCACTCTGTCTTAACTTGAATTTCTTAGAACAGAAGCACTGTTAAAAAAAAAAAAAAGTGCCTTTTGGTACATGTATCAGATTCCCTCAAACTCAGGAGCGACTGAAAGCAAGAGACAGACCAAGCCCCCGCCGAGTCCTGAGCATCCCCAGCCCCAGCCCAGCCCGGCTCTGAAGGCGCCAGTTAAGGAACTGGGGAGGATGTGGGGGGTTTCAGTCTATGATCAAGAAAAAAAAGTGGGTGACTCACTTGACAAAACTGGCAAATAGTTTAGGGTCCAAACTCCACCATCCCTTCTGAGTCCTGGCGCTTTGCTGTACACTGTTGGGGTCTCCTGGGCCTCTCGGGGGTTCCCAAGGCCAGTGGGAGGCGGGAGGCCGGCCTTCGGCTCCCACAGCAGCAAGTCCCCCTGGGGCGGGCCAAGCCCGTGGACCAAAGTCCCACCATGCGATTTGGCTACACTGAGTTGTCAGCTGCCCCGGCTCCCAGATGCTGGAAATAGCCGGGGCGGGTGGGGTTCCCAGGAGCCATCCGTGCCTGATGCGCCCCATCTTGGCCATTCCCAGGGCCCCCCAGTCAATGATTAGGCCTCCTCCAGGGCCAAATGTGGCCCCAAATACCACCCAGGTCCCCAGTGGCTTTGGTCCAAGCTAGTATGGCATCCCAAGAAACCACAACCAAAACCAGCCAGCACCCCACCAAACCCCGGCATGAGCCGCCCCCAGACCCGGGCAGACCCCCCAGGGGCCCCACCAGAGGCCCAGCAAACACGCGCCAGGCCAAACCCCTGAAGGCTCTGGACACCTCCGGCCACCCACAGGGCTGTGCGGGCCGCGGGGAGAGCAGAGCCTCACTTGGGCTGCAGGAGGCTGGAAACCAGCATGACCAGCGGGAGACCCTGGTGGCTCTTGCCGCTGCCCTGCCCCTCTGGAGCGGACTTTCTGACGCTCGTGGAGCTTGCTGACGGGGACGGCAGACATCTGCTCCGAATGCCCAGGAGAGCCTGTCGTGGTGGTGCCGTCTGCCCCCCAGGTGTGTCTAGACCGCACCCGCCAGAAACAGTCCTCCTCCCTCTGGACCCGCGGCAGCACCAAGCAGCTGCTCGCGCTCTCAGAGCCGTAATTGCCCTCTCGACGGGCAGTCGGACTCTCAAGCCAGACCCCAGAGTCAGTTCCGCAGAGCAGACAGCGAAAGGGGCTGTGTCCCAAGGACCCCCTGGAGAGCCCCCTGCTGTGTTTGTCACTGGGGCAGGAAAGGCCCCGGTGCAACCCTTGCCCCCGCCGTCTCCCAGGGACAGCCGCTCTGGCTGTGAAGGCGCCTCAGGCCCCAGCCTGAGAAGACACCCTCCTGGGGGAACCCTCGTCTGCTCTCAGGCCGGCGTAGGCGGCCCTCGCAGGACTTGGCGTCAGAGCCCCAGCGCTGACAAGGAGCCCCGCCCTGGAGCCCCACCCCGCACCTGCTCCCCGGGTCAGGGGAGGCCTCAGGAGGGCCTGGGAAGGTGGGGGGTCTGGGGTGCACATGTCCCCTGGTCTCTCCACCTGGGGGTCCTTGATCCACTCCCCAGCCTCCAGCCCACCCCCATTGCCATGGTCATTCTCTTTTCTAAACAGCTTTGGCCTCGAAGGTGAACTAGAGTGTACCCGTGTGTGTGTGATACGCGTGGGTGTGTCCCCCTTGGACGTCAGGGTTCTCCCCCAAACCAAACCCGTTACTAACTCAGTGCATCCTCCTGGAGCTGAGCCGGAGAGACGAGCTCAGGCACGGGGCCTGATGGCGGCCCCAGGTGGGCTCCATCCATTCCGCCGCCTCCCTGACTGCTGGGGAGGGACGGGTGGACAGAGGCGGCAGTCACCCGTGTCATGTGCCGATGCCCCTTCCCGAGGACGGCATCTCACAGAATCCCAGACCGTGGGGGTGGCCTGCCGAGGGGAGGGGAGGGGAGGGGACGCCCCCAGTCCAAAGCCATGCTATGCAAATTGCTCTGGGTCAGGTAGCCAATGAGGATTGTCCCAGCACCTGGGGGCGTGGCCATTCTCCGGGTGGCTGGCAGTGTCGGGTTTGGTGTGATGTGAGCTGGAATCCTCTGTTTGTGTTTGGTTTTGGAAAGTCCATCCTCCAGTCGAAGTTCTAAGTGTGGATGTGGGCAGGGGGCCCAGCCAGCTGTGGGCTCTCCCCTCTGAAGTCCTGAGGCCTCCTTGGGTCCCCAGGCCCTGGGCTCACCTCAGGGATGGATGTGCCGAACCTAGTATCCTGAACACCAACCCCACCGACCCCTCGGGCACCAGGAGCCCCTGCCTCCCTCCAGCCAGAAGAGCGGGACGCAGGGATCCGTCTCACCGCCTCCCTCCGGCCTCTCTCCCCTCTCCCCAGGCCTCTCCTCACTGCCAGGCCCCCGCTGCACTGTGCCCATGTGCCCCAGGCTGAGGCGGCGGCAGCCAGCTGGGGGCAAGTCGACAGGGGGCTTCCCACCCCCATCCCTGCTTCCAGGCAGCTGGACGGCTGTCCCTTGTCACCCCCATCGCGGGCAGCCCCTGGAGGCCAGAAAAGCACGGGGTGCCCACACCCTCCCAGATGCATCCCAGAACTCCATCCGGACCACGAGTGAGCGTCAGCTCAGCGGACAGTGTCAAATGTCTCTCTCACGTAGCTGGTCGATGCAGTGTGTCCAGACCAGGGCACACGGCTGTGAAGGCTGACTCAGCACTGGCAAAGTGCTCCAGGGGGTTCCTCTTCAGCTCCTCTAGGGAACTTTTGTCCTTGTGAGCAGGAGAGACGTGCGCTGTTGGGCAGAGCAGCAAGAACCGCCTGGCCTCGGTCAGCGGGCACCCCCAGCCCGGGGCCCCCATGCCTGCCGGGGCTCAGCACCCCAGCTCCTGGCCAAGCAGGCCTTCTCTTCCCTGTGTCTTTCAGAACATCCAAAGTGCTAGGCCTCCCTCCGCCAAAGCGTCAGGGCCAGTCGTCAGGCCCTCAGAGATGCCTCAGTTTCCCTGGCGGGAGCACCGTGGACACACACGGTCCTCTGAGATGACAACTCCGTTCTCTCCAGGGAAAAGCCAGGGAGGGGAGTCTCGATGTTTGTCAGTGCTGAAAGGAGCGACACCAGAAAAGCAAGCAAAGTCTCCCACACGCAGCCCATCACGGGGAACAGCCGCAAGCGACGCAGTGCACAAAAGACACGCCCTGCTCGAAGCGGCAGGACGGTGGGGACCACCTCTGTGTATAACTGGAACGCGGTTCGCTTTTCCTTTCTCTCCTTTTTCCATTCTGATTTTTTTTTTTTTGCATGTTTCTTTTTGAAAACGGACATGAGCAGCAGCCCGCATGACTGTGGCTGTCCTGGGAAAGATACTGGAGTGTGATGTGTCCACGCTGCACCTCTGAGCGTTGCGCACTTACACAAACGTTCCAACTGTTTTGTAATTGTCAACAGCACAACTATTTTGTATTGTTGTTTGTATCATTTTGTACCAAAAAAAAAAAAAAAAGGAAAAAAAAGGGAAGAGCGTTGATGTTTTCAATGTGTTTTTAGTGCCAGGCGGTCTTGGTTCCGAACTGAGTAGCGGCTTTGCGGAGTTGTTGTGTGCTGGAGCGGAGTGGGGGAACCGGCGTGCTGCTCCGGAGGAGTCAATAAAGTCCCCCTTTTAAACAGTCGGCCTCACCTGCCTTGTTTTTCCGAGGACACCCACGTGTGCAGGGGCAGTAGACGGTGAACACGGGGGTTGGTGCAAGGAGCGGGATCTGTTCGCTCAGCAAACGTTTCTTGGGCACCTGCTGTGCCCCAGGCACTGTTCAGGCCCCGAGAGCACAGTCAGGACCCGAGCCAGGCCCACCCTCACATCTGTGAGGCCCAGGGAGAGTGTGCAAACAAGGGCCCCCGCGCCATCTGTCTAAATATTTCAAAATTCATAGAGGTTATAAACCCAGCTAACACACGCCGTGTAACCCCTCCCGCCTTGGCAGACACGCCTTCCTAACCGCATGAACAGCCGGTGCCCCTCTGATTCTCAGTGTCTCGCCGCCCCCCCAGAGTGGCTCTTCTTTCCAGCGAAAAGGCAGGACCAGCCGAACTGAAGCCCCATCCCCACGCCGGCCGAAAACCCAGAGACTGGTAGGTCCAGTCCACCAGGCTTGCTGGTCCCCAGAAGCTCGCAGTGCCCAGCCTGGCCATGTGACTCAGTCTGCCCTTGACCACTGGTCAGAGTCTGAGCGACAGAAGCCCCAGCGATGGCTCACAACATCCCGGTCACCAAGACGCACAGAAACCACACCCCGAGCCCACCTGGGGGACTTGCTGAGGCTACTGGGGTCAGAGCGCTGAGCAGCGCCCAGCTCACCCCACTGAGACATGAGCCCTGCCCTCAGCCCCAGGCGGAGCCAGGACTTCCCCTCCCACTGACCCCTCCCTCCCTGGCCTTTTCTTGGGCTCAAATTCACATCCACCATGACTTGCGTAACAAAGAAGTGCTCACGCGGTCAGTCAGCGCAGCTGACGATCACAGGCACACTTAGCGCTTCCTAATTTTAAGGGTGCGAGCAGCTAATTACGTTCCCAATTAGGCAACTGCTGAGGACCTGGGACAGGTGGGGGGGCACACATTCGTTGTAATCAGACCCCCGGGGCAAGGCCCTGGAGGGGGACAATCAGTCTGCTTAAGGTCACTGCCCCAGCTCCCCAGAGGAGGGCTGATGTCCGCAGGCAGGGGCGTGCCCTAAATAACCATGAAGTTCAGCGAGGGCCTCTGGGAAGCCAGGCAGCCCCTTTCCTGAGAACCATGGGCCTTCTTTTGGGTCATTTCACCAGAGAGAGGTCACCATCCGTCCCCTGCTTGTAGACAGCAGGCCCCAGAGGGGCAGAGTGGTCCGTTCACGGGTGTGCCCTGGCAAGGCCCCTGGAACTGGGTGCTCCACCACGGATGCCTGGTCCAGCCAGCGGGGTGACGATGGAGTGGGCAACCGTCCGGATGCACACGAGAGGCCCTGAAGATGCAGTGATACAAACCCACCCTCCATGTGCACAGACATGGGGCAAGCCCCGGGCCACAAATCCGATGCCCACGCTCTGGCAGGAGGCCGGGACTGGACTTATCTGGGGTCTGGGGGAGGGCCACAGTGCTGAGAAAGTCTCCATGACTCCGGAGAGCAGCCTGATCAGGCTAGAAAGAGCCAGGCTTGGAGAGTGGACAGTGGAGCAGGGCAGAGGGAAGGCGAGCCAGTTGTGTGGGTGGAGGCGGGCGGCCAGATGTGGGATGTGAGACGTGGGATGCAGGTGGGGGTGGCCTGGGGGTCAGGCAGTGGACTGGCTGCACTTGGAGAGCGCAGGGCTCATGGAGGTCCCAGGAGTGGGGAGGACCTGCCCTTGGCTCTGGCCATGTTGTTGGATGCCTGTGGGATGGCAGCTGGATGGTCTGCAGCTCAGGGTGAGGTCAGCTGGGACAGATTTGGCGAGATCAGGCCACTGTGGAGAGTGGACGCTGTGGGAGGGGGCAGCTGCACTGCCCCAGGAGGGTGTGGCAGGGACATGCAGAGACTCAGGACCATGCGAGAACCCCCACACTGACGCTGGTGGCTCCTGCAGATGGATGCACCAGTGAGCAACGGCACGCCTTGGAGCTGATTTTGGAACCCAGCAAGAGCCCTGCGAGCCGCACGCCCCACCCCCGCCAAGCACAACGGCCCCTCCGCGTCCCCGGCCTCTTGTCTGTAGAGACGCTGAAGCCTCCAGGCCTCCCTGAGCCACAGAAGAGCAGGCGCAAGCCGCGGACGACGAGGACAGCAGAGTCGCAGACTCAGTATCTGACGCACGTTCCTGAGTCGGTTTACAGACACCGTAACTGCCACCAGAGGGACAAGCTACCTGCACAACGACCAGACTGCAGCCATGACACAGCTGCTCCATCTCGAGCAAGACCGAAGCTTCGGCCAGCACTGGCCGCAAGAGAACGGACTAACACTCCTGCTCGTGATAACCTGTATCTCCACGGGCATCAAAGTAACTGTGGCTTGTTCTGCCCGAATATGTAAACAGACAACTTCAACCGCCAGCAAGGGGAGGCTGCGGGCCCAGGCGGCCGTCTCTCTCCCTGAGAACACGGCGCCCTGGGGCCGCAGGAAGAGGTCACAGGAGACGGCCTTTGCCCCTAGTCCCGTAGAAATGGAAGGACGTTCTGACCAGCGGGGACTGGTAAGCAGCTTTTGGCAGCGGCGAGCTCTCTGCAGGGGCCCCTTCTGCCTTGGCCCTTCAGCAAAGCTGTTCCGTCGCCAGCCTTACACCAGGCGCCCCACACTCACCCGCCTCTGGCCCAAACACACCGTGCAAGTCTTTCCGTCGCCCAGTGCTGGTTCCTTCCACAGATCCAAGAGGCAGCAATGGAGAGTAAGCAGCAGACGGCCAGATCGCTCCCGCGGCCCCTTCCCATCAGTCGCCTCACGAACAGGCTGTGAGAGCAAACAAGCACCTCAGGAACGTCACGAGGAGTCGACAAGCCTGCACCGGTCGGGGAGGCGGCGACTCTGACCCCCGGCGCCAGGGGCCACTGAGATCGCTTCTGCTTTCCCCTTTAAAACTTTCATGGCCAAGGAGAGTCCTGGGCACTGGTCTTGGGGGGGCACTGAGTCCTCCTTCTCCCCAGAGGCCTGGCTTTCTGATTCAAAGCAACGTTTTCCATTTCTACCAACACCTGCTGTGCGCCCACTGATTTCTGAGCAGCCAGCAGCTGGACCTGAGTTCGATAACACTTTTACTTGGAAAAGATAAACTTCCACTCTGAACCTAATTTTACCTGATAAACACAGGCTGGGCACTGCCTCATGAGAGCCAGGAGCACCCTCGGCTCTCCCGGGCGTGTCCTTGGCTCCTCTCCCATCTGACCCCAGCCCCAGGTGCCCCAAGAACGGCCCTCCTTCTCTCCCCTCAACATACGTTCCTCCACCGACTGCCCCCAGAGGCTGCCCCATCCTGACAGCCCACGGCTGCAGGGGGTGAAGGAGGCAGGACCGTGGTGTAGGAAACATCCCCGAGTGGAGATTCGGGGGGATGGGAGGTGGGACTCAGTTATCACCAATCTGCCACATGCTGGACCCCTCAACGGAGCATCTCACAGCGAGATGCATGGGACGTGCTGACTCCCACTCCACGGAGGCCGGCAGCGGCCGACTTTGGGGCCAGCTTGATCGCGGTACCATTTGCCAGGAACGTGCTGACACCGCCAGGCTGAGGGGTCCCACTGCTCCCTGAGCCCTGTGTCCACCTGCACAGTCCAGGGCCCCCCTGCTGCCTTAGCAAACCCCTCCCAAGGCAGGAGTGCCGCACCTGGACCTGCCCTGACGACGCCCAGGGTGGGCTTCTCGTGCACAGCCCTGAAGCACCTCGGACCGAGGGTGGGTGGGGGCAGTGCAAGGGCACAAGCCAGGGTCTCTCCTGACCCACCACATCCGTTCTAAGCAGCTCTGTCAGAGAAGGGGCCTCGTCTGGTCCCTGGGTCCGTGGGTGGAGGGCAGGGTGTGTGGCCCAGTCAGCCCCCTTTGTAAGCGGGACTGAGGCCCAGAGCCCCTCAGAGGGGGCCTGCCCTGGAATGCCTGAAGACCACCCCACGCTACCCCGCACTTGCTGCCCCAGCCAGCGGCCTCCTGGAGGCCTGGGTGGCAGTAACCACATCTGGACTCAGGCCCCTAGGGGTTGTGTCAGCATAGGGGACACTGCAGACTGATGGCCTCATAAGCACTGAGTCACCTGGACAGCATCAGGCCTCACCAAAGAAGGGCCTTCGAGGTCGACAGCGAGGGAGCATGAGGCCCTGGGCACCCGTGGAAGGGCCGAAGCACTGGCGTGTGGCCAGGTGTCGGGGTCACTCACGCACGGCCTGAGTCTGGCAGACCACTCACTCCGCCCTCCCCCCAACCCATGTGCTCCCTCACTCACCCCCAAATGCCCAGCAAGCCCCCCAATCCGCCCCACCTGCCACACCCCCCCAGTCACACTCAGACTCAGGTGCACACGCGAGCGCGTGGCTGTCCTGACTCCCACTTAGCTGAAGGGTGCTGTCCGCGGTGCTGACTTCCAGCCGCCCAGCCCTGCTCCCGTGCGGCTTCAGAACATGCCCGCGCGGACTTTGCCCGTCTGCTTGGAAAATTATCTCCAAGACAAGAATGGGGATGGGGTGAGGTGAGGTGAGGTCAGCCCTGCTGAGCTCCAGCCACAGAGACCTCGCTTCTCCTGGCCCTTCCCTGCTGGGCCGCGCAGCGGGGAGGACGCCAGGGCAGCAGCTCCCGGGGGCTCCACGTGCGCAGCGCCCCCTTGCAAGGCCCAGGAGAAATGTTCACAGACTTCTCTGTGGGGAGAGCTTCCCCCCCCTCCCCCGGACTGTCCTGTGGCTCTCACTGCCTCTTCTCTTTGTCTGATTCCTTAAAACAACTTAATTATTTAATGTTTATGTATTTTAACTCGACTTTTTCCTCTAGCCTGCCTCCACACCTTGGCAGGACAGTGACCTCCCTGGTTGCCCCCACTGTGTTCCCAGTGTCCGGCACTTCCCAAATGGAAAGACACGCTAACCAGGCCCTGGACACCCCGGGGCAGCAGCAAGTGTGTAGCCAGAGCCTGGCCAGAGTCAGGACCCAGGTTTGAGTCCAACTCTGCCCTTCTTGGAGCTCCTGACCTTGGACAAGTCCCCAGAAGATCTCCGGGCCAACACCACCTGCCCGACGGGTGGTTAGGAAGATGAACTGAGACAGACGAAGGCCAAGGGCCCGAGAGCACTTCAACGGACGCAGGGGACCCACACTGCATGGCTAGCCCTCCAGGGGCACGTGCTATGGTCACCAGGCATGCAATGCCTGCGCACAGGGTGTGGGCTGTGTGCGTGTTCACAGAGCGTGCACCGTCTCCCTCCACCACACACCCAGGTAGCCAGTGGGCATGTCACTCCTGGCCCCACTGGCTGAAACCTCCGCCCACCACCGAACACCAAGGAAAGACGCCAGAGGTGACTCAGGAAGGGAGCAGAGAAACTTCCAGAAGCATGCTGGCCAGTGTGTCCAGGCCGGGGGGGGGGGGTGAACTCTCTGCACCTGAGCCAGGAGTGAGTCTGCGCTTGCAGCTTGGCCTTTTCCCTCCCTTTAAATTTTCTGGAATGGTTGCCATGGAAACTAAGAGGCCTGAGGTCAGGAGCAGCTGAGGAGGAGGAGGCAGCTGGGCACTGGTCAGCGGGGCCTGCTGGGAGGGCCCGGCAGAGACAGTTACAGTGCCGGAGGAGATGCCTCTGGGCACCCACCCCTCTGCCGTCCACGCCGCCTGCTCCTTGGGGACGTGAGGACTCGGTGTGGTCGAGGTCACTGAGAGGGAGGGGAGATGATGGAGATGAAGCCGGGTGATGGAAACACTGGCCGGGGAGGGGGCCCCACAGTGGCGACCTCTGGAGCATCAGTGCCAGAGACCGGGCCAGCCCAGCCTCACATGTCGTTTGGTCTGCCTGGCTCGTCCTGAAACGTTGGACCAGCTGCCGCCCAAGGAAGCGGCGACCTCACCTCGAGAGCCTTAACTTGATTGCACCTGCTGAGACCCTTTTTCCAAAACAAGGCCACATTCACAGGCTCTGAGAACAAAGACTTGACATCTTCTGGGGGCCACTTTCAACCAACCACAACTGTCAGCACTGAAAAGTCAGGAGGTTTTAATGCCACCACCGACCTCCCTCCTCGGCTCTCCACCACCACCAAAAAAGAACACCTGGGTTCAGGGCCTCTCTTGGGAAGTCGCAGGCTTTCCCTCTGGGCCAGCGATCAAGGCCACGGACGTGCAGGGAATCCGAGCGAGGGTGGCAGGAGAGACCTGGGAGGAGCCAGTGACCGCACGTGGGGGACTGTGACGGTTCTCTGTGCCCTCCCAGGCGACGACTCCTGCCCCACGTGATCCTCCGTGAGCAGGACGGGGGACCCTGCACGTGGTGCACGAGCGCCCAGGCCAGCTCGGGGCCTGAGGACTGGCCAGATGCCTGTCTCCGGGCGTGTCTGCTTTCGGCCCGCTCAGCTCGGGCCGGTCCCGGGCTCTCCCCACGGGGACCTGGGGGGCCCGCAGGAAGGAGCTTCGTGGGGTTCCAGGGCCTTTCCCTCAAGTCCGCTGCCTGGAAGTGTTGGGGATGAAATTAAAATTCATCTTCTAAGGCAACCAAAAAAAAATTTAAACATAAACTTTCTACTCTGCCCGTTTGGGCCTCCTCCCTCCTCTCCAGCGTGCTGGCGATCTGCGTCTGTTAATCAGACCCCCCACGGCAGAAACACCTGCTCAACCATGAAGATTGGTTTTCATTCTTCCGGCGCCAGCCAGACAACAACCGTCCTTTCCCAGCCCTGTGAGGGCTCACGATGACCCTCCACTTGCCACGCACGTGCAGACCCTGGCGGACCTTGTGCACGAGGCCAGCATATCGTTTCCCCTGAAGACACCCACTGGGCCAGAGCAGACAGGCCAGAAGACCTGGGGAGATGCTGGGCCGCGTTTCACGCACTCGGCACTGTCGCCCGCGTTACTACCGCTAGCCATGTTACCTGTGCGCTGCCGATCTCACACGATCGTTGTTTCTTGCATTACCAGATGTGTGGCCGAGCCTCCAATACAAATAATGACAACTAAATGACTTGGGACAACTGATGAAACACACAGCCCCATGAGAGCAGCGATGCAACAAGTCCAGGAGCAGGGAGAGGCACGCGGCAGGCTGCGGGACAGGCGGTCCCAGGGCTGCAACTGCTGCCCCTCAGCACGGCCTCGCCAGTAACAGCACACGGAGTGGCCCGTCAACAGTCTTCAGCTGCCTGGGAACGCGCATCCCTAGGCAACTTGGTCCTGAAGTGCCTCCCAAACCTTGGTGGAAATGAAGACCGAGAGGGAGAAGCCCCGTGCCCTCCACGCACCTGACTGCCGGCGGCGCGCTCCAGTGAGTCAGCGTCCCATCCCCCACCCGCGGGCTGCAGTCAGGGCTCCCAGGGCAACCTCTCAGCCACCCAGGAGCCTGGGGAGATGGGGTGCTACTGCCGTCTCCACTCCAGAGACAAGAGGACGGAAAAGCTGTCTGCACCCAGAGGAGAGGATGTGAGCCCTGACTCTGCCGGTGGGAGAAGAGGCCTGGGACCACCCTCAAGGGAAACCCAGCACATGGGGGTGGGGTAGGGCAAGGTCTGGGGGCCCCACCCCTGCCGCTGGTGCCCAGATGGGGGCCTCAGTCTGATGAGGTCGGCACCACCCAGCACCTCCCCGCCTGCACATCTCCTTCTACACGCTGCCCCATCTCTTCCAGAATCCCTGAGGCCCTGGCCCGGAGCTGGCAGAGGCCCCCTCCCAGGGGGCGGCCCCTCCCCTCCCCAGCCGGTGGGGGTCCTTGGCCCAGCCAGGGTTGGTGGCTACACCTTGACTCCTTGCCTGCTGCCCTGGGGGTGGAGGGGAGGGGCCGTGAGAGTGGGGTGCAGAGTACTTGGGCAGGTTCTTTTCAGGGTGCAGTCTACAACGCTGGGAGGACGTCACTCCTTCCCCAGACTCCTGGAAGCCAGTTCTCAGGGCTGGGCTGGATCTACAGGCCTGGCTGAATGGACAATGAAGTTCTTGTCACCACCTTGCCCCAACATCTCCCAAAAAGGCTCCGTGCTGGGTCTTCAGGCATAGCCAGACCCAGGTGCTCCAATAACATCAAGACTCTCCACTCCTCGCTTGCGCTCTGGCCTCACGTCACCCCTCGCGGGTGCTCTGGCCTCATCTTCAGCCGGGCTTTCGAGAAGCAGCAGCCAAGGTGGCCCTCGGCAGACGAGCTGACCTCCTACCAGCCGCTCCCCAACTCAAACATGTAGGGCTTTCTGTGGACTGCCCACACACCCACCCCCCTCCCCGCACCCCCTTGTCCCCCCCCCTCCTTGCACCCTCCCTCTGCCCTTGGCTGGCTCTCTTCCTTAGCATGCCCCACCTGCCAGCACAAAAGCCCCCTTCCAACCTCCCACCCCTCGCAGCTGTCCGCCCCACCTCCCCTTCCCAGACAGCCTTCATATAGGGCCAGCATCTCCAGGCCCTAAGCCCCATCCTCCCCGCCCACTCAGCACAGATTCCGGCCCACCTGCAGGGGCCCTGGCAGCACTGCCCACCCTCTGCGCCCTTGGCTTCCTTGGGCAGCGGCTCACCCCTCTCTGGAGCCCCTCGCTCCCCACCCGACGACTCACCATGCTCTCACCCCATCAGGTGTCGCCCCAGGGACTTTGTAGGCACGCAGACTTTGCCAAACGCCCCTGCCCCGGGCGTCACTGCAGGAGCGTGGCGGGGACGCCCTGGCCTTCCCTCTGCCACCGGCTCCCCACCTAGGCCCAAGCACCAGCCTTCATTCTCCTGCCAAACGCCTGAACAGGGGTCCCCTACCCTCCCCGCCCCACATCCGTCCAGCGCCAGAACACGCCCACTTCCCCCCACAACCTACACCTTCCTCTTGACCACATCCCACCCAAGACAATCCCCACCTGGGAACACAGCTTTATTTTTATTCTTATTCACTTATTTTTGTGTTCTGAGATATTTCTGATGTACGGTGAACTGCACGTATTTCCAAGGTGCACCTTGAGAAGTTCTGACAGTTGTAGGCAGCTGTGAAGCCATTGCCACAATCAAGGTAATGAGCGTCCGGCACCCCAAAGGGTCCTGGTGCCCTCTGCACGACTCCCCACCCCCGGCCCCACTGATGGCGTCCTTTGATCACGGATGACTTGGCACCTCCCCGTGCGCTACACAAAGGGAACCCCACGGGGGTCCTCGTCACCAGAGAACCACCATGTGGTCCTTCACTGAGTGAAAGGACCAGTTCCTCCACTCACCTGCAGATGGACAGCTGGGGTTTTCCCAGTGTTTAGCTACTTGGAATGAAGCTGCGGTGCACAGCCGTGCGCACGGCTGTGCGTGGTCAGATCCCTCACGTCCCTCGGGCCGGTGCCCAGGGGCTCGGGGGCGGACGTGGTAACGCACAGCCCACTTCTGAAGAAACCGCCCAGGGCCGTGTGACCTACAGCCCCGAGGTCCCCACCCTCCGGGCCGTGTGACCTACAGCCCGGGGATCCCCGCCCTCCGGACACTCGGCATGGCCAGTCCCTTCCTCCAGTTTTCAGACAAGCACAGGAACCGGCCCCCGCCTTCCTCCTCAGCTGCACCGGCAGGAGGACCCATCCCCAGCCCCCCACCACCTCTGCCCAGGCTGCGGCCCCCGGCCGCCTCTCTCCCAGGCCAAGTCGGACCTCCTCTGGGGAGGGGCAAGCTGTGTCCACGCCCCACGCCCCAGGAAGGCATCCTGCGGGGAGAGGTGCTCACTGGCACCTGCTGAACAAATCTGTTTCAGAAAAACATAGACCTGGGCACCGCGATTCTCCTCAAAACTACAGAACTGCTGGCAGTCGGGTCTCAGCCTGGTGAGCCCACCTCAGGGAGCAGCCGGAGCCACTCTAAGCAGGAGTGTGACTTGTCCCCGTGAGCCTCTTGAAGAAACAGGATACGTTCCCTTGGGCAGCCCCTTCCTGGGCCAGGCGTCCCCAGTGAGGCTGGGACGGTCCAGAGGAGGCTGCTCTGGAAAGGCTCACGGAGCAGGGCTAAGCGCATGCCTCCACCGTGATGGCATGCTCGGTTGAGCGCTTGCTGTATACAGGACTGAGGATACAGAGGCCTCCAAGGGGCCCCCAGAGCTGCGCAGGCCGACAGCCCTGGGCAGCCCGTGCCCCAAGGGCAGCACGGGGAGGCAGGTGGGCCTTTTCTTAAGATAAAGTTCACATTTGGAGACCACAGTCTGAGATAAGGGAAAACTAGTTAACAATTAACTGGCTAACTAGTGACCGAGGACAGTCACAAGGTCTGTCTCAGTGACGGCACTGCAGGAAGACCATGAGCTGTTGCCCGCTTCGCCCGCCCCTGCGTCCATTCCCGCGCCGCCCCTCACCCCGCGGGGCCTCGCACACTGACCGGACCGGGCAGAGTACGCAGAAGCCGGGGCAAGTCAGCCCCACCTGCAGGACCCCAGGCATTCCGTCCTGCACTGACGGGCCTGAGTTAACTTCAGGCCAAGACCTCAGCGAGCACAAAGCATCAGTCGTGGTAGAAAGTGCACGCGTGACTGAACCAACCAGCCGCCTCAGGCATTTGCAGGAGGAGAGAAGACTGCATGCTGTGCCCTTGCATCCCAGAGGAGGCTCTAAAAACCCGGGTTTAGTTTCTCGCGTCACCCACCAACACAGGTGTCCCAGGTTAAACTGCGTCCTCCCCTAAAAAGATGACGTCGGAGCCCTAACGCCCCAGGACCGCAGGACGCGACCTTGCTCGGAGACGGGGTCTTCACAGAGGGCATCAAGTTAAAGCGAGGCCACTCGGGTGGGCAATCCAAACGGCTGGCGTCCTAGGGAAAGGGGAGATTCAGGCTCAAAGACAGGCGCGCACTCGGAGCAAACGCCACATGGGGGTGAAAGGGCGACGCGGCCGTGGCCGAGGAACGTCGGAGACGCCCGCAAACCCCGGGGCCCGGGGCGCCCACAGGGAGCAGCCCTGCCCACGCCTGGGTCTCCACTCCAGCCTCCAGACTGCGGGGACAACACCCGCTGCTCCCGTGGCCCGGGAGCCGCAGGAGGGCATGCTTCCAGGCGTCACTTGTCAGTAAACCCTCGTGGGGCCGGAGGTCCCTCCAAACGGTCAAAGTTAACATGAAAACTAGACGCCAACTCCAGTTACACCAACGACTGGGGGAGGCAGCGTGCTGGTGGAACGCAGGCACTCCCCCTCGCCCTCCCAGGAGCGACGGTCCCTCGAGGCCAACCTGCGACGCCCCCTGACCGAGACGGGGCAGGAGACCTCCGGAGCCCCGGTCCTTCCCCGTCGTGCTGGGTCCACATGGGGCCAGGGGCAGGCTCCCGGGGCGTTCCTGAAGCCGTGCGCGCCCCCTCCCCGGGCCCCCCGGCCTTACCTTCCCTCTCCCAGGGCTGCCCCAGCTCCTCTGCACGGACCGGAGCCCGGCGTCCACACAGCACGAGCCGCTGTGTGTCCGAGGCGGGGCGGCCCAGACCGTGAGAGCTCGCCGGGCGCGGCTCGGCCTCCGGGCCCTGGGACTCCACACCCGGGTTAGACGCCGCAGCGCGCAGGGCCTGCCCTTGCAGGTGAGGCTGCTTCTGCCAGGTTCGCTGGGTTTTAGACGCCGACCCTAATAAGGAGCTTGTGAACACACACCTCAGCGAGCCCAGAGCTGAGCCTCTGGCAGCAGGATCTAAACCTGAAAACTGGGAAAAACAGGCAAGACGAATGCAGATAAATTCGTTTTTAATAAAGGGGTTAATTCTCTTCCAATCCTATATAAAACCATAGCGATTAAAAACTTCATTTTGAAAGTAAAATATTTACATATGAACAAGTAACTGTGCAAAATTTACATGAAAAAATGGAAAGACAGGGTTTTCCTAAAAGACAAAATAAAAGGTGTAACAGTTTCCAGGTGTCGATAAAAAATACTATCAGCACTCAGTCCACACGCGCGCGGAGAGTCTAACGTGGGAATTCACACGGAGAAAGCCGGAGCATTTACAGTCATAAAAGTCCTATCGATAGACAATTTAATACAATAACCTCTGAAAATATAAAGAACCAATTAGTATATTTGTAATAAAAAAATAGGTACAAAGAAGGGGCTTTTGCTCTGGACGTCTGTAAAGTGGGCCCACAGCTTGCATACAGTCTCTTAGCAAAATAATTATAGTTACATAGCCGTCTTCTGTCATGTGCCAAAAACTATGTACAGTTACCGACAAAATACACCAGCCATTTTTCAACACTTGATTCACACTGAGAAACAGTCTTTTGATGATTCTTCTCAACTTTGATTTTATTTCATCTAAGTTTTCACTTTTAGCTAAAAAACACAGTGCAAGTAAAATAGATTTATGCTGAAAAGGTTTTCATTTCTTTTAACTTTACAGCTTTACAAACTATAGCAAATAAAATGCATTTGTACAGATGCTGACCACACATTCAGAAGGAGCCGCGGCGCTGGGCCCCGAGAAGCAGGAGGGAGGTGGGCCCCGAGGCGTGGGTGGCCGAGGAACGCCCACCTGCACCTCGGGAATCCCGAACGGAGGGCGGGGGAGGGGCGACGATAAATAGTCTAAAAAATCAGTTTGCTTTGCCAACTGACTAATACAAAAATAAAATAAGTGAAATGAGGTCATCGGCTGTAGACACACACCTACGGAGTAAGTTGGGTTGAACTAAACCAAATGCACAAACGATGCAGAAACCGCTATGAGCTGACAGAGGGCAGCTAATTATTTGCTAAACGATTCCATCAGTTTTTATATATGGCTTGTTTGGCAAGAAGGCCACTCAATCAAAGATGAGTTAAGATTTAATTGTCCTTTTAGAGTACCCACGGGCCTCTGTGTTCTCTGTTACAGAAACGTGTCTTCCTCCGTACAGAAGAGTTGACTTAGAAACAGGAATATAAAACTGCTCCATTGTAAAGAGGTGGCTGTTTTTTAAACAATATCCCATTTGCTTGTTACAAAAAGGCGTCTCTGCAAACAAATGAAAAGTCCCCAGGCGTCTCCCTCTGAGAGGCCGTGTCCGAGCTACTTAAGGAATGCTTTGTAGAGCAACAGTGAATGGCTTGTCTCGCGTTCATTTTCTAAACAAAATATGAGGTCCCTGAGGTTGACCCGCGTGATCCGCTGTCGCGTGAACTGTCTGGGGGTTCCGATGCCGGAGCTGCCTGGGACCGCCGAGCCTGGGCCCGAGCCCTGGTGACGAGAAAGGAGAAGACAGCCGAGTTAGTGGTGGCAGGGTGGGCGCCGGAAGGAGGGGGCGGGGCCAGGTGCCGCCCCAGGACCGCGCGCCTGGGGCGGCTCACGTTTCCCTACAGGTGCCCCAAGGAGCCCTGATGCTGGAGGAAGCCAGGCCCGGGACAGGCTCCTTCCCGCAGGCCTAGCGCTGGCGCTGAGGTGCTTTACGAGCCCCTAATGGGGAGGGGTGAGAGCAGGGGCACGGACCCCCACGCCGACCTCCAAGACTGCTGCTCTCAGGCACACGCTCAAGAGCACGAACCCCGCGACGCCCCACAGAGCTCAGACTCTGGCCCCTGGGTGTGGGGAACGAAAAGGTGGTGGCAGGGGACGCAGAACAGCTCCAGGGCTTGCCGCTGGTGCCCCCGAACTCCAGTGTCCAGCGTCTCAGGAGGGCTATGCTGCACCTGCGGCTGGCTGTGTCATCCCCACTTCGCTGACAAAGTCCAGACTCCTGGGCCAGGCGGGCTGGCTGTCGGCAGGCTGGGCTGCAGGACTCCACGGTGACCACAGTCACCCATGGCCAGGAGGGAGCCCCCTGGGCTGACGGCAGCAGTTCAGCCGGCCTGCACCGCAGGGAGCTGCCAGTGTTCTCCAGGACGTGGCGCGTGGCCCTCCGCAGCAGCGTCCTTCGGCGTGGCCCCGTCTCCATGCGACACTCAGGGCCCAAGGGCCCACACACTTCCAGCTGGATGGCTCTCGCTCTTCCGTGCAGAATGAGAACTAAGTGTCTGGGTTCTGATGGTTAAAGTTGCTCGTGTACATTTCAAGTGCAAAACTTAAATCTGGCATTTTACAACATTTTCTCAAAGTCTAATAAGCAGGTGGCAGCAACGAGTTCTATGAGGCTGGAGGAGGCCGCACAGCGAGCGGCCAGCAGGTGGCAGGCAAGGCCAGTCCCTCCACCGGGGGCCCCTTTCCTCCGGGCGCCGCGCGCTGCCCACGACACGTCTTCGACCCTTAATTACGATTTCTTTAAGCCCCCTGCAGACACCCTTAACCGCGGGGTCCCTCCTCCAGACCAGTCCTCTGGTGACTACGTTTCCTTGTTTGGAACAACTATTTCGGTTTTCTTGGTGGTTTTCCCTGAGTCTCCGTAACAGCCCTACTGCAGCATTGTGTGTACGAGACAAACAGCACCCTGAAAAGGTTGTGATGAAAACGCACAGTTTAGAGGAGCGCGGAGGAAAATGGGGCTCCGTCTCGGGAGCTGCTGTGCACCCGGGCTGCCCGCAGGCCGAGTCTCTAGAAAGACGGCTGGGGCAGGGAGTCCGGGGGGGGGGCCTCTCCTCCTGCCTCCAGGACAGACGGACAGCGCCTGGCCTCGGGTCTTGGGGACTCTCCTGTCGCTCGGAGAGAACAAAGCACTATCTAAACAACGGGCCAGACGTCTTCAGTGGCACCTGCTGCAATTCTGGACCGGGTTTGATGTTCCTACTTGAAAAATAGTTCCACGGCCAAAAATGGCTGGGACAAGGGTGAGGCGCTCACTTCAAGCACAGAATTTAAAGGATGCTAAAAAATCAGAAATCAAGGTAAGTAACATTTTAATGCAGAATTTTTTAGAAATCGAAAGTGGTGCCAGAAAATCCAGACAGGCAAGTGTCAGCACAGCCCACGGGGGAGGGGACGGCACTGTCACTCACGGACGGTTCTGTGGACGTTAATAAAACGCCTGCGATGCTTCAGTTACTTCTAATACCACAAGGCGAATGCCACCCTTTAACTGGACGGCTCTGGGGCGTCCTGGCTACGGGAAGGGGTCACAGGAACCCCGTGCCCAGCCTGGAAGTGGGAGAACCCAGAGCCCCATGGGGGAAGCCAGAGGGAGCGGCCAGCAAGGACCAGAGGCCACAGGAAACCGCAGGGCCGTGGGCGTCCACCCAGGAGAGGGCAGGGTGGCGCCGACTCACACAGCATCCGCCCGCAGGCGCAGGGGTGAGTCGGTCTGCTCTGTTTCGCTTGGTATCTGCAGGCCGTGGAGGAACACTAGCTTCCTCCCCCCCAAGCATCGCTGTGAACACTCATCCAATCCTGTCACAGGACTGTCCACAGGGTTAATAAAAAGAGGCTGCTCCTTCCTCTGAAGGCAATCTCTCCACAGTCAAAAACGCCACAACCAACTGACAGGCAACAAACATGAGATGTAGGAACCAAACGGAAAAAATCAGCTTCCATCCACTTTCCACCTGGCTCACGGGGTCACTGTGCTCGGGACCCCAGGGCTGTGCACAAGCGGAGCTGGCAGCTGGTGCTGGGAGCGTCGGCCCCGGGACTGCCGGGGGCTCCCACTGCAGGGCCATCTCTGCTCCCCTGGAGCCCACCTAGCAACAGCAGGGAAATGAGGGCATCTCTACCCAGCCGGGCTGTCCCTGCGTCCCAGGAGGGGAGCAGTTTGGGTCAAAGTGCCAACAGCACAGGCTCCCACGGGCTCGTTCTGCTTCCTGTGCGCAGCGTGGCTCCTAAACTCGTCCGCACCCGCCACGTCCTCACCGTCCACAAGGACACAGGGCAGAACAGCAGTAACAGAGACACTCGGGCACCCGGCTCGCGAGCACAGACGTCCCTCACGGCAGCCGAACACAAGGTCACCCCAGTGCCCCCCCCAGTCTCCCCAAAACCATGCAGAACAGGAGGGGACACAGAGGCCTACTGGACGCACCGCCTCAGCACAGGTGAGGACAAGGCGCGCCCAGACTTCATGAGAAGCATTGACACATCCCAGGCGGGGTCCCACTGCGCCCCCAAGAGGCCAAGCAGCAGAGACGGAGCCAGGAGGGGGCAAGGGGACTGGAGGGGCCAGAGGGTCTGGTCCTCCCCGCCAGAGCGCCAGGCACCCAGAGCGGATGCGGAGGGGCGGAGCGAGATGTGAGACAAGACCCTTGAAATTGGGCAGCGGCAGGGAGAGAAGTATGGGGGTGGAGGGTCCTGCAAGTCAGAGCCTCGCTGCCAAAACCTCAGACATTTGGGGACCCAGCCGACTCTGCAGAGCCGCCAGGAGGGGGCGCCATCACACCGGAGTCTTGTAAACACCCCAAACCACAAAAAAACGAAGGTCAAGGTAGCAAATCCATGAAGAGCCACTGCAAAAAATCAGAAAATGAAGTTCCACGCTTGTCAGAGACAAACAGTCTGGAAAAAACAAGAAAACTGTAAGACAACACAGCCAACAAAAAAATAAACCTTTGAGGACATGAGAATCACCTGAATCAAAAACTCAAAACTTAGGGGGAAAAGGGGTTAAAAACGAGAAGGAAATGAGAGTTGATTGATTCAAGAAAGAACTGGGGGGGGGGGGGCAAAATTATCTCAGAAATGAATATAAATGGTAAGGCGCTCAGGGGAGAAAAGACGGGAATGGAAACGCAGTGAGAGGCAGAAGAGCACGGGCGTGGAGACGAGCCGGGCCCGGGAGGGGCGGGCAAACGGGAGGCACCATGGAGGACGCGCCTGGTGCCCGGAGCACCTCAGGGGCGGCACCTGAGCTGCGATCCGGGGAAACGGTCAAGAAGTGGGAAAAACCAACCTACGTGGACTCAAAGGGCACCTGGGAAAATTATTAACCCATAAAAGTCGACTTTGACACAGCCCCGCGGAACCATCAGCTTTCCAAGGGGAAGGCCTCCAGGTGACAGGAGAAAACTAACGATGAAGGTGAGAAGGCTAGCCTGGCCTCAGGCTTCTCCACCAACACAGGACGCAGCGGAGCAGCGTTAACACCCGCGGAACGCAAACGTGACCCAGCAATTTTACATCCAGCATGGCTGTCCTCCACATCGAGCCACAGAAAACCCGTTCCAACGTGAACTGCTCAGGGGACGCTGCCCCTGAGGCCTTCATGAGGGCTCCGCCACGCGCGGGGGGGGGCATCCCAGTGAGAAAGGGCGGGGAAACGGCAGGAAAAGACAGGCGGAAGTCAGCACTTGTACAAACGTGCATCCGGTGCCAGGGCGAAGGCAGGAAGCTGTGTGCGGGCGAGAGAGCAGAGCCGACGCAGCAGCAAAAGAAAGGGGCGGACCCAGCACGGAACGCGCTCCGGTGCCTCCACACATGGGGCTGGCAAAAGAAGGCGGACCTGAGCCAAGACCCGGGGGCCGAGGACATCCAGAAAGGCTTCAGACACAAGTAACCCCTAGAACACAACGACATACGTCCCCAAGTAGAAACAAACATCTTAGTTAAGGGGCAGAGAATACGCATCTCACAAACCCACCGCAGCAGCTGTGGAACAGACGCACGGAGGCCCGCCACGCCACCTACACCAAGACAGGCGATGGGCTCACCTTGCCCGCGGACGGAAAAGCTCTCCAGCTGCGACTCAGAGAACAGGACCTGGCCGCGCGCTCTGCACGGGAGACACGCCTAAGGGAACAGCTACGACTCATGGGAAGAGCAGAGCCTCTTCTGGGCTGACGGAAACAGGACAAGGCAGCAGCCCTGACGCAGGTCGAAGGAGACGTGCAGCCCACTGGGCAAAGACAGACACTTCTTAATGCTGGGAAGTCACAGCTCCCCAGGAAGATGCGACACGACAGACACTGCAATCCGTCACAGAGCAAGAACCACAGGAGGCGCCAGGAGATGACGATGGAAACACTGAGAACACAAGGCTCTGGGACCCCACACCCGGCACAAAACACGTCAAGTGGGCAAAACCAAGCAGAGACAGTCGGCCTGGCCAGCGAGGGGCAGGCTGCGTACCCCCTGTCCTGAGACGCCGCCTTGTTCTCCAGCACCCACAGCACGTTCACCAAACAGAGCACCCACGGTGCCCCGCAGACCAGCGAAACTAAAGCCCACGCGCCTCACGCCGTGACGCTGGGGGGGGAGCCCTCTCCATCAGAACCACTGGCGGGTGCAAACTGGCACAGCCCCTGGGGGAGCTTGGCGATGCCCGAGGAAACTTCCTTCGCACCTACCTTCACTGCGACACACACTCACAAGGTCACACGCCGCCCGCAAACGAGGAAGGGAGGTAGACTAAGCTGCACGGGCGCCAAGAAGCACACGCGGCTGTGAAAGAGACCGGGGAGCGTCTGCACGCACGAGGTGACCGGAGCACGTTCCAGCGTGTGGCCCGTGACAACGGCCAGCTGCGCCCAGTGCTCGAACACGCGCTGCCCTTGGAGAAAGAGGGGGAAGAAGAGCGCACCAGCGCCGAGCGGAGGGGCCGCTCCCCAAGTGCTCGCTTCCGGCACCGCCGGGCTCTGACGGCGAGGCCCACGGGAGCCCGGCCCACACAAAAGGGCAGCAAGAAACGCGCTCGTCTCAGGAACCCTGGAACGCAGAGTTCTGAGTGGACACCGTACGGCTGGATGCAAAAAGCACTTTGCAGAAACACACTCCAGAGACTTCATATGTTTCTTCCTCACAGGGCCTGGCAGCTCTGAAACTCCTTATCTACGAATTAGGACGAGACAAACAGCAGATCTACTGTGATCACGAGAACCAGGCTTCTCGCGCAAGGACAAGGGACAGCCATGGGGAGCCCTGTCACGTCAGGACGGAGTCTGAGATCGGAGTCTCAGCCCAGTGTCTCCAGTACACAGACAGACAGACAGACAGAAACACAAACACGGGGCTGGGGCTGCCCCTGACCCGTAACCTGGCTGCCCCTTCAGGGGGCCTGAGCAGGACTGGCCACCCAGTGCCCAGACGCCGGTTCCTAAACATGAGCCCCAACAAAAGGAAGTACGACTCCTTGAGAAATGGTCATTTTCACTTACGGCAGGAAAAATATACGGTAAGTTGGTGGAACGTGTGTGGCATGAAAACTAAGAGTCTTCAGGAGGTGGCGCGTCACGTCAAGGAGACAGAGGAGCCACACTGAAGGAGCGGGCAATGGCGGCAATGGCAAAGGTGGGGCCACAGCGGCCCCCCCACGGAGCGAAGCCAGTGCCCCCGAACAACTGCACGCTCTTCAAAAGCGTCCAGACCAGGAAAGACAGGGGGCACGAGGACCCGCCACAGCCTGGGGGCACTGTGCAGCCGGCGGGCCCGAACGCCAGGAGGGCTCCTGGAGGGGTCCTGAGACAATCAAACATGGGAAAGCACCTGCAGAAGACACAACTGGTTAAAAGAAAAAAGAAAAAAGAAAGTCTCCAGACTTAAGAGCTCTGAAAATTGAGTGACAAGACAAACAACCCAATTAAAAAATGGATCAAAGATCTTAACAGATGTCTCACCAGAGAAGATGTTCAGACGGCAAACAAGCGCAAGAAAGATGCTCCCTGCCGCGCGTCATCAGGGAAACCGAATTAAAACCACAGTGAAGTAACGCCGCACGCTCGGAACGGCCCAACCCAGCGCACCGGCAGCACCGGGTGCCGGAGGGGCCACGGGGCGGCGGGCGCGCGCTCGCCCGCTGCTGGGTGGGAACGCGGCCCGGAGGGGCCACTTGGGCAGTTTTCTACAAAACCAAACACGCTCTTACCACACGATCCAGCAACTGCGCTGCTTGGTATTCACCCAAAGGAGCTGAAAACTCACGTCCGCACGAAAACCTGCACAGAGATGTTTACAGCAGCTGCATTCACAGCCGCCAAAGCGTGCAGTCAGCCAGGATGTCCTCCGGGGGTGAGGGGCTAGTAGCCGGCAGTCCACCCAGACAGAGGAATGTCACTCCCTGATGAAAAGAAACAGCCGTCGAGTCACGAAGAGACACGGAGGGACCCTGGATGCACCTAACTAAGTGAGAGAAGCCAGTCTGAAAAGGCTACAGGCTGTGTGACTCCGTCGATACGACATCCTGGACACAAAGACAAAACCTCAAAGACAGCAGGGCCGGTGGCTGCCAGGGCGGAGTGCGGAGGGCTTTCAGGGCAGTGAGACCACCGGCCTGACGCGCTGCTGGGTGCAAGTCGTCACACACATTTGTCCACGTCCATAGAAGTACACACAGGAGTGAGGCCTGATGTAAGCCACAGACTCTGGGTGATTACGGCGTGTCTGTGCAGGTCTGCCTGCGACAAACGCACCGCCTGCTGAGGCTGCCGCGCACATGTTGAGTGGCGGGGCCTGTGGCAAGTCTCTGCGCTTCCCGTTCAGCTTTGCTGTGAACCTAAACTTGCTCTAAAATACAGTTTATTAATTTAAAATTAAATTCTGAAACACGAAGTCAGATAAGGCCTCCAGTTAACAGCGCCATGCCGACGCCTCGCGCTGCGGGGCTGAGCAAGGCACGCACTGAAACACTACTGTTTTGGGTAACTTTTCTGCAAGTCTAAAATTAGTTCAAAATACAGTGTTTTTTCAAAACACCCTAGGGAAATAATCCTCAACTAAAAAAAGAAAAAATTAAGCATTATCTTACTGATGAAAAAAGGCATATAAGACTTTTAAAGTTCCAAGTTTCGTATCAATTGTTACACACGCAACACACAGGTGTCCCTAAAGTTCGAAACAGGCACAGGCGACAACGGGTGAAGCAGCTCCACCAGGATGTGGGGTGACGTGCCTCTCGCTGTCACCGAGGAGCCCTCTGTCCCCTCCCGACACGCCACACTCCTCCCCACACCCACGCCCGCCCTGTCAGTTTGGAAATAGGCACTTTTTCTATTCTTCAGAGGTCACCCTGGATATTTTAACACCTAAGGCAAAAGTTAATCACCACGCCTTTCCCACGTGCCCGCCCCTCCTAACACAGAGACCCCAGCAGGCAAAGGGGTTGTGGAATTGGTTACAACGAGCAAAAGAGAATAATGGGAACTAGATTTCTCAACTGTCTGCGAAGGGCTTCCTGAGTGAGGAAAGGGGGAGGCTACAAAGAAGCCCTGAGGTGCTAGCCTGGAATCGGAGCATCTCAGACGCAGAGGGTTGTTTCAGATGCAGGAAGGGATATGCACGCACACGCACACATGCACACACACAGGCACGCAGACATGCGCGCATACGCACACACCTGCAGACATACAACATCCCCGGGCTCTGACCACTGAGGGGCCTGGAAGCAGGGCCCCCATAGCAAAGAGCACACACGGAGCTCAGATCTTGGTCTCTAAGTTCCACCCTCCACTGCCAGGAGCCAGGCTCCTGGGGGTCACTGCTGTGAGGGCAGGGAGAGGCACAAGAGGCACCTGGACACCTCTCGTGTCAGTAAAAACACAACGCTTAAAGGACGAGGGCAACGTTTCAAAAGGATATAGAAACCAGCGTGAAGCAGCTTCCACTGACCAAATCTAGAAACAACGAGAGCATTGATTACGACCCTCCGAATGCAGCAGGAGTCCACGCGTCCACACACGCCGACGGATGAGTGAGCAGACGAATGGATGAGGGAGGAGAAGCTCTTCTTTACAACAGAAGGCAGCCAATAAATGGGGACAGTGTGATGGGAACAGGCCACACTCTGGCACCTATGCCCGCAGCCATTCCGCTGGGCACAGAGGCCGGGTGGAGGTGTGACGGGGGACAGTGTCTGCGTGATTCCAGAGCACCTCCATCCCAAAGGCCTAACAGTGACCACACAGCAGAGGAAGCTGGCTTCCTTAACCAGCGACTTAACCAAGGGATCAAGACCAAGGTCACCAGTGGTAAGAAGGTCGACACCGTGGGCCGTGCATGTGACGGCTGGGCGGAGCGCCCAGCAACACTAAGGCATTTCTGCCCAAGTCGGACAGACCACGGGGGGAAGGGCCACCCCACAGAACAAAGGCCTGTCCTCTGTCACGCCGTCAGGGATAGGGGCACTGGGGAGGGATTCAAACCGCACACTAACTGGTGCCGCACACGCCTGGGTCACAAAGAAAGACCAGGACAGGCAGTGAGGGGTCAGGGGTCCGGGGCTCACTGGTGCCTCAGGGCTGAGTTCCTGATGGGCCGGGGGGCGGAGGCGGGGTGCAGTAACAGAAGAGCGTGTCCAGAAGGGTCAGTATCGAGGGGTGACGGACGGAACATCCCCTCAGAAAAAGATCTCACGCCTGTTACATGTGGTATGTGCGTTCAGAACTGAGCATCTGAACAGAGGTTCTTACAACTTTCTCCAAGTTTGAAACTATTTTAAATTAAAAGAAAAGCATTTGGAAACTATTATTATATTCGGGAGAGACGATGGCGGAGGCGTCGAAGTTTTCCAATCTTCCCAAAGGGCCACATAAAGCACAGAGCCGCCAGGCCGCAAAACCAGGCGCCAGCGGACAACATTCAGAACAAAATCAGCAGAGATGAGCCCCAAGCGGCCACGGGCCGGGAAGCAGCTCCAAACAGTGCAGGGAAAGCAGCCGGACCCGCGAGGCCCGAGGCCCAGAGCAGTGGGTGGCCCCTGGAGGGGAGGCTCCCAGGGGGCGGCCGCTGAAGCCGGGAGGGTTCTCCCCCATCCGAAGGCAGCCTTGCCGCCAGGACCCCACCTCTGACAGCCGGGCCCCCAAGCACAGGGGCCCACGTAAGAGACTCGGGGTAGGGGGGGCCTGAAACCACACTGAGCAAGGCAGGGACCACAGAGACAAAAAAGCTCCAGGTAAGGGTCAGGCAGAAAGCAGAGCCCTGAAATCTCAACGGCGGAAATCGTCACTGCGGGGAGGCAGCCTGAGAGGAGCTCAGCGAAGTCGGCAAACCTTCCTCCACAGGGTCCGGGAAACTGGGATCCCATGAACGTGCACGCAGAGACGTCAGAGCCCACGCCAGGGGCCATAAGGAAAAAGAGTAACTTCCCAACAGATGATGAAAAAACACCAAAGAGACATAATCAAAAGGTCCAAACTGTTATGTTGTTTCCAAATAAGCTAGAAAACACTGGGAAAATGACAAAAAGCATGAAAGAACAACAGAAATCAGAATTAGCAGAACTCAGAAATGAAGTGACGAAGTCAAGAAAAAATGAGGAACAAAAGAAAATTCCATTTGGGAAACAAAGACTGCTCTCGGGAGACACAGGAGCAGGAACACAACAAACAGGCAGAAGGAGCTACAAGGGGGAAGGGGCGGAGTGTCACGTATTTTTAAAGAGAGATTGAAAGGATTAAAGAAAAAAACGACAAATACCAATGGGCTGTGAACACAGGAATCTCTGGAAAGGGTGAAACCAAAGAAGCGTCACGCGAAGCGCCCCTGGAAACGGAGGGTTTAAAACTGCCCCCGAGAGCACAGCTCAGGACAGCCGGCCCCCGGCAAAGCGGCACAGCCTGAAGCAGCAGAGCTCGGCGGGCAGCCCTGGGCAGAGGACACGCACAGCACCCAGGGGAGGGAAGCGAGACGATCGTCGGACTCCGACAGCAGCGTTTTCTCCCAGGAAAGCAAACACCCGGAGTAACCACTTACTCAAGAAAGACTCTCAAGGAAAGGGGGCTGAGCCCAGAGCTTCACAGCCAGACACCGGCCTCCGAGTGTGAAAGGCACGAACCGCCATCCACGTGCAAGACTCTGGGGAACGCGGCCCCACGAACCATCCCAGAAGACTCCAGCAGAGACTGAGACTCAGAAGACCACAGAGAAGAGTCACTGGCATTAAACAGAAAGTCCCTTGTGCCCTAAGAGAAAGAAGGGACAGGGAGAGAGGACAGCCCGCAACAGCCAGTGACTGTTCTGCGGCGAGCCAGACGCGCGCACGAGCCTGCCCGGTGTCAGGGTCACATCCTACACAGCACCCGCCCGACAAGCCCCAGACCGGACCTGGCCGGGAGGCAAGGCTGCAGGTGAGCCATGCTGGGTCGGAGGGCTCCCTGCAGACCGTACCAGGCAGCAGAGCGACAAACAGAGCACAACACGCCTGGCCGGAACGAGCCCCCCAGCGGGTCTGAGCCAACAGCCAGCCCCTCAGAGGGAGGGGACAGCAATACGATGTCCCAGCAACGGCACCTGCAGCCAGAGACACAGGGAAGCCAGAGCCGCCGTCGAGGGAAAAGCAGCCGGCAGGGCCTGGACCGGAGAGGGCCCAGATGCTGGACTTGACAAAACCAAGAGAGCAGGTCATAAACGGGTTCCAAGGACGATGGGAAAACTGGCCTCAGTAAGCGAGCAGACAGGGAAGTCTCTGCACAGAATCAAAAGCCATAAAGACCTAAGCAGGAACCCAGAACCGCAAACACAGACAAATGAGAAGTGCAGGCACTGGCTTCGCGGCTGGACGGGGGCGGCAGGGAGCCCACGTGGTCGGAACAGAGGGAACAGGGTCACGAAACACGAACACGGGCTCAGAGACCCACCGGGCACAGCGGAACGTCCCACAGAGGTACCATGGGAGTCCCAATAGAAGAAGGCTGGAACACAGGCAGTTTTGAAGAAATAAAGGCCACAATGTTCCAAATTAAAAGAAAAACACTGACCAACAGTCCCAAGAAGCTCAGAGCAGCCCAAGCAGACTGAACACCACGAGACAAGTCTGAACACAACACAGACCAATGTCAGAAAAGCGAGACGACCATCTCAACACAGCCAGAGAAGTGACACACAGGACGGGAAACAGGGTGAAGCCAGCGGGGCCTGAGCATGGTGGGACGGCGTCTCCAAGGACAGAGGTGGTCACACGTTTATGGTCGTTCCGGGTTTAAGAATAAGAGTTTTGCAATCTTGCAAAATTCACTGGGCAACCTCCCATCGTTTGCTGTGACCTGGGACGAGATAACACAGCTAAATCAGAGCAGGCATTTCCTGGGAAACGAGAAGGAGACATGCAGGAACACAGAGGATCCAAGGAACAGAGGAAAACACAAAAAACGGCTGAAAGTCTTGGAATCAATTATCCCTTTTTAGTCTGCTGTTGTACAAAATTAAATGATACGTATCTGGATTTGCCTGGCTTCTTCAAGAATGTAAGAGACAGTAAATCTTAAATTTAAAATAGAAAAAAAAGTCAATATTGAAGGAAATTTTCATCCAAAACTGAGGGTGAAATACAACCATTTTCGAGCAAACAAAAGCTGGCTATCGCCAGTAGACCGCACTGCAAGCAACGCTCACCGCTGCCCTTCAAGCCGAAGGCAAGCCGATGACGGGAACCTGGGCTCGGGGAGGAACGGAGGACCCGAAACAGCGAGTCAGTCCATGAAAAAACGATGCCTTCTTTCCTCCTGTCATTTACTTACAAGATAACTGACAGCTTAATGCAATAATAACGATACTTTAAAGTTGGGTTTGTAAATATATATGAAGATGTGACGGGAAACAAACAAGAAACTAACAAAACTTGGACAAACAAAAACAGGTAACAAGTTTCCTTCCTCCTTAGAATCACTTTTTCTCTTGCAGGCTTGTCTCACTCCCGCTGCTCAGGAAGGACAGTTACCCCACGAGGGTCACCTTTCTGAACGCTTCCACGTCCATGTATTTTCAAAGTCAGCCTAAATCCCATCACATCAAACTACATGACCAAACTTCCTCACGCAAAGAACTTCCAGCTCGCGTGAGATCCACGAACAAGCCGATCTGAATACAAAGCATCAAATGTAAAGCAGACACTCCCCGGGAGGTGAGACCCGTGTGAATGGTGAGGAAGCCCACCCGGCGTGCCGGGCCCCTCAAGTGAGCGTGGTGCCCAGGCCCCTCCAGCCCCGCGCCGGCGCTGTGTACCTCTGCCCCCGACCCGGGGCCCGGGGAGTCCACTTTCCTCTTCTTTCTGGGCCCGATGGCGGCCAGCGCCGTGAGGTTGGCGTCGCGCTGCCGCATCTGCGCCAGTTCTTGCTGCTGCATCTTCGTTTGGAAAAGCAAACAGGACGGTCATTTCGTGCATGCTTTTTCTTACAACAAAAGGTACACATATACCCGAGGGCTTTCCAGTTTGTTTCTAAATTAAAATTTCTTTAACGTTTTGACCTTTTTTTTAAACAGTAAGCATATTCTATAATCAGAAAAAGAATAAAGCCGAGAAGCTCATCTTAAAAAAGAGTTCGGAAAACACGAGCAAATTTTAAAACTACAGACTGGATGCACCAAATGAGAAATCACCATTAGGTTTAAAGACAGCAAGCACACAGAGGGCCTGCCCAGGAGACACCTCTGCAAACCTCGGAAGTCCCCACGTGAAGGCCGGCTGTGCAGAGACACCGAGCTCCCCCGCCGGCCCCCCCACCCCCGCCGCCGGGCCCTGGGCGTGAGCACGAACACATCCAGCGCAGTCGCGTACCTCCTTCGCCTTCTGCTTCAACCTTAACTGCTCGGGGTCTTCCTGTCTGGATCGAGACTATTTTTCAAAGACATAAAAATGAAAAGTAAGTTATGACCTAAACATTTATCATCTGACAAGTACGATATCTTATTGGAGACAGAATAACATGCAGGTCATATGACAGAACACGCAGTAACTTTTCCTGAAGTTTATGGTCAAAAGATGAAAATTTACCACGAAAAACAAACATTACTCCTGAGAAAGTCAACACCACTTGGACCTAAGAACTACGCAACACGGTCGGGCCACGTCCACCAGCTGCAGAATCTGATCAGAGGTGACGTGAGGACGGCGGGCCTGGGCAGCCCACGGGCTGAAGGCTTAGAGGGGTCCTGCCCGCGTGCTGAGCGACGCACTGAGGTTCTGAGGCTCCCGCCCCAGCCCCGCTCCCTGCCCCACGCACCGTGCCTCCCAGGCCAGCCCCAGACCCCGCTCCAGCTCCAGGAAACCCCGCGTGTGTCTGAGTGCCCGGGCGGAGGCGGGAAAACCGTCCAACCGCGAGAACCGCAAGCACTTGCCTTTGCTGCCCGCATCAGGATCTCTCTTTCCTGCTCGTCTTTCCTCTGCTTCTCGATCTGGTCAAGCTGCTCGAAAAACTTGAGCTGAGCCCGGACGTCACTTGCCTGCTCGTACCTGTCGTCATCCTGCAAAAAAGCGAAAGCACCGTTTGTCATGAACTCGGGAGCCTGCAGGACAGTCTGTGTGCGCCCCGCCCTCCCTCAGTCCAAGCCCGACGCCGGTACCCAGACCCGGGCCTCTGTGTCCAGACTTCCCCGTGGCCGAAGCGCTCTGGGTGGGGTCCCGCTCTCAGGTGAGTGCCCCCGGGGCTCAGGGGCAACTTCCATTTACACACTTTGGTATCATTTAAAATTCTGTATAACAACAAGAAATATCTCTATAGCAAAATGGCTGCATGCTTTTATTTGAAACTTTGCTCTGAAGGCGCTGTCGCCCCGCCACTCCACAGTGCCTTCCGGAACAGGGCCCGTGGGACTGAAGAGGAAGGCGGATTCTGCCCAGAAAACTACTGTGAGGCCGGGGCTCTGGTGCGGGCGACCCCCTGCAGGACACGACGGGCACTGCTCTGAGCACTGCTGCACGGGCGGGGTGCAGGCGAGCTTGGCCGCAGGGGCCGGAGCCCAGAGCGGACACGGTGAAGATGCCACCATCTCCCAAGCTGAAGAGGCCGCCTTCCAGGACCCAGGAGGGCAGAGCCCCCAGGGCACATCTTTACGCAGGTCCCACCCCCTTCCCCAGCCCAGGTGGACAGCTCCCAAGAACACCACGGGGCGAAAAGTGGAATCCGCCCCAAATCTAGTTCTAGTTAAAATTCAAAACAAGGTCAATGCTCAGGCCACTCCCACCCCGCGCCTCTCAGCAGGCCGCCCCCTCCGGATAGCGGCGGAGCACCTTGTAGGAGAAGTTCTTCTGCTGGGCCGTCTCCGATATCTTCTCGACGAGGTTCTGCAGCCTCTGCTGCGTGGCGTGGGACACGTAACTCACCACGTCCGGGTGTAGCTCTGTTATGCCGTGCTTCTTACCTGGGGAGCAGGCAACAGCTCACAACACTGAAGCGCTTTTGTTTCCTTCACTGTTCTTTCCCGTACAGCCTCAGGGCGTCCCCAGGGGGCCGGCAGATGCAGGGAGGGCGACACCTGCTTCAGCTCCCTGAGAACATCACCTCCCACCATGCGGAAAGCACAACCCGGGCAACACAGGTGACAGGGACAAGGTGTGTCCCCCCAAACCCAGGACAGCGCCACACCGAGCGCGCGCTGGCGGCCCACGCCACATCCATGTGTGGACTCAGGGGTCCTGGGGACAGCGAGACCTGGGCGCACCTATTTCTAGTATCCGTCTCTGTAAGGGTGCCGGGAGAAGGAAGGTCTCGTCCTTGCAAGACCGCGTCAGGGTGCCCACCAGCTCCGAGTTCGTGGCCAATATCCTCGCGCTCTCTTCCGACAGGTTCACGCCAGCCATGGACGCCACGTCATTGATGTCATCGTCGTCCCTTCCGACAGGAAGAAAAGATCACCCTAACCACCAGGGAGGCGCGCTCGGCGGTCCCGGCTCCTGTCCCCTCCCTCCCGCACTGCTGTCACCTGAGCAGCACAGCCGTCCCTGCAAGCGAGTCTGTTCTTTTAAAGGAAGACTCGCTCGGGGGAGCAGGACGCGAGTCCCCGCACACGGACGTCAGCTCTGACCTCAGCACAACGCCCGCATGCCAGCTCTCACTTCGAGGAGTCTGCTCCGTGAGACCTTTCTTAAGTGACCTCACTGAAGTAACTTATTTTTAAAACAATCACAAACTCTCAGAAAGGCTGGAGAACAGCACAGAGAACTCTTTCCTTCCTGAGTCACCCGAAGGGGGTGGACATTCCAGCCTGGGTCCATGCGGACAAGGGCATCCCCTGCAGAACCGGGGTGACCGCCGCGCTCCTCGGCCACCAGCCGTGCTCGGGCCCTCCCCCCGCACCCCCAGGGCTGCTGACTGTCCCTGTAGCATCTTCTTCAGCCAAGGGTCCGGTTCAGGGGCAGGAGCCGCGTTTCTGTCGTCTCCACAGCCCCTCCCAACTAGTGCCCATGATTCCTGAAGTCCCAGCCCAGGGGTCTTGCAGCCTGTCCCCACTGTGCCCCGACCAACGGCCCCTCCCGATGAGACGTGGGCGACACACCTCTGGCAGGAACGTCACACGAGGCACCTGGCCTTGCCCCCCGAGCACGCGGAGCTCCAGCCCAGGGGTCCCTGCCCACATGTCACGGGGGCCTTGGGGAGGTGTTCTGAGACTGCGCAAACCCCGTTCCTCACAAGCCATCCACTTACCACAGACGTGGCCAGCAGGAGGCAGGCCTTCTGCGAACCCTGACCGGCGCCCACACACCCTTGAGCCCTATTTCCTGACTGAGCCAGACGCCCTGACTCGTCCCACACTCTCCTGACCCTGGCCCTGGGGTCAGCAGCCCTGCAAGGCGGCCCGGTCTCGGTACTGGAAGCGGCTTTTGGACAAGGCGATCCGGGCGCCGCAGGGGCGCCCTGGTGGTCCTCTGCGAGCAGAGCCAGCAGCGCCCACCTGCGGCCACTTCAGAAAGTCTCCATCGGTGTGTCCAACCCTCACCCGCCAGCCGCGGGCTCACCCTCGTCTGCACCGTCTCTGTGCTTCCAGCTCCCTCCCCAGCAGGAAGAAGCCGTGGTCTCCAGGGCTCTTCGCCCGTTTCCTTTTCTGATCTGCAGGCGGACGCGCCTCTCACATCCACCACCTGCCCTCTCCCACCCCCGCACCAGGGGCGGGGGCGCTGACCCCAGCCGGGCCCCCACGGCTCCCAGCTCCCTGACAGTTTCAGGGACAAAGCGTCTGGGAGGAGGGGACCCTAAGGCCCCCGACACACACTCCACTACTGCAGGGCGTGAACCACAGTCGCCTCTGCAGCCCTTCCCGTGGCGGCGCCCAGAGACCGGAGCCCAGCATCCACGAAGGCTCCGAGCAACACAGGTGACAGGGACAAGGTGTGTCCCCCCAAACCCAGGACAGCTCCACACCAAGCGCGCACTGGCGGCCCGCGCCACACCCACATGTGGACTCAGGGGTCCTGGGGTCCACTGCCACCAGGACGCACCCGGATCACCAACCCGTTAACGGCGTAAGCACAAACTTGCTATTGGTTTGCGGCTTTGCCTTCCCACCCTGGGTCTGTGGCGAACCTCCCAGAGCTACGAGTGGGAAGGCAGCACCCAAAGGTCGGACGAGCGTGGCAGGAACGCAGCCCCACAGCACCAGCAGCCACCGCGCAGGCGGCTCCCACACCCGTTCCTCATGTGCGCGGCTCATCCTTACCGAAACGAGCCTCCCCCAGGCTCCTTGAGTTTATTTTTCTGGGCAGCAGCCGCCTGTGCCGAGACAGTAGAAAGAGCTTTGGTTCCAGGTAACACAGCAGGTTTCACCACGGGGACTGCAAAACAAGAGGCAAGGGTGTGCCCAACACGCAGGGACACGGTGGCACGGCTGTCCCCAGGCGACAGGGTCGGACAGGCCGAGGGAAGGGCTGTCACCCCCACCCGCCATGATGACGTGTTTACAAACATCGGATGACGAACGCTAAGCTGGAGGTAAAAGCACACACGGCGTCTCTCGAGCATCACACTGTCTGACATGAGGAACAACTACTGGAAAAGCGTTCACATCCCGAGTGTGTGATTTTAAAGATCAAGTCGACGGGGCGGTGACTGTTCAACACTGCAGTGTAACTAACGCCACTGACCCGTCCACTCAGAATGGCTAAAGTGGTCAGTTCGCCCGCATGTGTATCTTGCCACAGTAAGAAGCCCACAGGCCAACAGGCTGCTGGGAGCCGGGCCACCAGGCTCACCTGGCTGCAGCTGGTTCAGCTGGATCTGCTGGGGCGCGGTGAGCACGATGCGGCTGTGGGGCTGCCGGAGCGCGACCATGGGCGTCTGCGTCAGGGTCACCTGCGGGGGCCGGATCAGCGCCCCGGGCTTGGGCGGCGGCTGGATCACCTGAGGGAGAGCCCGCCGCACAATCATGAGCACGGAGAGCACCCGCGCCATCCCGCAGGGTCCCCTGGCCCTCCAGCAGCTCAGGACACACCTGGGAGCTGCCCGGAGGCTGCCCCTGGGCCCTGAGGTCAGTGCCTGGGGCACAGCGTGTGCTGAGCACGGAGCCCACAGAGAGTGGATTTCTCCCCAGCATCAGCACAGGTGACACGTGGTGGCCGCCCTGCTGGGGCTGCCTCAGATTCCTCCCAGAGCCCTGCGGCCTCACCCAGAGCCTCTGGGGCTGGATGTTAAGGATCCAGTTTCTGAACTGCATGAGGGTCACCTGGGGGGCCCGTGCTGCGTTACAGCACGCTCTCAGAGCGGGGGTGGGGGGGTGGCGGTTGCTGTGTGCCAAACCGTCCCACACAAAACCCATGACAAGTCACACTACCCAGGACGAGGAAAGGCCACTGCCGCCAGGAGGTTCAGCCCAAGTCCTGCCATAAACTCAGGTCTCTACAGCCTTCAGGGAAAGCGGTTGATGGACCAGTGGGTCACACGCCCGGGGCTGCTTGCACGCACTGCCACTCAATGGACCAGGGAAGCAGAGGCAGGACAGCCCGTATACACGCCGCGGAGCCCGCGACATCCCTCAGACAACGCGCCAAGGGCTCCTCAAGACCCCCGTGTGTACCTCCGTTACACGCAGAGCCGAGCCTGCAGGTGGGGTCCCGATGTCCCACCTGCCCCTTCGCCCTGAGCCCCAAACAGCTCCGGCCTGAGCCAAAGGGGCCTCCGTCTCCCATGCCGCCAACCGAGGCAAAACAACGCGGACTCTAACTCGAGCGGAGAGAGCACGCCCGCCCTGGTGACTGATTGCCAGCTCTGGCTGCCGCCCGAGTGTTACCAGAACCCACGCTCCACAGCCTACACTGGTGACGAGAGGCCTGCGCTGTCTCACTGACTTTTCTGACTGGAGAGGAACAAAACCCTCTGAAATCAAAAAGAAGAAGAAGAAAAAGCAGCTGCCTCTCTACGCTTGGCGAGCCCCACCTGCCTGTGGAGCACATCCAAACATAACTCTTCCCAGCAAGGACATTTTTCCAGAGCCGAACAACTCAGAGCCCTGGATCGAAGCACAGATGAAGCACCAGTGGCCTGCAGTCTTATCTCCCGAGACTCTCCGAGCCCCGAACTACAGCCGCAGCGGGTCCTGGGCTGGGAAACAAAGGCCCGCCCTGCCTGCCGGGCCCACACCCAGCACTTGTCGTCTGTTCCTTGTGTTTGGGCCATTGTTCCTGATCAAAGACAGCGACCAACACTACATTGTACTGCGTTCATTTAAGCCAGGAAAACCTGCAAACAATACAGGTAACGGGCGTCTAAGTGGGTAAAAGCCCACGGGCTTCTCTCGTCTTAGAAATAAACTCAAAACTGCAGGGCTGGCCTCTAGCTGGCACTTTCCCACCGAGGATGAGACCAGGGCTCTCCCACCTGCCTGTGACCCAGGAGGCCCCTCGGAGCCAAGGCCCATTCACCTAAGAGGCGGGCGGGTGGGCGGGCGGGCAGGGGAGGTGGGCAAGGCTCTGGGGCCATCATACCAGCGGCGTGGGCTGCCCCTGCTTGCCGACGCCAACCTGTGTGGGCTGCGTGAGGCTGATGACAGGGGGCTGGAGGGCGCTGGTCACGGTGGCCGCCGTCTTCCCGGCTGTGCGCTGGACCGAGCCACTGAGCACCACAGCCGTGAGCGCGGTGGTGGCCTGCGAGGCCGGCGGCTGCTGCTGCTGGCTCTGCTGGATGAAGGCCGCGGAGTCGGGGGTCAGCTGTCTCAAGGCGGGCAAGCTCCTCTGGGCAGAAAGACAGACACGGGGTCGGCGGGTGGCACCGGCTCAGAGACAGGCAGCTCTGAGAACACGGACTCGAGCTCAACAGCGAGCTTTTCGGGCCTCGGGAGATGCCCCTGCACGCCAGGGGTCACCATCCAACAGTGCCAGCCCCGCCATCACCGAGCAGGGTTATCCTCAACAGAAACTGACAGAGACACGTTTGAAAAACCAGTAAGTGGCACGGAATGCCCTCGAGCATGTAAGGACAGCAGAGGACACCTTGGTGACACCCTCATCCCAGAGGTGCAGGCACCCCCATCTGTGGGGAGAGGGCCCTTCTCGGTCCCCAGCTGTGTCACCACAGAGTGGCCACAGTGGCAGGGGTCTCATAACTTAACACTGTCTTGGGACATGTTGCACATGCAAACACGTGGTGACATCTATGCAAGCCTGCTCCTCCATGGAAACAGCCTGACCTCCCCCGCCCCCCCCCCGCCGCCACCCCCCCCAGCACGCACAGGAGGCTTGAAGTTACCTTCAGGAAAGGCACAAGGTAAGGTTGAGGTGAAGAATTAAGTTCTCGGTATAACCTACTAGTGAAATCTTCTGCTTCAATTTTTCCATCCTTAAAAACAAAATTCACATTGAAATCCCTCCATGAATACAAGTCTGCACACGTCTCTTTATGCAGCATTTCTCTGGTCTCAAATTTTATGACCAGTTGTTCTTCCCGCCAGGCCTTGCGCTGGACAGAGGGGACAGGGAGGCCAGGGTGTGGCACGTTCAGTGGACACGGGCCTCCCAGGCGCGCAGCTGAAGCCTCCCCCAGCACCCGTGGCTCCACCCCAGTGAGGGCTCACTGGTCTAACTCCCAAGTTTCTTTTTTCCCTTAAGTGGAGGCACTGGGGGTGCAGCCCAGGAGCTTGTGCAGGCTCAGCGGGCGCCCCACCACTACCCCCGACCCCCCCCCCCCCCCCGGTTCCTGAGCCTCACTCCAGCTTTCACTTGATGTTTAACCAGCACTACCATGGGTCGGGCGTTTTGCTAGGAGACAGACTAGCCTACAAGTAACCTCATTATCAAAGTCAGAGCTGCAGGCACAGGTGCCACCACGTGGCACAGACAAGGGACACCGTTACACAAAGACGTAACACCCACGCTAAAACCTCAGCCTCTGGGAGGAGGCCCAGGGCCACGAGCACCTGGGGCTCCATGCAGAGGGCAGCAGGCACCCAGACCAGAGGGGCACAATTCCGTTCTGGAAACGGGCGAACGGGCTGTGAGTGTGGGGAGGACAAGAGAGGTGGGCAGGGACCAGACATCACAGGCCACCTGGCAGGTGGGGGCCCTGAGTGGGGGGAGCTTCAGGCTTCACCGGGTCATGGCAGTCCAGGTCGCTGACACCCGGGAATCCTACAGGACAAAACTCTCCTGACCTGCACCCTCTTATCTGGGGTCTCCTGTCACCAGCAGCCAAGCCCAGGGCTGACGAACGCTGAATTCAAGAAGGGAGCAGCCAGGGCTGCAAAGAGGGGATGTAAAAAGGGCAGAACGGGCCCCAGCACCCTGACAAGGGCGCGGCGTGGGGGCGGCCAGTGCTGGACTCGTCTAGGGAGTGAGAGACCAGACCAAGCCGATGCTTCAGCCACGAGGGCCCACAGACAAGGGGCAGCACTCACTTCACCGGCAATTTTCACTAGAAGGTGAAACTGTTACAACCAAAACAAACAGAGCTGGGATCCCCTGCTCCTTGCAGGGGTGAGGTAACTTTTCAGTCTCTGAATTTCCTGAAAATATTTAAGTAGCATCTGAAGCGATCATTTTTGCTGGTTAGAGTGTGACTTCGTCCCTTTCCAGACCAAAGGCCATGTGTCTGCAGAGACGACGCAGAGCCGTCCTCAGAGGGCAGCGCCCCCAGCCCGGCCCTGAGGCCCGGGAGGGAGGCTGGGAAGGGCAGAAAACGTCCAGTAGCCCAGATGTTACCCCAGCAGGGCTCCTCGACAGAGAGACGGAAAAGAAAGAAAAAGACTCGGAAGGAGGGACCCTCGGGTTAGAAGTGGGGGCAGGTGGGCCCGGCGGACTCCTAACGGATCCCAGCAGACAACGTGGGTCTCGCCTCAGGGGCCCACGGGGCTGCAAGGGATCCTGCGGTCGCAGGTCGTGTCCAGGGATCCGGGCTGGCACACATGTGGGATTGGGGAGGGGCTCGGGATGGCAACGGGGGTGTAGCTGACTCTGAGTCAGGTAAGAACTAGTGACCAGCGGAGCCCGGGAGCCAGAGGGGCTCGTGACCCTGCTTTCTGCTTCTGTACCAGTTGAAAACTCCCCACTGAAAAGGTAAAACAGGTAGAGGAGCGAGAGAAAGCCTCGCAGCGCCCTCCGGCCGCGGTGCTGACATCACGCCCATGAGGCCAGTGCGCCCCTTTCAAGTGGGGAACGACGGATGGCGGATTTGGAAAAGGAGACTAAACACAGCCCCTCCTGCCGTGAGCGCCCCAGGAAGCCCGCCGGGCGAGCAGACAGCAGGGCTGCGGACAAGGGGGGCTGCCTCCACGGGGGGCCCTCGGCAGAGCCCCCAGGATGCTGGGCCCTGCTCCACGCCGGACGCGACCCAAACACAAGCGCCCGAGGCAAAGAGCCCAGCGCACGGTTCTTACCAGCAGATTCTGCACCAGCTCCTTCACATTAGCGGCTGTCTCTGTGGACTGTTTACCCGAGGAAGCCAGTTTTATTAACGTAGATAAAAAATTTTTACATTTCTTCACGTTTTCCATAGTTTCCTAGATACAAGTTAAAAAGATGAAAGAGGGAAAGTCTTAAAAGGCAGATTTTCCTCACTGCTTTTGGTTTAACTAAGACACGTACATCACGTAAGAAATCTGTGTTTCTTCCCTAAACTTCTTTCAAGAAAATGCAGTAACTCTCACGGCCTGACGAGGGGGGTATAAGCCAGGACGCGTGCTCTGCAGGGCCGTCCCCAGGTTTACTTCTCTCTCAGCCAGCAATCCGACTGGCAGGGACGTAATTAAGTAAAACACCGATAAATGTGGAAAAGATGATCTGTAGGTGTTCGCGTGACGCTGCGTGTCACAGAAGAGCTGACGTGTAAGTGCACAGTAAACGTAAATGAATTACGACACGGCTGCTAAAAGCGGAAAACACTTAGCAAGAAACATGAGAAGAGCAAGTCGTAAATAAAGTGCAATCCCACTGATTCAGAGATTCGTCCGTGTGCAGGAAAACTGCCAGAGATACATAAAAATGGGTGGCACCGCCGTTTCAGACCACAACCTCTGTGCAGTCCACGTCACTTCTGTGAATGCACCCGGTCTGGGCTTTGGTCACGTGGACGTCTCCACGGCCCAAAAGCCTCGTGCAGGGCGATGGGGTCCTTCCCACAGCCCTGCAGAGGCCACTGCCCTGGGCCCCCACCTCGTGTGGAAACCCAACACATTCGTGTGTCCGGGCCGTGGCTCCCGGGGTCGCCAGTGCTCTGAGGCAGCACAAATAAGACACACGGCCCCAAACAGCCCCCGGGGCCTTCGAGGAGGGGGAGGCGCATGCAGGCGGGCAGGCGTGACCGCGGGCGCAGGGCCCGGGCGGCGGGGAAGGCGCTGAGAGGCGTGGGAGGCGGCACTCACCGTGGCAGCTGTGGAGGTGGTGGTGGCCCCTGGGACCGTTCGCTGAGGTGTCCCCGTCTGAACAGCTGTCGCCGTCCCGAGTGAAGTTGTCTGGGCAGCACCACCCAGGACAAGCTGAGGCTACGAGAAGCCAAAACACGAGGTCAACAGAGGCTCCCCCGCAGGACCCAAGCCAGCCCCCGGCCCTGAGGCGGCCTTCCTCTGCACCGAGGAAGGCACACTTCGCTCCTGCAGCAAAAACGGCCGGAAATGAAGCCAATGTCTGGAAAGAACCTGGCTATCAGAAGTCGACCCTGAAAGCCACACGGCAACCATACAAATAATCTCTAAGTAACCACACCAGATCTCCCATCTCAGAAATTAAAAGGACAAAACAGAGAAACTGCAATCAAAACACCATCATCTGGTTCGCACGGGGAAGCTGCAGACAGGAAAGCCAGGACCCTGCACACATGCGGGCAGCCCGGGTGGGGTCAGCTGAGGTCCCGGCCCCTCCGCGGCCAGACCGACCCTGCTTTGCTCTCCAAAAGCGGTCACATCAAGAACACCCTGGAAAGGGGGGGTTTCAGAGCAGACGGGAGGACCGAAGGGTAGGCAGTGTTGGGAGGGGGGGCTGCTTTGCTGCTAAACAAATACATTTAAGGAAACGAACAGCTGGACGTCGGGCAACTCGGGCAGCTCAAACGCCGGCCTCGGTCGTGCTCCTGAGGCCTCTGCTCCGCGTGAACAAGCACAGCGCAGGTATTTACTGTCTTGTCTTTTCATCAGCCTCTTCCAACTTAAAACTTCAGCCTCCTTCCGTTTTCCAGTGTAACTGCCTCAGGGCTTCCGACGGCAGGGGCAGCGCAACCCTGAGCACGACGGCCAGCAGCTGGCCGAGCGAGCAGGGCCGGGCGCGGGGCCGGCCCCACGGAGGGGCGGGGGGGAGGAGGGGGCGGGGGGGAGGAGGGGGCCGGCTTCTTCTCGGTGGCTGGGGTTCTCTCCTACTTGTCACTTAGGCCTGCGTTGCTTTTGTAATTACAAAACATCAAAGAAGAAACTTCAAGGGAGGGAAAGTACGAGGACCGACCACAGCTGTCTCGGGAGCTGCGCCTGGACACCCAGAACACGCCCGGGCACTTCCGTCCCTGGCGCCCCCTTCACGTCAGGACTGGCTGCACACTCGCTTCTGCTGGTTGGATGAACACGCGTCTCACCAGACAACTGAGATTGTACCTGTTTTGATAAACTTATCTTCCACTGAACTGGAAACAAAAACTGACCCTGAGCTTCCCGACCTCGGAAAAGGCTCCTTTCACTAGATCTGAAGGTCAGACTCGCCAACCAAGCTGAGCTCAGCCAGAAGACCTGGTCCCGGGACGTGGCCGTCGCCTGGACAGCTCCTGACGTGGGGCAGACAGCTGAGCTCACTTACTTGGGACCCAACTGCTCTCGCAGCTGTTTTAAAAAAGCAGCGTGGCCGCTGCCGACGCAGCAAATGGGGACAGGACCCGGGAGGGTGGGTATAGCCTGGGGCCCCTGCAACCTTTCAGCCTCGCTCTCCTCCCAGGGGAAGTGGGCACCGTGGGGCCCGCAGCTCTGCGGGAGGCGGTGGGGGGACACCTGCTGGAACAGCAGACTCGAGATCACTGTAAAAACAGGAATGGCGTGGACAGCGGGCTCCCACCTGGCCGCCCCCAGAGGCCGCATCCTGGGACGGAGGGGCCAGCCAGTGCCCAGCCACCCGCCTCAGCTCCGCAGACCGGAGGCTGCCATCAGGAGCATCAGAACCCGCCGAGAGAGGCCAGGACCTGAAAACCCTGCCTTCCCACAGCTTAAAACGCTATTTAAAGACCCAAAAAACACACCAGCCCCATGCGGTCGACAGGAGACATTTCCGGAATGGCACTTCACCGCCGGTAAAGGTGCGGCAGCGGGAGGAAGCTCCGAGACACCCCTCACGCCCCACGTGTCCAGGGCCCGTCAGCAAGGGGTGTTGTGAGAATTACACACATGAACACGCACACACAGGGAGGATGCACGCGTCTGGGCCGCGAAGCCCGGACAAGGCCGTAGGTGCCACACACGCACAGTCCGTGCCCATCCCTCCTGCTCAGCCAACTCTGAATGAGGTGACACTTTTAGCTGGACTTCTAGCTGAGGGGGAAGCACTCTTAAAGAACGCTGCTGGTGTCAATCCCGCTTGGCTTTAAAGAAAAGAGCCTCAGCCTGTGTGTGTCGGTGGTCAGGGAAGCACCTCCTTCAGGAGCCGCCCCCCCCCCAAGCTCCAACCCCTGACACCCAGCGCCCGAGCCTGCAAGGCCTGACCCCTGACCAAGGCTGCCGCGTGGAGCCACGGCCTCACCTGAACTCCGGGCGAGCGCTGGAGCGCTGCGGTGGGCTGCACCGTCGTCTGGGCCTGAGACACTTGCTTGATTATGGTCGTAGGGGTCACCTGCCGTGCAATGATGGGGGTCCCAGGTGCCTGAAAAACAAGGAGTCGTCATCTAAAACGAGAGACAGGTGAGTAACACCCCGCCGCCTGGCGCCCCCAACAATCAGCCCTCTAGCACGCAACCAGTGCGCTCACGGGTGCCTACAAGTTCATTCACGATCCTCAGGGAGGCCGCCCTGGTTCCATACGTTTCTTACTAAAGTAAAAGGGTCTGATCAGAATCTTCACACACCGTATTCAGCAAAAGAGGCTACTTGTGAATCTCCGAGCACCCCCATGCCCTCTGCCTACAGCACAGAAGCATCAACTCCAGAGGCAACCTGGCTCAAGTCACAGGAGAAAAGACTTCAAGACCATTCTCATCTCCACTTTAGTTACTACCTGCAGCCAACTCGGAACAGCAGGACCGTAGCATCAGACAGGCAGGCATCAGGAAATGAGAACAGGAAGGGGTAAAGGCCTGGCACCGGCCCAGGTGGAAATTAAGAAGCCGGACGCTGGAGGAGGTGCACGTCCTAGGCACTCGGCTTCGAGCATCAGAGCCCGTCATCCCGCCACAGTCTCAGGGTCAGGGCACGAACCCCAAAGGCCCAGACGTCCATGGGGGGGTGCTGTTCACATCATCCCATGATGTTCTCACCTGCCTCCCGGATAGTAAGAGCTAACACTGACTCAGCGTCCACCCTGCTCCACTGGCCTTGGCCCTGAAATGCCCTAACTCGGCCCTCGTACCAGCCCTATGGGAGCAGCACTGGGAGGAGCTCCACTCTGCAGAAGAGGAAACTGAGGCACAGGAAGCTGAGTCACGGGAGAGGAGGGACAGGGCCAGGACACAGGGCTCTCCTCCGGTAGGGCCGCCCAGACGCGCACACACTCACCTGCACGGTGGAGATCTGCACGGGGGGGGCACTTGTGGGGGTGGCCGGCCGGGGCGCCATGGTGGTCTGAGGCTGGGCCTGGGCGTGGGCCTGGGCCTGCATCTGGGCCAAGGCCTGCTGAGGAATCATTAACAGCTGCCCGTTCTCGCTGCGCACGAGGACCATACCTGGGGGGGGAAGGAGACGGCGTCAGGAAACGTGCCCCGAAAGCGCGGACTCTCTCAGGGAGCCAGACAGCTTTGAGGAGTGAGAGGGGAAGTTGTAAACGTGCAGAGCAGACGTGCCCACAACGATGGTGCACAGGATGGAGCCAACGCAGGGCATCCTCGTGGACTTGGAGTGGCAGCTGAGACCCGTCCGTCAGCAACCAGGCAGCGAAGCTCCTGGAGCCACACTGGCAGCCCCTCGGCCACCCTGTACGGCCTGCAGGTGAGGAGGCCAGGACAGCAGGCCAGGGGCCTAGTGTGAGAGTGCCCACGGCTGCCCCAGCACAGCCAAGTTCACAAGGCAGCGGGTGTCAGGCGAGAGGTCATGACTGGAGCCTCAGACCCCAAGCCCTGCCCTAGACCCCACAGCCAGCCCACCCCGACCCCTACTGCCCATCTCTGGAGGCAGCCTGGCCTCCTCTCCCGCCCCACGGGCTGAGCTGGGCCCCAGGGGACAGCACCCCCACAGCCGCGCCCTTGGGCTTCCCTGCCTGGAGTCCTGTGAAGCCCCAAAATCTCCTTCTTCGAGCAAGACCCCTCTTGGATGCAAGGCCAGCTGTGCCCAGGGCAACCCAGGACGCCCACCACGGGGACACAGACACGGAGCAGCACTCACTCTTCATGCTGCTTCAGCTAAGGTGCTGGAACGCAAATCAGAGCGGTCAGGTTTGGCACTAACTCGAGCTTCAAAAACCAGCAACCAATTCTACCCGAGACCTCACCTGGAAGAGCAGCACACTCACACTGAACTTCCCAGGACAGAGCCACTGACAGAGCCGCAGGGGGCCCACAGGCACCGAGACACCACGCTTCCCGGAGCGAGGCCTCGGCAGAGGGCGGCACCGAGCGGCCACTGAAGGACAAGGCGCCGGGCCAGGGTCGCCCGGGGAGCCGCTGCATGGCAGCCCCTGCACCCCTGCTCAGAAACTGCGCTCAAAGTGGTACCCAAGCCTGAGGACCTCCTGCCGGAGATCTCGGCGGTGACATCAGGCACCCCCTCCCAAAGCAAACGGTAGTTGGAGCCAACTTAGAAGTCAGAGGGTGCTGGGTCCCGGCTCCTCCAAACCCATCACGACATCAGGGAATGACAGGCCTCTCCCTGGGTTCAGGTCTACAACTCTTGACCCAGAAGAACCACGTTCATGCCCATTAAAAGAGCTTCCCCTCAAAACAGCCCTTTTAAAAGAAACTATGCTGAAATTAAAAAAAAAAGTCTCCTGCCAGTAACTCCCTCCACTGAAGCCTCTGCAACCTGGGCGCCTGCTGAAGCGCTGTCGGAGCGGCCTGGAGGGCCCGGGGCAGCCACGGGCAGCTGGACTCAGGGCTGGCCCACCGGGGGACGGCACAGCCACGCAGCCAGGACCACAACCACGCCGGGGGCCCCGGAAGAGGGGGCTCGGTGAGCACCCAGCTGTCCCCTCGGCAGCTCACCCTGTCCCCGTCTCAGACGTCCCAGGAGCCACCGCTGCAGCTGGCTGGGGAGAAGGGCAGCTGAGCAGGCCCCACAGGCCACACGGCTGGCAACCCCGATTTCAAACCTGCTAACGTAGCAGCTGATGTGAACACCTTGATCATCGGGTGGTTTTTTTGCTTAAAAAATAATGTATATGGGAAAAAGGGAATATTTATGTAATAATATCCATGAAACAGCAACGTGGTTAACATGCCGATGAAGTAAGTGGCTTTTGGACACAGAAGTCTGAAAAAACAGACACTGGGGCAGAGCACCGTGCCCTTGGTGAGAAGAAAGCTGGGGACGGAAGCAGACGCCCACCCAGCAGCGACGGCATGACCCTCACGAGAAACGTCTCGAGCAGATACATAAACGGTAAGCGAGAAACGGGACGGCTGCCACCAGGCATGAAGGCCGCGTGGCCGCAGCCTCAGGAACACCGCGTGGCTCCCCAGGGGAGGGAGGCGGACTACACAGGGCCAGCGGGGCGGGGGCCGTCCTGGGACACTCTTCCCTGTCAGCCCCCCCCCAACCCAGTTACAACAGCTCAGTCACTGATTCAACAAAAAGCAGTCAGCCGTGCACGTGGCACCCCGGGGGGTCAGAACACAGACGCCCGCACCGCACACCCGCATTAATGGCACTGTCACTGTCCTGGATCTTGTAAACTCTGGTTATAACCACTCATTGCAAACAGGAAACTGTGTAATATCTATTCACGCAAAGGC